>NC_134854.1:122171723-122476223 GCF_049852395.1 Peromyscus maniculatus bairdii
ATTAATATTGAGGTTGATGAGCATGATGATACGTGGGTAGGAGAAGTAATTTCAAAAGGTTTGAGGAGTGTTAGATGTTTTGGGTGTGGAAAGCAAGGACATTTTAAAAGGGACTGTAAACAGGTCATTCCTAGAAGCAATGTTTATTCAAGGAACAATGGCAACAGAATGCCCTTTCCTTCTGGAGTATGCAGAAGGTGTGGTAAGGGAAAACACTGGACCAACGAATGTAGATCAACAAAGGACAGACAGGGTAATCCTTTGCCTCAGTCTTCGGGAAACTCCCAGAGGGGCCTCAGGCAGGCCCCCAGTGCAAATCCAGTTCAAACCTTTCCTGCAGCCATAGAGGAAATCCCTGCTCTGGAGAGCGATTAAATAACCAAATGCCTATTGGAATAAATCATGCTGGTCAGGTTGATGAAACAGAGAGAATAGAAAATTCAGGAGAAAACATAAAGAAAATTTTTTGGCAAACTTCTATTAATGAACAAAGACCAAAATTAACGATAAAAATAAATGGTGTTTTGTTGTCTGGTCTGGTAGACACAGGTGCGGACGTTACCATAATTGCACCAGAATTTTGGCATGCAACTTGGCCTCTTCAGGAGGTAAACGTTCAACTGTTAGGAATTGGGACATTATCTCAGGTGAAACAGAGTGCAAGATGGCTCGAATTATAGGTCCAGAAGGACAGAGAGGAAAATTAAAACCATATGTGGCTAACATAACTATGAACCTGTGGGGTCGAGACTTGTTGCAACAATGGGATACTCAGATTAACATCCCTCCAATCTCAGAAACAAATCATAACCTAACACATGTTACTGAGAGAAATATTAGAAGATATTATTCTAATGAGTGGTCACCAGCCATCCATATTATACAAGAACAGGGCACAATAACTGATGATCTTCCAAAGACACCAATAGCTCTACCTTTAAAATGGTTAACAGACAAGCCTGTATGGATCCAACAATGGCCTTTAACAACAGAGAAACTCCAGGCTTTAGAAGAGCTAGTAGAAGAACAGTTAAATGCTCAGCATATTGAAGAATCAAGTAGCCCCTGGAATTCTCCTGTCTTTGTTGTTAAAAAGAAATCTGGTAAATGGAGAATGGTGACAGACCTTAGAGCAATTAACAAAGTAATTCAGCCAATGGGCTCTCTACAATCTGGGATGCCTTTGCCTACTCTGTTACCAAAAGGATGGCCTCTCATAGTTATTGATTTAAAAGACTGTTTCTTTTCAATACCCTTACAAGAAAAAGACAAAGATTTGCTTTTACAGTGCCTACTTATAATAATTCTCAACCGGTTAAAAGATTTCAATGGAGGGTCCTCCCTCAGGGAATGTTGAATAGCCCAACTCTGTGCCAATATTTTGTACAACAGCCATTGGAAGTGATACGTAAAAAATTTCCTAAATCTATAATTTATCATTATATGGACGATATTTTTACTAGCTGACTCAAATGCAGATACTTTAGAAATAATATTTGAAGAAGTAAAGAAAATTTTGCCTTGCTGGGGATTACAAATTGCTCCTGAAAAGATACAAAGAGGAGATTCTATTAATTATTTAGGATATAAAATAGAGCTACAAAAAATTAGACCCCAAAAAGGTGCAAATTCGGAGAGATAGACTACAGACTCTTAATGACTTTCAAAGATTATTTGGAGACATTTCTCATCTATGAACTATTGTTGGGGTAAAAAATGATGAACTGACTAATTTGTTCAAAACCTTAGAAGGTGACAAGGACTTAAATAGTCCAAGAGAATTATCACCTGAAGCTGAGAAAGAATTAGCCTTGGTAGAAAGGAAAGTGCATGAAGGACACGTGGATCGTATTGATCCAAAGCTGGATTGCATTTTGGTTATTTTACCTTCTAGGCGTTCTCCTACTGGAATATTAATGCAGAGGGAAGATATTATATTGGAATGGATATTTTTACCAAATAAACCAAATAAAAAATTAAAAACTTATGTGGAAAAAATCTCTGACTTAATTTACAAAGGAAAATTGAGACTTCGTCAATTAGCAGGCATAGACCCAGCAGAAATTGCCGTACCATTAACTAAGGAGGACATTGAAAAATTATGGACAGAAAGTGAACCTTGGCAAAGAGCTTGCAGTAATTTTTTGGGAGAAATTAACAGCAAATATCCCAAAAGCAATAGAATTGATCTTATAAGGAGAGCTGATTGGATCTTGCCTAGAATTGTACGGCAAAAACCCATATCTGGAGTTCTTACATTTTATACAGATGCCAACAAAGAAGGAAAGGCAGGTTACAAATCAGAAAATTTAAGTAAAGTGGTTCAAAGTCCGTATAATTCAGTTCAAAAATCAGAATTGTATGCTATTCTGTTGGTATTAATGGATTTTTCAGAACCTCTCAACATAGTAACTGACTCTCAGTATGCTGAAAGAGTGGTGTTACATATTGAGACTGCAGAATTTATTTCTGATGCTTCAGAATTAACTTCACTATTTATTCAATTACAAGATACAATCAGGAAAAGGAATCATCCTTTATATATAACTCACATTCGATCCCATACTGGTCTGCCAGGCCCTTTAGCACAAGGCAATGATGAGATTGATAAATTATTGATAGGAAATGTGCTGGAGGCCTCAGAATTTCATAAAAAACATCACGTTAATAGTAAAGGTTTAAAAAAGGATTTTTCCATAACCTGGCAACAAGCCAAAGAAATAGTAAAGAAATGTCCTACTTGTTCCTTTTACAATCAAATGCCATTACCAGCAGGATGTAACCCAAAGGGTACTCAGAGAAATGAAATCTGGCAGATGGACGTGTTTCACTTTGCAGAATTTGGAAAATTGAAATATGTACACCACACTATCGATACTTATTCAGGATTTCAATGGGCAACTGCTTTGAGTTCTGAAAAAGCTGATTCTGTAATCACTCATTTGCTAGAAGTTATGGCCATCATGGGTATACCTGCACAAATCAAAACTGACAATGCTCCATCATATGTCTCTGTTAAAATGAAACAGTTTTTTGCTTATTACAATATAAAGCATATTTCAGGCATACCACATAATCCTACAGGTCAAGCAGTTATAGAAAGATCAAACATAACTCTAAAGGATATGCTAAACAAACAGAAATGGGTAACAAAAACCCCCAGAAATAGACTGCATAATGCTCTTCTAACTTTGAATTTTCTGAATGCCAATGAGAAAGGAACAACAGCTGCAGAGAGACATTGGATAATAGAAAAAACTACAGAATTAAATCAGCCTATATACTTTAAGGATGTGCTGACCTCAGAATGGAAACCAGGGTATGTATTACATTGGGGACGAGGTTTTGCTTTTGTTTCTACAGGAGAAGATAAGCTGTGGGTACCGTCAAAATTGATAAAGGTTCGATTTAAACAAGAGAGACCTCTTAATTGAGGAGGTGATAGTTCATCAACCAGCATGAACATCCAATTTAAACTAACTTGTACCAGTAACACATGCATTTTCATTTAATCAGATAATAACTTGCCAAAAAGGAACATCCCCAAAATTAGTCTTGGGGAAAGGTTTTTGTTTTTGTCTTTTAGGAGAATGAAGGTTAAGGAATCTGAAGAACACTGGACAAATGAGACAGCTGAAGAAAAGGGACAAATCATCTATCCCAAGAAACAGAATGAAACGGTGTATGGGTATATATTATCTAAAAAATTTTATGTCTTCCTAAATGTTTGTTTCTGCTTTTCTCTAAAGATTTAACACTATTGGTTTTCTAATAGTCCCAGTTCAATTAAAATTTAAAGCTGACTTTGGAGTTGGAGAATGGCTCTCTCCTTCTTTAAAATCAAGCATGTTGTTAAAAGGAAAATGCAAACTCCCTGTATCATGCCAGAATAAGAGCCATCTTCTGCTATGGTATAGGACAAAATCAAAATTAATTAAGGGACTATTCTATTACTAATCTCAACTCTTTGATTCCATTCTGATTCTTTAAACTTTTCTTAAAGTATGAATTTTATATCAAAATTTACAAGATTAACATATAAAGATATATAGATATATATACATTTTAAACTTTGTTTAGATATGAATGGTCATATAGAGTACTAAATAATTCTAGAAAAAAGGCTAGCTGCATATATATGTTTTTGTGTTCGAGTCTCTTATCAGTTTTCTGCAGGAAATCACGGCCAGGCCTAACATCAACTGAAGTCTCCAGAAAGAAGATGGGGCCCCACAACAACAACAATTCCACGTGGACAATAATGATATCATTAAGCTGACAAACATCATCCACAGATCAGCTTTGAACTACAAGGTGCTCAGAGCATTCTTTCAGGATAAAGAAAACTTCGCCCATACCCAGCAGGAAGCAATTTTAAGACTACGTCGCCCACATTCCCAAAGAGGTTGTGTGGGGTGGGTGGTTTTTTGGTCTTTTTAATGGGTTTTGTGTCTGGGATAATTTTCAGTATTTAGGGGGGTTGGTTACAAGTTATTGTCAAGGGTTAAGAAAAAGGCTAAGCAAAGGAGATTAGATTTAAGGTTCTTGTTTAAAAAAAAAGAGAGAGAAAGAAAGAAAGAAAAGAAAAAGACAATTACTAATACTTTACATTGGATTGAATTGTTTTATATTGTATACAAATTTGAAACTGATATTGTTAGAAAATGTTATATGTATATTTCTAATTGTATTTATACCATTCATTTAACAATGTAATACAAATTTCTGATCCTTGAATGTTATTATTACCAACTACTAGGATATAAAGAAATGAAAGTTAGTAGTTAGACATTATAATACAACTTGTAGTCATATTAGATATGTTTTAAAAATTGAGCAGAGATGTTTTAGACAGGTCATCTTCAAACCCTTCAGAGATCTACAGAATATGGCATTTAAAATGTTTTAATAACTTAGAAAATTTTTCTTTTTTGAGACATGTCAGCTCCTGGCAGTACTAATCTACTTCAGAGAAAATATGGGCATTGAAGAAACTGCATATGGAGTCAACTTTCCTTGTGGTAAAAGTTAGCCACTGGACAACAAAGTATCCTCAAATCAACAGGACAAAATGGACAGACAGAACATGAAACAAGGGACTACTGATTCTTGCCAAAACAAGTGTGGTTATGGCTTTATCAAAAGGCATCTTCTGAGGCCAGGACAATATGGCCCCATCCCTGAAGTGGCCTTTGCATCCGGAAAAGGTACGGTGCCCTTTTCTTCGAAGGCAGCTTAACAGGCAGAGGGCCGATGGCTTCTGTTGTGCAATGGAACAGCAGCTGCAAGTTCATGCCTCTCGAAAGTAGACTGGCATTTAATAGAGGGATGTGGAGAAGAAGGGGATGCTGAGATGAAGCCATATATACACAGCCAAGAAGAATGGACAGTTGAATTAAAAAACTGTCAACAATTTCCAGAATTTAAAATCCTGAATCATGACAGGACACTAGTGGAATTCAGGTGTTTCTGGTACATGGACTGCTCTCACCCAATGTGAGATTGAACTGTTGACCTTGTGTACATCCTACTTCACAAAAGAGTCTGTCAGATACACTAAGCCTATAGGCTGAAGATGATGCCCCAACACTGCGGAGAAACCTCAGGTGACTGCCCAGGCAGCTGGCTATTTCTGTCAACTCACAAATTTTTTGGAAGTTGCTTGCATGCACTTCCTGTTTTTTATTTTTGTTAGCTAATATTATTTCCTTCTTGGGTCTCTGAGGGAGTTGAAGATTAGTTAGTTATGGTTGAAGATTAGTTACTTATAGTTGAAAAATTAATTAGGATAGAAAGTGCATTAGATACATCTTGGATTTACCAAAATAGGATAGATAATGGAATTATTTTCTCTGATTTGTCCAATACCTGTTTGGGTATTTATTATTTGTATATATTGTATATAGTTATTGTACTTTTGTATATAGTTTTTCTTTTGTTAGTTATAACCTTTTGCTTTTTTTTTTCTTTTTATTAAAATAGAAAAGGGGAAATGTGGTGGTAATCTAATTGTACTGAAATGTGATTTTGATTGTATGTTAATAAATAAAGTTGCCCGGGGGTCAGAGCTATTAGAGCCATAGCAAGAGTGTGGCGGTGGTGGCACACGCCTTTAATCCTATAGAGATCTGTGTGTTCAGGGATATAGCCAGCATTGGAGACATATGCCTTTAAGACCTAGGGGGCTGTACATTCAGACAGTGACGAGGCAGTCACGTGTTTGGGTTTACAACCAATGAGAAGGCAGAACAAAATACTTTAAATAGACGAACAGACAGGAAATAGAACCCTCATTCGGGAAGCTGGGACACCGCAGGCGGAAGGGTGAGATTTTAGCTCTGAGCTCTGACCTCTTGGCTTTCTCTTTTGCATTGTTTCTGTGTTTCTTATTTAATAAGATGGTTGGTTACATCTATAGGCTGCAGTTATTTGAACACTCCAGGTCTTCCCACCGTGAGCAGGCTGTCTCTTTCCATCTGCTGCATCTCAATTTCTCTCATCGGCGTTTCCTACTCCCAACATCCAAGTCTTCCACCCGCTCAGTGATATTTGTTCCTAGGTACTCTATTCTTTCTGGTGTTCTTGTAAATAAGATGGCTCCCCTAACTTCCTTTTCAGACACTTGGTGTGAAGGAGCACACTGATTTTGTACATCGATTTTTGCATCCTGCAACTTCACTGCACTGAATTCTAATTGGCTTTTATTAGCAGAGCTCACATACATACAGACATACATATAAGTGTGTGTGTGTGTGTGTGTGTGAGAGAGAGAGAGAGAGAGAGAGAGACAGAGACAGAGACAGAGACAGAGACAGAGAGACAGAGAGAGAGAGAGATCACCTGGAAATAGGAGCCATTTTGCCTTTTTTTTTTTTCTGATTTGGGATCTTCAACTTCAACCCACTCACAATTCTCCAACTGTGGCCAGTGTGGCACATTATCCACCTCCTCTGTCATTTTGACACAATTTTCTTAACCATGGAAGATGTCCTTGCTTTCTGGTGGAACAAGATATCTTAGGTTCACCTTGAATCTTTCTGTGACCTGCACCTGAAGTTGGCCACTAAGGTCTAGGCCATCCTAGACCCTTTAAATAGGGACACTGGGGTCCTGTGGTTCTTGCTGTCACTGAGATAGTGGTACCTATAGGCCACTGATTTATAAGAGTGTCATTTGGAGCCCCCAGGGACTCTCATTCTCAGGCTGCTGGCTTTACCTCTGGTCTGAAATCAGCTCACCACAGTTCTCATGCATGAGGCAACCTTCTGTTTGGCCACATGGGTGATTTTCAGCTTGGCATAGATTTCGGAACTCTCCACACTTCCTCTTGCACCACAGGGGATTTCACGGCCGTTCTGCTATGCTGGGGTTGGGGGTGAGTGAGGGGCACTCAGCCCCCCCGCTTTACTGATGAGGCTGACACCGAATGTGTAGTTATACACAATGCTCTGTGTGCTGAGGAGAGATCAGAAACCGAGGCACTGTTTTTCCCCTCACTCAGTCCCAAGCTCATGGGAGGAAAGTAAGTGGCTCAGGGCAGCTTGCCTAGAGCAGCTCATCACCTGGTCGTGGCTGCACTTCAGGGAACAGCACCAGCACTGGCCTGCCACTCTGAAGCTACCAGGGACTTTTGCTGAAACTGTTGGGCTAGAGGAGCTGAGGGAGTGAAAGCCGAGAACTCCTCTGAGCGGAAGCTGCTCTTCCACGGTGGAGCCTGGAGCAAACGGAGGAGAAACTTCTTGTGTTCTATATCACTAATACATCTTATGATTGTTTCATGCGTGTATGTGCCTGTGAATGTTCATATGTGTGCAATAGCAGGTGTGAATGTAGAGGCCAGAGGCCCACCTTGGCTGCCATTTCTCAGAGGTGCTGTCTATCTTGCCTGGGTTTTTTGTTTTGTTTGTTTTGTTTTGGGAGACTGGGTCTTCTTATGGAACTTGCCAGGTAGGCTAGGCTGACCAGCCAGTGATCCTCAAGGATCCCTGTCTCTGCCTCCCCAGGGTAGGAATTGCAAGGGCACTGCTATGCCCAGCTTTTAAAATATGGCTTCCAAGGATTTAATTCAGGCCTTCATATTTGCAGGGCAAGCATTTTCTAACTGAACTGTGTCCCTAGCCATCATTCTTAGTTTTGAAAATAAATCTGAATTCCTGTTACTTGCAAGCACAAAATTAACAATACCAAAGAAAGTTAATGACAAAAAGTTAAAAATTTTGCTAGAACTTTCCACACTATTTTTAATAAGTCCTCATTTCAAGCCTTGTGATAAGTGTTCTTACTCCCATCTGATAGAGCTTAAAAGGGAACTGAGGCAGGGTTTGGTGGCATGCACTTCTAATTCCAGAACTCAGAGGTAGAGGCAGGTGGATCTCTGTGAGTTCAAGGTCAGCCAGGGCCACACAGGGAGACCTTGTCTCAAAATCTAAGTATGTTGATCACATGACTGGCACGTGGTACTCCCAAGACTGTAACCAGGGTGTTTTGAGTCCCGAATCCACCCTCCAAGTCACTTAAAGATTTTTTTGCAATTTAAAAATAATTAAATGTATAAGTGTCCAGTCAATAGGAGCTAGAAAATGACCTGTAGCCCTGTGCTCAGTCGGTGTGTTCCGTGGCTCACTTCCTTGGCAGTTCACGTGGTTGGAAGCTGTGCCCAGCTGCTCCCAGCTTATACCAGATTTGTTACCAAGTGCCCAGTTTCCCTCTGTAGATCTCCTGCTGATTTCCTTAGAAAACTGACAGCTGTGGGGCTGGAGAGATGGCCCAGCGGTTAAGAGCACGAACCGCTCTTCCAGAGGACCGGGGTTCAATTCCCAGCACCTACATGGCAGCTCACAACTGTCTGTAACTCCAGTTCCAGGGGACCTGACACCCTCACACCAATGCACATAAAATAAATTTAAAATCAGTTATTTAAAAAAAATACTAACAACTACAACTGTTAGCAGAGGCGCTGAAATCAGGCCTAATGGGATGAGGCAGACAAGATTTTCTATAACTCGAACGTTTGTTGGGGGGGATTTCTGTTCTCAGTGTCTTACTCCCACAGTGAGGGAATTCCTTCCCAAGGTCAACACGAGCCTCATGCTTCTCCACATGCAACCTTTGTGTTTCATGGACGTGATTTCATTAAAGCGTTATAAATTGAATTAAACCACTAGCCATTTTTCTGAAGTATGTTCAATAATAAGTAAGCTCCACCAAAGTCATGTGGTCATTACAGGCTCATTTTCACCCTGTTCTCCAGCACCTTTCTAACGATCACACCATTAACAGGCACGGGTGCATTTCTGCATCTTTGATCTCAAAAAAAGGAAAAATAATGAAAATTCTCCATCCCATCAGCATCTAATTGGAACATCTCTGGGGAAAGGTATTCTTTTCAACAGCACAATTACATTGTACTTAATGTCTAATGGTAATTCTCTTAAGTTTACAGCCAGCCTGCTTCTGGGAAATTAATAATGATGGTACTAAAAGAGAGGTTGGGTTGTCTCATCTGTTTCACAAACGCAGAATCATGGGCTTGGGCAGGGTAAATGGGCTGGACGAACCACACAGTGCGGTGGTGGCTCCTGGGTAAAGAACTTGCTGTACAAGAATGAGTACCTGAGCACCCCAGCATTCACATTAAAAAATGGTACATACACCTGTTACCCCAAGACTCACTGGCCAGCCAGTCTAGACAAGTCAGTGAGCTCTAGATTCAGTGAGAGACCCTCCACCTCAAAAAATAAGGTGGAACATGGTAGAGGAAGACAGCTGGCCTGGACCTCTAGACTGTACACGCACATGCAGGCAAAATGCTCATATACCTGAAATTAAAAAAGTAAAAAATAAGTGTCTTTACAAAGGGGGTGGCAACCTCTGCTGTTTCCCAGAGCTGCTGTTTTCCAGAGCCCTGCTGTGTATGGAGGACCAGCAGGACAGATGCTGGGAGCTGGCAAAGGGGAGGAGGGAACACCCCATAGGCAGGGGGTGTCAGGTTCACCCCATCTTGGGAAAGTAGGAAGCTACCTCAGCTACCTGATGATGTCATACGAGGTCCATAAGCACCTTTGATGAACTGAATTTGCCACTTAGAAAGATTTATTTTATTTTTAGTTGTGCCTGTGTGTGTGTGTGTGTGTGTGTGTGTGTGTGTGAGAGAGAGAGAGAGAGAGAGAGAGAGAGAGAGAGAGAGAGAGAGAGAGAGAGAGAGAGAGAGATTGTATGTTACATGTATGTGGATGCCTGCAGAGGTCTTGGTTTCCTTTGGAGGTTGAGTTACAGGTAGTTGTGAGTCAGGAACTAAACTTACGACCTCCGGAAGAACAGAAATGTTCCTAACTGCTGAGCCATCTCTCTAGCCCCTGAAATGGCCACTTTCCCCCGGGGTGGGATGGAAGCCACTGAGCTCACAGCTGGCTTACCCACCTTCTGGAAGTGGTCAGCAGACACGGTGAAAAGCCGTCTCTCCCGACCCTCTTTGGTATTTTGTCTGAACTCCTAGGATCACCACCCACCCCTCCGCTCTTCCTTATTTTGAAGGCCATAGGGCATGAGGAAAGTGCCAGGTGTCTCACAGATGGGCACACAATTCCTCACTCTGCTGTTTACCAGCTGCGTGGTCCTGGGCAAGCAGCGTTCCCATGCCGATCCCCAGCAGCCTCACCTACTCTCTCCCACCGTGAGGACAAACTACTCAGCACATGCCTGTCCTGTAGTGGGTGCCTTGGAAACAGTAGCTTAAAAAAAAAATCATTGCACTATCTTGTGTGTGGGTGTGGGTGTAAGCAGGGGGATCCATGCCCTGGGGTCACAGTGGAGGTCAGGGGACAACTTGTGAGAGACGGTTTTCTCCTCCTACCACGTGTAGGTTCTGGGCATTGAACTCAGATTGTCGGGCTTGGCAGCCTTTGCTTGGGAACCATCTCACCAACCCGGGAACAGTAGCTTTTAGGGGAGACAGGTAATCTAGTCTCCATAGTCTCTAGTCTCCATACTTAAGGGTGCACACGCTTGCACCTCACAGGAGCCTTTATGTCTCAACCCAGTTTCTGAACAATGGAATTTGCTTTTTTGTTTCTATCTCTATGAACAGAGCATGAGACTTCCTGCTTGTGATAGGCATTTAGTAGTTATTTTCCGAAAGTGTTCCGAAACTTTGTACGTGTGATCCTGCCGATACACAAAGACACGTGATATGACGATGCTGGTCACTGCATGAGTGTGAATAAGCAGGTACATGCTGACATGAATGAATGAAAGAATATGAAACCAGACCACCACATCTGAGTGATGGGGAGGGCGGTTACCCACTGCCTGGTAGATAAAATGTTATTAAAAACGGGACAAGAGCATGCCACTGTGGATCGTCAATACACTGTGCTCTTGAGCAGCTGAAGTTGAGCCACGTAGAGCAGGCAGCCCCTTCAGATTTATCCCCAGGCTTCTCCAGCCTGACAGTGATAAAGCCCAGCCTCAGAGCAAACCTTCCCTCAGTGCCCAGATAACCAGTATTCCAGAAGGACGAACAGGCCCAGGACTGAGAGACAGGGCTGAAAGAAAACCTCTGCTCTCCCCAGCTCACAGCCTTGAGGAAAAGCCAGCTACTGAAGGGGGGGGGCAGACATGAAACATAATCAAATGTGGCGAGGGTCTCCAGCTCTAGGGCCCCTATTCTCCACCCATCTTCTCTCTGCAGTCGGATCCACAATCAAACCATGGCATGACCTCCTGTTGGTCAGCTGCAGAGGTTTTGCCAAGAGGCTGAACTTGAGCCCAGGCTGTGGATGTTCCCGGACACTGATAAAGGTCCTGGCCCTGAGCTGAATCCCTTAAGCTTTCATACAAGCCATATCCCTTGGCCCCTTGCTATGGACGCACACTTGTGGACGTCTTTCTCTAGCTGGGTGCTATGGGAATGAGTGGCTAGAGAACACAGGACGGGGAGACAGAAACATTGGAAGGAAACTGGGGGGAAAGCTGCCCTTCCTCCTGGGACGTGGCCCCCCTTCTCTGCCCATGGAATCAGGAAACCTTGGGTATCACAGACAAAACCAAAATTGCCCGCCGAGACACGACATGTTTTCCTAAAGTCTTCTCAATCAACTATGTCAAAGACAGTAAGTGAACTGTGTCCTCAAAGCCCAAATGATCTATAATCATGAATTTTAGCACTTACCCTCTCTGCCTAACCCTGAATGACACCTCTCATATATCCACCTTGCAACTTTGTTTATAAAGAAAATTCTTTAAACTTTAAACTAAGTTAGACTCTTATGCAATGTAACTTGGGAGTCACCCAAAGCCTATAGGTGTCTGTGATCAAAGCACTTCAGGGTGACTTTTCCTTCAGAACCCCATATGCATCCTTGGGCATGACTTATCTTTCCTGAGCACTTTCCCCCTTAACCCACATGCTTAAAATCCTCTCTCTCTCTCTCTCTCTCTCTCTCTCTCTCTCTCTCTCTCTCTCTCTCTCTCTCTCTCTCCGTTTTTCAAGACAGGGTTTCTCTGTGTAGCCCTGGCCATCCTGGACCAGGCTGGCCTTGAACTTAGTGATTTACCTGCGTCTGCCTCCCAAGTTCTGGGTTTAAGGGCGTGCGCCACCACTGCTGAGCACCACCTTATCTCTCTTAGTGAATCTTTAGCTCTGCCTCATACTGGCTCATCTTGAGATTTGTTTCATGGTCAAAGTCCAAAATTGTGGTTTTTGCCCAAATGGAGGTCTCTAAGTGGGCAAGGGTCTCTGGCGGCGGCAGCCACAGTGGAGAGCGGTGCCTTGGTCTCTGCCGCTGCTCACAGGAGTCCTGCAGCCCACTCCAACTCTCAGGAAATCCTTCCGATGGATTCCCCCTGGCATTCAGCATTGCTTTCTTTGGAATCCTAAGCAGCCCCATCTGAGGAGGCTGGTAGAAATTCCCCTGCGGCCATCTTGGATTGGCCACACTTGGTTCTGGGTGGAGAGAACATTTTCCTCTCAGCCTCTCCCTTCCTCTGACACTAGGGCCTGACCAAGCTATGTCTGATTCCACCTGTGCCTCAGACTCCAGGCTCCCTCGGCCTGTGTAAAGGGTCATGAATCTGATTTTGTGGTTAACTCAGAACCAAAGGCAGGATGCTTCTGATCCAACACCCGAGCTTCAGCAGCCATTCTTTCATTCATCATCAGAAGGCCACTGGGGATTTGTCCTGTGTCGGACAGTGAGAACAGCATGCGGCCTGTGGCAGACGCAAGCCATACCACCATAGTCCGAGATCCAAAGCTAGCCAATGGGGCCTGGAAGATCCCGGGCAGATAAAGGCGCTTGCTGCCAGGCCTGGTGTGACGGCCGTTCTTGGTTGTAAACTTGACTACGTCTGGAGTGAACTACAACCCAGAAATGGAGGGCAGACCTGTGAGAGGTTTTTCTGCCTGGTTTGAAATAGGTGAATCCATTTCTAGTCCAGACCTTTGAGGTGGGAAGCCACACCTTTAATCTGTGCCACACCTTCTTTCTGCTGGAAGTCTGTGTGAGGACATGGAAGAAGGAAGCTCTTGCTCTTTGCCTGCCTGCTCTCACCTTCTTGGCAAATCCATCCCTTCACTGGCATTAGGAGCCTACTTCTTCAGGATCCCAGTGTCTACTGAAGACCAGCCGAGACATCCAGTCTTGTGGATTCAGCAACTTCTGGATTCTTAGACTTTTCATTCATAACCCACCATTGTTGGATTATGCTTAGGAGGACCATGGCCCATGAGTTAAAAATTATTACTTATATGTTTTATTGTATCATAGCCTATAAGTCATTCTAATAAATCCCCTTTATACCCACACACACACACACACACACACACACACACACACACACGTATATGTATATATAGATTCATATGTATGTATGTATGTATGTATGTATGTATGTACGTACCTACCTACCTATCTATATGAAGAGAGATCTATTTTGTAAGTTCGGCTAGAGAACCCTGACTAATACATCTAGCACCCTGAATTCCATCCCTGAACCCCACATAATGGAAACTACTTCTGCTGTGGCATATGTGTATCCACACAAACACCCTTCCTCACCCCCCCCCACAATAAAAAATGTAAAAATACAGAATAAATGTAAAACGTGTAAGTAGGTGAGTGACTGTAGCAGGACACACTGACAGACAGGCAGACAGAAGAGACAGGGGCAGAGGAGGAGTCCAGAGCTGTTTACAGAGGGGGTAAGCTGAGACTGAAAAGACACACAAGGCTACTCAGAGCAGACAGACACATCCTGTCATAGTGGTTGGAAGTGTGAGGTCAAGAATCAAATGATGGGCGAGCTGATACATACATCTTAGCACCCATTTCCCCACTAAAACATAAAAATAATGCTTCTTATCTCATGGATCATGGTCTTCCTAAGCATTAAGACAAATAATAGTAGGGGCTGGAGAGATGGCCTAGCCGTTAAGAGCATGGTTCTTTTCTAGAGGACCCAGGTTCAACTCCCAGCACCCACACGGGCCCTCAGAATCAAGCCTCTGTGAATCCAATTCCAGAGGATCTGATGCCCTCTTCTGGCCTCTGTAGGTACTGCATGTAACACATGTATGTGGTGCCTAGACGTACCTGAGAGCAGAACAGCCACACGCACTAAAAAAAAAGTTTGATATTATAATTGACTTATTTATAGATAAAGTTCATTAGCGTAACATCAGAAGCTTCAGAAAGATTCCTGAGGAAAATTCTTATGGATGAGAGTAGGTAAGAATTCCTAATGCTGATATATCAAGTGCCACAGGACAGCAGAGAAACAATGATTATAGGATTTGTAACAAGCTTACTATGGCAAAATCCTTAGGGAACATCAAAATTGTTTATTATTATTATTATTATTATTATTATTATTATTATTGGTTTATTAAAATTTTTTGCCAAACAAGGTCCAAAGGTGATGACCATAAATGGTGCTAGTCCAGTCCCCAGATGGGATCTATCTTCTTATGCCTGGACTTCTGGCTCATTCTAATGCACCCAGCCCCATGATGGGGCCCCTCACAGTCAATGTTCACCAGTTTTTATTACAGTGGCCCCTTAGTAGCTTCATCCTAAACCACTCTTTTCTCCCTGGGAGCAAGTCAGTCATGAGAAGGTTCAGGGTTTCTAAACCTGGCTCCCCATGCATGAAGAATTCTCCTCCATCCCAGCTCTGTAGGCCACTGTGGGTCCCCTTCTCACTGTGGAAGCCAGAACTACAGTCAGCAGAGGCTGGGGACACATGCCTGTCACTGAAGCCTAAGGTCAAGTCCAGCTTCCCCAGAATGCTTAGAAAGGGTGGTTTGGATGACGGTTCTGCCAGTCATTTGCCTGTTTGCTGTCGGGTTTCTGTCCTACATCATCTTGATGTCTCCACCTTCTGGGTCCCAGTGAGACTCCATTAGTCAGAAGTACCAGTGGAAGACTGGAGAATAGGACCTGAGAAGCCAGTTTGAATTCAGGAGTGTCATGGACAGTAAATTGCTGTGTCCACTTTGATGCCCCTCTGAACATCGGCCCAGCTTCTGCTCATCAGGCCCACTGTGTCTCTGGCTTCCACTAGCTGGCCCTAGATTCTGATCTCCCATCCTCTCTGGGTATCCTAAGCTTCAGTGTGGCCAAGAGTAGTTGCCATAGCCCCACGGACGGCTCTTGACCTGGCTGCCACCTGCATCTCTCTCCCCAATAGACACATTCCTTTATGGGCATTGCTGGAGTGCTTCCACTGAGCTGACCTGAGTCCGGGTCAAATGGCCCTTAAAGAACATTCATCACGTCTCAGCTAAGATCAAGTGTAGTATATGTTCTTATCAGTTGGATACGCCACCTATCTTCTATCCAAGAGAGGGAGTGAGCAGGCAGGCTCATCACTGGAGATCCAAGTGTGGATTAAGTTCACATTGGGTCTTTGTGGGTTGCTTGCTTTTATTGTGAGTGAGCCTGCCGGCTGCTTCCTCTGTTGTTGCTTATTTGTTTACAGTGTTGGGGGTAGAACCAGAGCCTTATACATCCTATGTAAGTGCTCTACCGCTGCACTCTCCATGGCTTGGTCCTTTTGACTATGGCTCTTAGATGCTGCCTTCCAGAAGGCCTGTAGAAACAGCAGCAGCAGCAGCAGCAGCAGCAACAACAACAACAACAACAAGCCCCCATATGCTGCATGTTACACCAGGCACTGGTCCAAATGATTTTACATATGTTAACTTGGTGCGTGCAACCACACAGGGAAATGGTCCTCCATATCTGTCTTGCAGATGAGGAGACCAAAGCATGAAGAAGAAACTCCTGAAAAATTAAAGGACTTCGAAGTGGTCACATTAAGGTTTGAATCTGGTGCCTGCCCCTCAGCCAGGACACCTGATTCCCTCTGCACACGTGTGGGATCAGGTATGGTCTACAGACTCCTGATTTCCACATCTTTACTTGGATACAGGTAGAAATCCCTCTATCCACCACGTATGGAACAGGCATGGAACAGGCAAGAGCCAGTCCTCACCGAGGCCCCCAGAGTGTGGGTAAGGAAGGAGACACCCTGAAGTTTGGTTGGGGACTCTCCTCTCTGCAGCTGCCAGCTGTGAAACAGAACTTCTCTCCAATAAACTCTGAGTTATAAAAGGGGGATTGTGGCTTTATCTGCAGAAAGCATTTGTGGCTCAAAACAATCACCACACTTGCAAGAAATGTGGTGGAGCATTCAGTGGATACTGCAGAAAAGAACCCTGCCAAACCCTCACTCAGCATTCCAGTTGGTAGAACCCGAATGAAATGAGGAAATAATCATGGGCTAAGAGGATGCCTAATTAAAGCTAAATTTAGCCAACTCCGGCTTTTCAGAGTTGTCATGAAATCCATTTCAGCTCAGACAATAGTAACAGCAAGCCGAGATAACGAGGAAGGGGCTTTCATTTGAAGGGTGGATGTCGTCGATATGGTAATTAAGATTTTTAAAATAAAAAGCACGATACTGGGACCAAAGGAAACGGGCAGTTCTTCGGTTGGCGGTTTCAGTAACTTCCCTGTGGTTTTCTGGCTCTCCAGCTTTAGAAATAAAGGAGGAAAAGAAGACAAGTACCAGGCCATACTGTGACTCTTGCCATTTCCGGTCGTTCTCAGTGGGGCTGCAGCATGGGGGAGGGGATGACCACATCTGATTTACAAAGCAGGGCAGACATTGGCTCTGTCCCTCCTCTCCACTCTGTCACAGACCAGAGGCTACATCACAGGCCTGGCTATAAACGAAATCACCAGAAAGGGAGCTGGCAGGCCCTGGCCTGGACACTGTAATTCAGAGCTATACTTCTCCGTGAGGCTCTGCGCTCTCTTCCATTACTACATGTCTCTGAGAAATAGTTTGGAGGTGTCTAAAGTTTTCAGTCTCTGGGAACAGAAGTGGAGGGGAAACCTTCTGGAGGAAGGACCACTATACAAGGGTTGATAGAAACAATATCCTTCCCAGGTGTGATTCTGACCCCCACACATTGATCTAACAGGCCAGCAGATCCAACTGACCGACTGTGTGTCCTCTGCTCTCAGAGGCCAGAAAGGAGTGCACACACCTGAGCATGAGTTTTCTGGACACAGCTCTACCACAGGACACAAGAATACACTTGAACTTCTCTTAGAACAAGAATACACTTGAATTTCTCTTAGAACCTTCCCATTCTTAAGAAGATGTTTTCATCTCTTTAGCTAATGTTGCTGAACTAAAAAGTATACATTGGTGTCCCTATTTCACGGACTAGGAGACCAAGCATCCACGATGCTGACTTAACTTACCCTAATACCCTAGGACCTTAAGTAGCACTTTTGAGACTCAGGCTAAAGGCTGCCAGATTACAGTCCAACACTCCCACCTAGCCACCTCCCCTGTCTAAGTATCAAAATGTTACAAGGCCTGCACATCCTTATTGCAGGGACTTCTAATTTGAAGGATGTTTTCCAAATGTTACTTACTTATTTATTTAAGTGGACTGGAGAGAGGAAAAGGTGTCATGGCTTGCGTGAGGCAGTCAGAGGACAACTCAGTTCTTTCCTTTGGTAACATGGATTCTGGGGGGAGGGGTCGTCAAACTCAGGTGGTCAGGCTCGGTACAAGCTCCTTTACCTACACGGCCATTTTGCTGATCTTGTTTTGAAGATTTTAAAATATGACTTTAAAAGATGCCAACAACTGCTGTACATAACGGCTCACAGTTGAAATCCCAGGACTCAGGATTCTGAGGCAGGAGGACTGCCTCTAGTTTAAAGCTAGTCTGATCTACATAGTGAGTTCTAGGCCAGCCTGGGTTACAGTTTGAGACTCTGTCTCAAAAAAACAAATTAAAAAAAAAGAAAGAAAGAGAGAGAGAAAGAAAGAGAAAAAAAGAACTATGCAAAGCTATTAGTTTCAACTTAAAAAAAAATCTAGATAACGATAATGGACAAAAGAGATATTTTGCATGAACCCTGGCCTCAGCACATTACTCAAAAAGGAGCCTAAATTACAATGTTTTCTGGAGAAGTGGCACCACCATTCACTATATTCAAGGTTCTTCGATACTCAGAAGAATTAGATCTGGGGAAAAAAGCAATGGATTCAGCATGTGTATACGCATATGTGTTAAAAATCAGCTTTAATATCAAATAAGCATTAAGGAAGTTTTTGCTTATCCTTGACCTCTACAGAGAATCCACTCTGCTAATTCTGACACCCTACCCTCATCCCCATATCTTTCCCAGGATCTGTGGCTCTGATTCTCAAAGCATGGTCCGAGGAAGAAAACTGTGTTTATCGGAAGGGGCTGATAAATCCAGCAAGTAGTAAATAAATCTCCCTCTTCATCTTTTCATGAGACTTCCAAACTTAGGTTGCTTAAGTAATTTAATGTAGTACCTGATAGAAAATAAAGTGGACCAAGGAAGACAATAAAAACTAGGTGTCCCAAAATAATTGTGTGACTTCAGGGCTAAAGACGGTATTTTCTAAAGCTGTTTCAACATCTCCCTCCCCATGTGCCGTTCTTGTCATGTGATTTGACATGACTTCCACTGGAGGCCAGTTCTGTATTTGCTCCCATGGAACATGGTCAGATGTGTGATAATGGTGAAGAGGACATTATGTAGCTTCTGGGACTGGGACAAATACAAGGTAATGCAGTTCTGCTGTGCCATCCTGGGACACTCACTGGGACAGCCCACCCAGGGACATCCAGGCACCATGCTGTAGTAACAGCTGCCAGACAAGTGGATGAAGCTTCAGATGATGTACACTGCAGCTACTGTGACCTCTAACCATCCTTATTAGAGGTGAATGGCAAGGGGAGCCCTCTGGATCCGGCCGTGATGCACAGAATCCTGTGTGTAGTCAAATATTTAGTTTATGCCATACGTGTAGAGCAGCCAGTTACATCACAGTAGTGACACAAATCAATGCCCTTTATGTCATCGCTCCCATCTTTTAAGACATGCCTGCCTGTTGTAAAATATTATTTTAAGCTGTGTTACTTTTGTTGATGTTGCATTTGTTTAACTCTGGGAAGCTGTGTTACTGTGCCTGTGTAAAACATCTGATGGTCTAATAAAGAGCTGAACGGCCAATAGCAAGGCAGGAGAAAGGGACTGGCAGACAGAGAGAATAAATAGAAGGGGAAATCTGGGAGGAAAAAAGAAGGAGCCAGAGAAGGAGGAGGACATCAGGGGTCAGCCACCAAGCTAATAGCAAGCCACAAAGTAAGAAACAAAGAAAGGTATAAAGGAATAGAGAGATATAAAAACCCAGAGGTGAAAGGTGGGCAGGCTAATTTAAGTTAAGAAAAGCTGGCAAGAAACAAGCCAAGCTAAGGCCAGGCATTTATAATTAAGAATAAGCCTCCATGAGTGATTTATTTGGGAGCTAGGTAGAGGGCCCCCCAAAAGAGAAAAAACAAATAACACCTACCCACTAAGGGATGAGACACACAGAAGTATGGGAATCAAAGCAAGACTACACATAGGTTCTGTGGCAGACCCTGTCCATGCCCAGTCCTGATGACCTTGACCTCTTAGCGTCCCTCAAGCCCAAGACTACCATGCTCTGTTGTAAATACTAGCAACTTGTCACGATTGCTTGAAGCTCCCACACAGGCAGGACAGAAAGGGTGTGGGAGAGTTGGGAGTGTGGCTCAGTGGTTGAGATATTCCCAGCATGCTTGAGGTCCCAGCTTTGATTCCCAGCATCACACAGGAAAAGAAAAGGTGCCGGAGGAGTTAGAGCTCCAGCAACAGTTCTGAATCCAGAAAGGAATTGAACTAGACTCTAGAGCAGGGGTTCTCAACCTGTGGGTCGCAACCCCTTTAGGGGAGTCACACATAAGATATCCGGAATATCATATATAAACATTACTATTTATAACAGCAGAAGTACAGTTATAATGTAGCAACAAAATAATTTGATGGTTGGGGGTCACCACAATATGAGGAACTGTATTAAAGCATCACAGCGTTAGGAAGGTTGAGAACCACTGATCTAGAGGATAAATATCCTTGGCTTCCTCCCGCACACAGAGGATTCCGAGGCACATTCTATATCATCCTTCAGACTCCCACAGGGAAGAAACCCAGTGGCCCCGCCCTCTGTGACAATCTTTTCAGTAACTCAGCCTTGTTTCCCAATCTGCCTCCCCCAGTTCCCTTCTGATGCTCCCGAGATCATCTATGATACAAAGGGCCAGCCCCAAACCCCCATTGCCCACTATCTACTGTCCACCGTCCACTTCTAGGGAAGACGTAGTGTCGTATAGGGCTGAACTGTTCCCATTGACAAAAATAACAAGAAGAGTGTAGACAGTGGCACTCCATCTGGCTGGTTCAGTTCTTTCCAACGGGCTTAGACAGATGACTCTAACACCAAGCTCCACGTGGTACTGGTTAAAGATAGTTGATTTAAGATTCAGGCCATAATGAAGTATATCGGAAAGGGTCCATTCATGAACGTGTCTCTGTGTTTTTGCCTGCAAATGGCAGAACTGGGGGAGTCTGCTCCGGTGAAACAGAATTTGCTAGTTTGACTAACTGAAGTACTTCAGAAAAAGGAACCGGCTCACACCAGCATGGTATAGGCCTAGATGCACGAGCCTTGCTTTCTTCCTGATTCCTTCTGCCGTGAGCAAGCTCTGGGAAAGCCACGTGAAGATGCAGCCTCCTGTTTAGGCTCTCTGCCCTTAGGACCATGAGCAAGAACACAGTCTTCGCCAACACTTTCCCAGGAAGTCAGCTGTGGCTCTCACATCTGGACTGGGATGGCAGCCACCACCGGGAAAGGTGATTGGATGGCACAGTCCTTGGGGCTCTGCAGTGGGGAACAATGGCGCCAACTTCCGGTCAGAACAAGAAGCCTGGAAGTGGTCAGGGGAGGCTCTGGGAAAAGGGCACTTCACAAGGAAACACACAAGAAATTCCTACCACAACAGTAAAATAACTTAGCATTGCCCGTGTGGTAATGCACACCTGTAATCCCAGCACTTGGGGGTCAATAGTGGGAAGATTATGAGTCTGAGGCCAGCCTGAGCTACAGAGCAAGTTACAGGTTAATCAGAGATATGCAATGAGACCTTGTTTCAACAATCAACGCGGCAGACATGATGCAAAGTGGCTCCTGCCTGTGATCCCAGCACCCAGGAGACTTGAGCAGGTAGCTCTCTGTAGTTGTTGGCCAGCCTGGGCTACAGAGTGAGGGCCTGGGTAAGGACAGACAAGCACACTTAAACCAACCAACTGCACCTCTTAGTGAGTCAATACAAATTGCTTCTTTGGAAAAATGTTTTTGTTCACTGGAGACATAACAAAAATCCCTTAAATTGGGTAGTTTCTAAACAGCAGATATTTGTTAGTTGTGGTTGCTAGGAAGGTCAACATCAAGGTGCATGACAAGATCCAGCTTCAGGAACCAGAGACAGTGCCTTGTTTCTGGAGCTTCACAGGTTGGGAGGGGCAGCTGGGTCTCTGGGCTCTGATTCTACTCATCAGGCCTCCTCCATCCTCATGACCTAATTGTCTCCCCGAGGAGTCACTCCAAATACCATCACAACATCCCCGTGAGCGTTACTATTCTAGAACAATAATTTGGGAGGAGTCTGGCCCACTTCTTTAGTCTATAACTTGAAAAGTCCTGGCTAACAAATTCTTTCTATTAAAATATATGTTTCAGGGGATAGAGAGCTGACTCAGAAGTTATGAGTCCATATCACTATCACAGAGGACCTGGGTTCTATTCCCAGCAGCCACACAGTGAGTCATAACTATCGATAACTCCAGTTCTAAGGGACTCAACACCCTCTTCTGTCCTTTACAGGCAACAGGCACCCATGTGGTGCACACACATACATGCAGGTTAAACACTCACACACATAAAATAAAAATCAGTAAATAGTTAAAAAACTTGATGTCTGGGGAGATGGCTCAGTGAGGAAGTACTTGATATGTAAGTATAAGAACCTGAGTTTAGATGCCCCAGCATCCACCTGAAAAGGGCAAATATGGTATCAAGTGTCTAGAGACAGGAGGGTCCCTGGGGCTCAGGGACCAGCCAACCTAGCCAATTGGCAAGCCCCAAAATCAATGAGAGACTCTCTGAAATAAGGCAGGAAGTCATAAAGAAAGACAGTGTTGACACACACAGGGGCGTGTGTACCCATGCACACGCGTGCAACACACACACACACACACACACACACACACACACACACATACACAAAGTGTGCTTCATTAGTCAGGTATGGCAAACGCAACAGGCTAGTAGATATCAGCAGGCCCATGCCACACACAGGGAGCCACCTGGGGAAGCAGAAGAGCCTGTGATCATGTGTGCTGGTGGGGTGGCTCAGAAGTTAAGAGTCCACACTGCTGTTGCAGAGGACCCGGGCTCTATTCCCAGCAACCACACGGCGAGTCATAACTATCGATAACTCCAGTTCCAAGGAACTCAACATCCTCTTCTGGTACTATTGTGGTTTTCCCAGAAAGAAATAACTTCTGTACCTATGTTCTGGCAGCTCTGGAGTATACTTGAACCTGTGTAGAACTGGGGTAGCCAGAACCCGAGAGTCCGGCTCTTAGAATCAGTCCCCAGAATCAAAACCAAAGGAGGGAGTTGGCTGGGCTGGGCTTGGGATCACATGCTTTCCACATGAAAGGTGTGTTTGCTCCCAAGTAAGCTGTATGCTAGCTCTGCAAAGTCCCTGACACCACAGGGGTGGTCCGTCCTTCTTCCATCTAGGAAGGCCTCAAATGCCGAAGTGCTGAGAACACAAAGAAAACAAGAAGATGCAGTTAATTCACTTTCCCTCTGGATGAAGAAGGTATGCAGCCTGGACAGGGGGGACAGATGAGCCTCTGAGGACTCTGTTCACTGGAGACATAACTGCTCACAGGCTGGTTAGGGGAGAAAACTAGAATTTGATCTGTCGTCAAACCTGTGGTGAGCATATCCCTCTTCTCTCTGTGTGCCCTGAGCTGACAGCAATCCAGCTGGAAGTGGACATTGATGAGGAGAGACTGGGAGCCTGGGGGAAGCACTGGGACTCCAGCTGAGAGAGGCCAAAAGGACATGACTTCCTTTTTCTTTTCCCCTTGGCCTTACATTCTCTCTGACGCCTGCACTCATCACTTGGTCTTGGGATACCTAGGAGACTGAGACCATGGGACCACAGGCAGCCACAGAGGTGGCTCTGAGGAAGGGAGGAGCTGTAGACTCATGGGGGAGAGGCAAGCGCCTGTGGTCCTTCTGCTCTCTGGTTCCTGCCGTGGGCACAGTTGCAGAACGTGTATGGCTGAAGTGGGGTCGCTAGAGCTCCACTTTCCTGTCTAAATGAACGAGAGGCTAAGTTCAGACAGTTCAAAGGGTCAAAAGCAGCAGGAGTGAGAGCAGAAAACTGCTAATGAACTTCTGGGCTCCTCACCCACCCTCGTGAAGTATGGACACCTGTACGTGTCCCCAAACAATGCACACAGATCTCACTCCAACAATACACACAGATCTCAAAGTAGACTATGGAGCGGACCACCGCCTAAGCTGCAGGCTGGACTGAGTATTAAGCATCTGGGACTGATCTGAACAGCAAGGCATCAAAAGCTGAAATGACCCAGAGACCACAGCCCACAGAAAGCTGGGTGAAAACCGAGGTCAGAACCCAACTGGGTTGATGACCTGCTGAAAGAACGCATCGACTCTCTCCACAGGACCCGGCGGCTCTGAACATAATGTTTAGGATGTCCAGCGTCTGAAGCGGCGCTCCACAGCATGCAAGAGGCAGGGAGCTCTCAACGCGCACGGGGAAAAGATGCCCTGGCTGAGCTAACACAGATGCCGGCATCCTTCAACAGACAGGCTAAGGCAGCTGCTGAAGTTGCGCTGCCCCCAGGATTCCTGGAAGTTCTTGAAATAAGTGAAGCGACAGAAAACCTCAGCAGGGAGGTGGAAGCTAGAGAGCAACTGTATCTTTAGAACTTAAGATAAAACCACCGACATTTGAGAAAAACTGGACCTGTTCATCAAAGGCTATGTGTGGAGGCAGTGCAGGAAGTGCTGTGACTCTGGGAATGTGTCAGTAGGAAAGAAACACTCTGAACGAAAGCCCTGGCTGTCCTTGAACACACTCTGTAGACCAGGCTGGCCTTGAACTCAGAGATTTGCTTTCCTCTGCCTAGTGCTGGGATTAGAGGTGTGAGCCACCCTGCCTGGCTGGTTTGTTCATTTGTCTTTGAATTCGTACGGCCCAATGACTTAGATGACAATAGTAAAACTAAAGTTTAACTTTCTTTCCTTTTCTGTTTATTCGGAGCTGAGGACCGAACCCAGGGTCTTGTGCTTGCTAGGTAAGCACTCTACCACTGAGCTAAATCCCCAACCCCAAGTTTAACTTTCTTATCCTTGGGGTCTAAAGAAAAGGAAAGGCATAATATATAAAAGACTTCTGAAGGAACAATGGCTAGCAAATTCCCCCAAATTTGGTAAAATGAATAAACCTTCGGAGTCGCTAAGTTCATCACTAAACAGGCAATATGCTCAGCTACATCAGCATGAAAGTTCTTGAAACTAAAACAGATCAAAGAAATGTGAAAGCGGCCAGAGAGCCATGGCCACATCCCTCACAGAGACTAATGACGGGAAGCTCTGTGAGAGAACCAGGTTCTGGAAAAGACTGCACAATACACAAAGTGCTAATGGAAAGAGCACCAAGCTGGAACTCCATGCTAGCAAGGAGTCCCTTCAGGATATAAGAGCATTCTCAGGTAATGGAAACAGAGTTGATTGCCAGCAGATCCACCCTGAAAGAATTTCCCCAGACCTTCTTCAAGCAGAGGAAAATAACAGAGAAGGAAGCCCGGAACATGGGGAATGTGGAAAAGAAACAGAAAGGGTGCATTTCTGGGTACATAGCAGGCTGTTTCTCCTACTGAGCTACTTAAAATGTGATTGATTGGAGGTGGAAGGCAGTTAGAACACCGTCCAATGGGACTTCCCTGGCAGGCAGACGTAACATGCGAAAGGCCGACTGCAAAGCACTTGTATCCTGGTGAGGTTTGTAGCTAGAGTTTTCCTGCCTTGCCCACAGTCAGGACAAATCTCTGTCACCTGCCAGTCCCACAGCCGCTCAGACCCAACCAAGTAAACACAGAGACTTATATTGCTTACAAACTGTATGGCCGTGGCAGGCTTCTTGTTAACTGTTCCTATAGCTTAAATTAATCCATCTCCATAAATCTATACCTTGCCACGTGGCTGGTGGCTTACCGGCATCTTCACATGCTGCTGGTCATGGCGGCAGCTGGCCGTCAGTCCTTCTGCCTTCCTGTCCTTTTATTTCTCCTCTCTGTTAGTCCCGCCTATCCTTCCTGCCTAACCACAGCCGATCAGGTTTTATTTATTGATCAATCAGAACAACTTGACATACAGACCATCCCCCAGCACAGCCAAGTGTAGACCATCTCAGACACCTGCACTCAGGCCCATGGTCCTAATCATCCTCTATGCGGACCTGCTGGGTAACGCCACAAAGAACCCAAGAAGGGCTCCCACAGGACATACAGAACATCCCACAGCAGAGGTTCCTATGCTCAGCTTAGGAGTTGCAATATTTGAAAATGGGAACTGAAAAGTTGCATATGGTGTCATTCTTGCTCACAAATCTAACAGTACCACACAAAGGGATACAACACTCCCTCAACCAATGTGGGATTCGATCAGAAATCAGTAATAGTAAGAAAGGTAGAAAATCCCAGAATACTCAGAGACAATAAAACAGGTAATGAAACCAAAAGCATATTTAAATACTGCTCAAAAAAGATAGAAAAAAGAAACAAGAAATGTGAAACAGAACAAATAGAAAACAAGTAATAAAATGGTTCATTTACTCCCAGAAGTATTCATAACTATACTAAATGGAAAAAAGATCCAAATATATTAATGAAAAGATAAGTATTGTTAGAATAGATAAGAACAGAATCTAACTGTATGGTATTTATATGATTCAGCTCAAAATGATGATAAAAATAGGTCAGAAGTAAAAAGATGAAAAAAATATATAATATTTGGAGAAAAAAAGATGGGCAAAGCATGAGAAATGGATTAATACAGCAAGAGGAGATTGCAACCGTAAGTCTTTAAATACAACAGACATTAAGAACATATAAAGCAAAAGCTGAGGGACTGAGAAGTCAAAATGGAAAAATCCCACACTTATGAACAGAAAATTCAACATTCTAGTAATTGATAGAACTGGTAAGTAGAAAGCCAATGAACCATCCAAAGAGCAGAGCTGTGCCTGGAATTGGCATTTATCCAACACTCCACCCAAGAACACCAAATGCTTAGTGTCCGAGTGCTTGAGAAACACCCACAATGTAGACCACAAGAAAGACGAGAGACCTTAACAAATGTGAAAGAATTGAAATGATATGAAGTACTTTCTCTGACCACGGTGTAAGTAAATTTAAAAATCAATGAGACCGATAACAGGAAAACATTGGGAATTAAGCAACCATTGCTAATTAGTGTAAGGTACAAAAAGGAAGCTCCCAGGGCAGTGAGAAAGTGTGCACAGAGTGCGCGTGCAAACAAACAAGTTGTCAACTATGGCTAAGGCTGTGCTTAGAGGGAAACTCAACCATGAACAAGGAAGCCCAAATCAGGTGGATGGCAAAAAGAAAAGCTGAATGGGAAGGCGCGTGCGTTATCTCAGCACTGCAGAGGCTGAGGCAGGAGGGTTGCCACAAGTTCAAAGTCAGCCTGGGTTACACATCAAGTTCTAGGGAGTCTAGGCTATAGAGTAAGACCTTGTCTCAGAGGACAAGAACAAGACAAAAAAAAAAAAAAGAATTCAAGGTGAAAATAAACAGAAAGAAAATAAATGGAAAAATTATTAGTTTTTTTTCCCTCAAAATATCAATAAAAATTTCTAACTTTCCAAAAAGATTGGAAAAAAGGAAACAAACTACTCATGTGAGAAATGAGATAGGAGATGCTGGTTGGATCCCAAAGAGCGCAAAAAACCACCCAATGTAAGGAAGAAAGATGAGTATCAAGGCCACACTGGGAACAGAGCCAGGTGTGGTGGCACACACCTTTAATCCCAGCACTTGAGATCTCGTGTCCTTGCTTGGGAAGCACACAGGCCTTTAATCCCAGGAAGTAAGATGTCAGGGCAGACAAAGGTATCTAAGGTGTGAGGAAACAGGAACTCACTGTCTTGAGACTGAGGATTTTGTAGAGGTAAGAGCTTGCGGCTGCCTTGTTCTGTTTCTCTGGTCTTTCAGCTTTCACCCTAATATCTGGCTCTGGGTTTTCTATTAATAAGATCATGTTACAAAAGAGTTTGTGCTAAAAAATTCTACCAACTATTTAATGATTGGATAATGACAATTCTATGCAATATTTTCTGAGAATCTGAGGAATTCTTCTTAATTCATTTACCTTGATTCTCCAAACAAAGATAGTTAAAGGAAAGAAAACTACAGATGGTTTTCATCATGAAGACAGATGCAGAGGTTCTTACCAGTATTCTGGAAACTTCTATAAATACATAATGATAATAAATAAGTCACACCTGTGGATTGATCCTGGGCTATATCAGATTTGCTCAGTATCCAAAAATCATCAATGTAATGTTCAGAGTCCACAGGAAAAAGCCACATGATCATGTCAATTAAATGAGATAAGAACAGTTTACATGACTTAACATCATCTCATGATTACAAAAGCACACACAGCAAAATGAAAAGAAGGGATGTCAGTTCTGTTTAAAGCCCGACGTAAACAGAAAAGCAAGGCATGCACACACAATGGAAGGTAAAAACTGCAAAAATGTGTGACACACCCAATCCATATATAAGTTAAAAAAAAACAAACTCAAATAAATCCCAAGAAGATTATTTGTACATAAAAATAAGCTGTGTGTGTAAATATGCATGGAAATACAAAAAAAATAAGGATAATCAAAACAAGGTTGAAAAGGGATAGTGGAGGACTCAGACTTTCCAAGTTCGAATCTTCTGTCAACCTATAGTCATGGAGATCAATACGGCAAGTGACCAACACAACATACAGAACAGACTCCATAAATAAAGTTAGCCAACTGGTGTCAGTTCAAATGAAGGAGAATTCAATACATTGTAACCCATAGACTTTCAGTGTGTAAAATGGGTGAAGTTTCCACAAGTGGCTAGACCCACCTAGTCTGCAGGCTGTAACGAATATTCTAGTTCCTGTTACTCTAGCATGCTTGCCCGTGTCGCATTCTGGTGAACGTCTGCTCTTGTGGGAAGTGGCTGTTTCACCTAGCTTCTGATAAGAGCCTAGTAAGCGAGAAAGGACAGTCTTGTCCACATGACAAGGGGTTCTGGAGAATCAGACTTCCTGGTGTCTGATGTTGTCCTGCGCAAACTGCAAGCTAAGACACCGAAAACTCTTACATTTCATATCCTATACCAAAACAAATGCCAACTAAGTTAGGCATTTGAATGTAAGATACAAAACTGTACAACTTTTAGAATTAAACATATGGAAATATCTATTTCGGTATGTTCCATAACAAAAGCATCTGGTAAATAAGATTTCACCAGAATCGAAATGTGTGCTTGGAAGGGTTGTGAAAAGAATGAAAATCAGGCTGGAGAGCCTGAGAAAACTTAACAGTCCATAGTTATTAAAACTCCTATTCCCAGAGCCTAAATGTGATGGCTCTTGCCTGTAATAGAGCATTTTGGAGGCTTGCGCTAGGAGGATTGGTTCAAGTTCAAAGCCAGCCCAAGCAACACAGTGCATTCAAGGCTAGCCTAGACTGCAAGCAAGACCGAGCTTCCAGCAAACAAACACTTGAATCCAGGATCTATTAAGACTCCTACCGCCGGGCGGTGGTGGTGGTGCACGCCTTTAATCCCAGCACTCGGGAGGCAGAGCCAGGCGGATCTCTGTGAGTTCGAGGCCAGCCTGGGCTACCGAGTGAGTTCCAGGAAAGGCACAAAACTACACAGAGAAACCCTGTTTCAAAAAAACAAAAACAAAACAAAACAAAACAAAAAAAGACTCCTGATAGACTTGATAGTAAGAGAACAAATACTTTGAGGTTTTGAATGAGCAGAGGACTTTGACATCTCAGCAAAGAGAATATATGGTGGCAATAACCGTGGAGAAAGATCTGCAGCATCATTAGCTGCCATGGGAAGAAGAAGAGGAAGAAGAAGAGGAAGAGGAAGAGGAAGAAGAAGAGGAAGAAGAAGAGGAAGAAGAAGAAGAAGAAGAAGAAGAAGAAGAAGAAGAAGAAGAAGAAGAAGAAGAAGAAGAAGAAGAAGAAGAAGAAGAAGAAGAAACCACAAGATACTGATTAGGAAGTCTGAACTACAAACCAAATCCAAATCTGGGACAGTATCAGGCTGTCGTAGCAGTCAGGCTCATGGACCAGTCAACTCTGTGGCCTGTCTCAGAGCAGTCACCAGGCTACCATCCCCTAAGAGCTTGTCGGCAATTCTAGATCTGCACAGAAATGGACAGAGTAACTACCCAACGTGGTCCCAAATTAGAAACCAAACAGGAAACACTCCACCATGAGTAGCAAACAAAACTGGGTTATACCCATACCATGGGATTCTGTACAGAGATTAAAAAGGAAGAGGAATAGACCACGGGACATGCAGTACCTTGAACAAATCTCAAAGCCACTGTGCTGAGTGAAAGAAACCAGGCTCAAAAGGCAATCATCTGGATGATTAATCTATCTGACCCAAGACAAAGCAGTGAGCGTGGATGACAGACAGAGGTTGCTGAATATTAGGGAGGTTGGAAGCACTGAACACCACAGAGTTCTCTGAGGTGATGTACTGTTTTGTGATCCCCTTGTGGTGGTCACACAACCCTACACACGAGTTAAAATTGATAAAGAGCTTACACTGCTCTCTCAGGAGACCCAAGTTTGGTCCCCAGCAGGCATGTTGGGTGGCTCACAACTATTTGTAACTCCAGCTCTGGAGGATCTGATGCCCTCTCCTGGACACTGTAGGCACCTACATTCATGTTGCATACACACACACATGTGCACATGCACATAAGTTTAAAAAAAATCTTTAAAAATCCATTAAACTGTGTACATATCAAGTCGTTGTGTGTATGTGTGCACATGTGCGTGTGCACATGTATGTAGGGGTCTTCCTTAATTTCTCTCTACATAATTATTTTTGATAAGTCTCTGACTTAATCTGAAACTCACTGCTTTGGCTAGCCTGGCTAGGCCACAAGCATCAGGGACTCCCCTGTTTCCATCTCCCCAGGGCAGGGATTACAGGGACACACTGGCTTGTTCAACTTTTAAATAAGGGCTAGGGATCAGCTCAGGGGTCCTTGAGATTGTACAGCAAGTGGCCTTACCACTGAGCCATCTCCCCAGCCTCACAGTCAGCGTATTGGATGATTATTCCTAGAGCTGGGATTTGAAGCATCCACAAAGGTTAATGTTCTAAAGACTTGGTCATTAGCATGTGGTGCTATTGGGAGACGGCAGAAGTTTTTAGAAGAAACAACCTTTCTACTGGAAGAAAGTTAGGTCATTAGGGTACCTGGGATACCAGCCTGGTTCTCTACATTTCTTTTTCCTGGCTGCTAGGATTTAAATTGCTTAGCTGTGCCACAGGCCCTCACCTCACCTGCACTCAGCCTCTCAGCAGGCCCCAGGCAACAGAGCCAAGGAAAGCATTTTGAAATCCCTCAGACCATGTGCCCAAATAAGACACTCTTTCCTTTATGTTGTCCATCTTGGGCATTTTGCTGGAGAGCTAGAAATCTAACACACCCTTTCAAAAAGTAAAATAAGAAAAACAATTGGAACATGTTTAAATGTTTGCAATGTGACAGATAAACCAGGAAGAAGAAAGTTGCCCATGTTGTATAATTTTGCAGGCAAAGCGTAAAGAAATAAAATGAAGGGGGGAAAAAAGAGGAAAAAGAAAATATTACCTTAAGCAGCGATTCACAAAACTTGATATCCCTAAGAGTCATTGGAAGGATCTGTTACCATTTTATTTCTGGGGTGTCACCCAGCTCCACTCTCCAAACATATGTGGCTGGAGCAGATGAAGCAATAGCTCTTCTGTTACCTTGGCAACCCAGGTATAGATGTGTGCTTCGTCAAGTCAGCTCAGGAGGGAATGGACTGCGTCCAGCAAATCAAAGCTGCGCTCTGCAGTCGCTTACGTGGTTAGGACTTAATTTTCCTTTGGAGAGTACATTTGCAGTGTGCTTAGGCCTGCCACAGACCGTAAATACAGCCGCCGCCTGCTAGTGGACTAAAGCTGTTTTATCTTTCTGTCTTCCCACACTGAAACAGTTCAAGTGAGTTTCTCTGGGTCTTCCTAGGCCGTCACCAAAGAGCATGCGTCTTCAAAAGCAAGTTCAGGGCTAGCCAACTTGCCCCAAGTGATTGGTGAAACGTTTAATTTTTTTAATTTGTTTTTCTGAAATCACAGAGAGGATGAGCAACTGCAGAACGGCAGCCACACAAGGAGGTTTGGAATCTGGAAAATACGATCGAAATCACAACTCAAACCACAGCAAAGTTTTCCTTCTTATGGACGCAGTTCGCCGTTAGCCTGACTTTCATCGTGCTGTTAAAGCAGCTTTGGAGGGGCCAAGGATGATCTTTCATGGCTTCAGAATATAAAAGTGAACATTCAGTTTCCTCATCACCTCACTTTGTCTGGAAACTTCCAGTTGGAGTGTCGGGATGTTGCCAGATAAGCTGCTCCCCACTTTGTGGTGCTAGGGATGCACTGAGCATCTAGCAGCAAGGACAATGTCAAAAGTGGCCAGAACAGGGTCCTCAGATCTCAGTGATGCCAACTTCATGAACAGAAGGCACCAAAGTGTCACCAGTGAAAACGTGAGCCATTCCTCAGACCAGGAATCCTGAGGCTACAGACCTGCCTATGGATTCCAGGTGTCCCTGGGCAGTCCACCACAGACCTCATCCATAGCTGCTCTCTCCTCAGAGGGTGAAACAGAAGTCTTCACTTGCACTCACAACACAGGATTTGGCTCAAGGGGCTACAGAGCCTTGCTGAGACAGGACGTGTCACAGCCCTGTCCTCTCCCATCTTGCCATCCTTGGGAGCCAGAAACCCCAAGCCAGCAGGCCTCTTATTAAAAAGTCCAGAAGTACAAAAGTAGCACACTTTGGAAAATAGCTTTATGACCTGGAATGTAGCTTCCCCCCAACCCCCCTGATGTTACCACACATGTGCCACTGCTTGCCTTGGTATTTACCAGCGTGTTTATAGTGGCTTTCTCCAACCTTGGCAACAGTGAAAATTCTCTTCAGAGGATGAATGGATACAGTGGCATGCCCCTTCAAGGGAATGCTACTCAGTGATTTAAAAAAAAAAAAGGCTGAGGGTGGAGTTCAGAGGTAAAGCTGTTGCCTGGGGTATATGACCCCCTGGTTCCATCCCTAGCAGCAAAAAACAAATGAACACACCCACACAAACATACCACCACAGAAAGAATCCCCAAGGCTAACACTCTACGGCCCCAATAACTGACATTCTCAAAAAAGCCAAACTTTGGAGACAGTGAAAACAGTAACACATAGTGGGTGAGGGACAGAGCAACAAATGGGTGGGGGCCGAGGGATGCTATTCTACACGGCTACACAGGTGGACACCCAATAGCAGGTGTTGGTCAAAACCCACGGGGTGTTCAATATGAATAGTGATTCCACTGCTGGCCAGAGACTCCAGCTAATCACAATGGATCAATATTGCTCACCATCATTGCAGGTATCACACTAATGCAAGATATTAATGAAAGTTTGCATGTATATGCATGCACGTGTGTGTGTGCATGCACTTGTATGCTTGTGTGTATGCATGTACATGTGCATGTCTGTGTGCACATGTGTGTGTATGGAAGTGTGTACATGTACACAGGCATGTGTGTCTGTGTGTGTGCACATGCACATGAGTCTGTGTGTATGTGTGTGAATAAGACAGAGAACTCTATACTTTCTGAAGCAAACAAAGTTATGAAAATTGTGGAGACATGGGAGGGAGAAGGGGTCTGACTAAAGCCTCTCCCCAGATGAGAATCGGGAATTCCAGCACAATTAGTACCGTTTGCTGTGAAGATGGCTTACATAGAGAGAATATTTCTTTTATATGGAAACATTTTCAAACAGGATGGTTAAGATAATAACAAAAAAAGCCTAGCTGTAAGTGTTTTAGTTAATGTGGTAGTTTGAATATAATTGGCCCCCATAAGTCATAGGGAGTGGCACTATTAGAAAGTGTGGCCTTGTTGGAGGAAGCGTGTCACTGTGGGGGTGGGCTTTGGGGTCTCATATATGCTCAAGCCATGTCCAGTATCTCAGACCACTTCCTGTTGCCTACAGGTCAAGATGTAGGACTCTCAGCTCCTTTTCCAGCATCATGTCTGCCTGCAAGCCTCCATGTGGTACCATGATGATAATGGACTAAATCTCTGAAACTGTAAGCCACCCCAATTAAATGTTGCTGGCCAGATGGTGGTGTATCATGCGTTTAATCCCAGCACTTGGGAGGCAGAGGCAGGCGGGTCTCTGTGAGTTTGAGGCCAGCCTGGTCTACAGAGCAAGTTTCAGAAGAGCTAGGACAGTTACACAGAGAAACCCTGTCTCGACAAAAAAAAAAAAAAAAAAAAAAAAAAAGAAGGAGTTGTCATGGTCATGGTGTCTCTTCACAGCAGGTTTTATTGCTTTGAAGAGACACCATGACCATGACAATACTTATAAAGGAGAACATTTAATTAGGGCTAGCTTACAGTTTCAGAGGTGTAGTCCATTATCATCATGGTGCGACATGGTGGTATGTAGCAGATGTGGTGCTGGAGAAGGAACTTAAGAGTTCTGTATCTGGATCCTCAGGCAGCAGGAAGAGAGAGAGACATTGGGCCTGGCTTGAGCATTTGAAAACTCAAAGTCCACCTGCAGGGACACATTTCCTCCAACAATGCCACATCTACCCCAACAAGGCCACACCTATTCAACAAGGCCACACCTACCCCAACAAGGCCACACCTTCTAACAGTGTCAGTTTCTGTGAGCCTATGGGACCATTTTCATTCAAACTACCCAGTGGTGCCCTCCCCTGCCCACCCCCCACACCTTTGCCACCTGGATTTAGTCTGAGCTCTCTGGGTCATGCCCCTGACAGTTCAGTTCAACAATTTCCAGATAAGTGACAGCACATAATCTTGAGTCTGGACTTACTCCTCTTCAGAACATTTTCTAAGATGCTCACACATGGGACTATTAGTTCCAGTTTAGAGTGAAGATGTCCTGCCACCTGCCTCCCGGTCAATTATTAACAATTATTAACTGTAACCCCTTCCTACTTCCCTCAGGAACCATCTTGAATCCCTTTTTTTCTTTTCTTTTCTTCTTTTTTTTTTTTTTTTAGTTTTTCAAGACAGTGTTTCTAACTCACTCTGTAGACCAGGCTGGCCTCAAACTCAGAGATCCACCTGCCTCTGCCTCCCAAGTGCTGGGATTAAAGGGGTGTGCCACCACTGCCCCAGAGCATTTAGATTTCCTAACAACCCTTTGAAAACAGTAGCCTCAGAACTCACCAAAACCCTGTGTATGTCTATCATGAGGAGTGCAGTGTGTCTCCTCTGTGAGCAGACCCACACCCACAGATCTGCTGGGCCTCCCACTCTTTCCCCAAGAGCTTCTCTTTCTTTTGACCCCCAACCTAAATGGAGATCTCCTTTTAATGAACACCAGCTCTGCTTCACACTGCCTCATCCCAGTATTCTTTTCTGCAGCAAGCTCAAGAATCCGGCTTACCTGAGTGGAGGTCCCTAAAAGATGAAGGGAAGTCCTCAGGCTGCTCCGGGTGGCAACGTGAAGCCATTTGCCCAACCCCCACACACTACACTGACACTCTCTGCTCAATTTTTCTTCAAACCTAAAATTGCTCAAAAAGTAATAAAGTTTATTAAGGAGGACATAAACACATATCCAGAGGAAGTCTGTCAGGGGCTTCTCGCCCTGGCCATTAACACAAGGACTCTGGGCCTGTTAGGCTTAGCTTCCACCAAATGGCTCACAGGCCTGGATTCTCTGAACCCCAGAGGATTCTGACTCTCTGAGGTAGGCACTCTTACCTGTGACCTGGCTTGGGCACCTTCTGTTTAGTCAAAAAATGCTGCAACCTTCACTACCATGTTTACCCACAGAGCCGTAAGCTTTTGTGTCTCTGAGTGGCATCTTTAGCATCCCCACAGTGGAGGTAACCACACAGTCTGTCTCTACCTCTGTCCTCACGAAACTGTGCTTAGCAGCTTGCATACTGCACTGGGCAGATCCCAGGCACTGGGGCACCGCTACATTCTTGTACGTGGGCCTTCCGTCTGAATAAACGCATCCCGTGGTAGGTCTCTGCATCCTGAGACTGTCCCACAGTAGGAGGTCCAGCAATGCCAGCAGCGGCGGGACAGAGCCCACTTCAAGCCAAGAGCTACAATGAGGCTGTGAGGGGTAAGAGGGCAGGAGCAGCTGCAGTGCCTGCACTGCCCAGCAGATGGCAGCAGCGGCAGACTCATGCCTGTGTGTTCCGTGCACTAGACAGACGAGGCCGGACTGATGAATGGGAGGCTCAGCCTCTTATCCCCCCCGGATCACAACAAAAGCCTGTTCTCGCTGAGGAGTGTCAGGGAAAGCAGAGCTCCTTATCTTATCGCTCCATCTCTTGCTTTGTCCTTTCAAAAGCGGCCACTTAACCCCCCTGGAGCAGGGAGACAAATCCTTCCATCCTGTTCCCAGCTCTGCCAGACAGACCTGAGATTCCCATGCTGAATGGCAGAGAGAAAATGACCTGAAAACTCGGAGCTCAGAGGACCTCAGAGCTCAGGAGCAGAAGAAGCTGCAGAAGGGGTCAGGACACCTCCAAAAGCCCCTTTTAGTCTTGACAGGTGAGTGGTGCAGGTCACCCGGGTTCACCTGGGAGAAGTCAGGTCTCTGGACTCTAAAGTGACACTGGCCCATTATAAACCCAGTGGTGCCCTCCCCCCCACCCCCCACACCTTTGTCTGCCTCCTGGATTTAGTCTGAGCTCTCTGGGTCATGCCCCTGACAGTTCAGTTCAACAATTTCCAGATAAGTGACAAGTTCTGTGAAAGCTCCAGGAAACCAGTACTTCATCCAAGGTCACCTGGTGAGGTATGCACAGCCCAGAGTTGAATGGGAGTGTTCCCTGCAGGCTGAGCCTGGAATGCTACCTCCTGCTGTGTGTGTGTGTGTGTGTGTGTGTGTGTGTGTGTGTGTGTGTGTGTGTGTGTGTGTGTATGGGGGGGGGTGACTAAAATGTAGAGTCACAGAGGATTGCAACTGACATTCTTATTCCCCAACGCGACATACTAAGCGGAGACATTTAGTACGCACAGAGCAGCACCCCAATGAATTCCTTCACTCTTCACGGTCACCCACTCACGAGGGCACCATTGCAAACACTGTGTCCTCTCCTGCAAGCCCAGTGGTGCGAGAAGCCATCACCTGGCTGCGTCCTCAGGTACCATCACAGGATAGTACCATCCTAGGCATAGTAGCCTAGGAAAGAAAAAAATGGGTCCAGATCAGATCAGCAAGACTGGTCCTCTGGGAGGCCCAGGGACCCCAGGGGCCAGTGCTCTGCAACCTGCTGCAAGAAGAGACCTGGCCAGTGTGTGTGGATGTGGAGCATGACGGGAAGGGAGCCCGCCCTCCCCATCTTCCTCTGCTCAGACAGCTTTGAGTGCCGCCTTCCTACAGTCCCTCTCCCTCTGCCCTGCACTCAGGGACAGCCAATAACCAGGGCTTTCTGGTGTCTTCAAGCCTGTCAGAGCCCCTAGGGCTGTAGACTAAGTCTAGGTTCTCCCTTTAGGCATTTACTAAATTAACACTAGCTCGAATTTCTTAATATCACCCTCCCGAGCTTCCTTCTCTGTATAATGGAGGAAACAAAACTTATCTCGCCAGACATGGTCCTGGTGCTCCTTAGAGACATGGTCCTGGTGCTCCTGAGAGACATGGTCCTGGTGCTCCTTAGGGCCATGGTTCTAGTGCTCCTTAGAGACATAGTCCTGGTACTCTTTAGAAACATGGTCCTGGTGCCCCTTAGGGACATGGTCCTGGTGCTCTTTAGAAACATGGTCCTGGTGACCCTTAGGGACATGGTCCTGGTGCTCCTTAGGGACATGGACCTGGTGCCTCAGACAATAATGCTCATAGGCCCACTTCACTGTTTAAAAACTGTTTTGGGAACACAAAGTAGTTGCTGCTGTGGCTCATTCAGTCCACATCCCCCCTAAAGGGACACACCTGCTGAGTTATTGGTGGATAGATCCAGCTGGTTGCTAGCAGCTAGGCTTGCCTCATCGCTTACATCAAGCCACTCACAGAAAAGAGGTTTCACAACTGGATGGACAGACTTCTGCCTTGCTAGTGACTGCTTCTTCACACTTGTCGAATTTGTGAGACATACACCACTTGCTACTGATTGGTGGGTATGCATGCATATGCCTCCATGTGTGTACACGCATGCTCATGTGGAAGACAGAGGCCAACTTTTGGGTTCATTCATTGGGTGCTGTCCACCTTGGTTTACCTTGTCCTGCCCAGCAGGATCCTGGAAACCTGACTGGGGTGGTGAGGGTATGAAGACAGGACAGTCACTCTGACACATGTGAGAAAAGCTACATCAGGTGGGCTGTGCCCATTCGGCTGGAGCAGCAACAACCAGGAAGCTCCTCCTATTGATTATCCGCAGCACAGGGAAGAGGTTGCCATCTCCCTAGGAGGTCTCTGTGGGGTAGCAATCTCAGGCTGTAGTCATCCTGGAGGAGGGTGTTGTTGGTTTGCTTTGTTTTTTACTAGTTTTTGCATACACTGATCAGTTGTTCATAAATACTTGCACACACTGTCAGAATTCACACTCAGATCAGAGGAAGGCTTTGCTGTTCCCATGGGCCTGAGGCCTTGGTTCCTTATATGACTGTACCCATGTCAACAATATACACTCACTAAGGACTTCATCTGCTTTTTACACGTTCATTCAAGGCTTCCTCTGCTGTCTGCATTGGTTATTTTTGCTTTTGAGATGCCCTGGCTGGCCTAGAACTTACAGTGTAGACTGAACTGGTCGTGATAGAGATCTACCAGCCTCTGCCCACCAAGTGCTGGGATTAAAGACATGTGCTACTACCACACTGAACTCTTGAGCTTTCTGTTTTGCTTTTTTTTTTTTTTGTTTTTGTTTGTTTGTTTTAGATCTCTCAGTGGCCTGGAAGTTGCCAATTAGCTATCCTAGCCAGCCAGCTAGCCCCAGGGATATGCCTATCACTGCCTTCCCAGAGCAGGGGTTACAAGCAGGAGCCACCACACCCAGATTTGTTTTATGTGGGCTTTGAGGAACAAATTCAGATTTTCAAACGCTTTACCAGCTGAGGTGTGTTAGGTCTCAAACCCAGGACAAACGGCTGAGGTGCCTCTTTAACATATCCAAGCAGACCTGGCCACCAAGTTCTCCCAGTATCCCTCAGTCCTGTTGCAGGGTCCTCCTAACTGGCACACCCACGCCTATGCTAAACGTTTCCAGGCCAGCTATTGGGCCTTCCCTATATAACCCAACCATTTTGGTTACCTGGCCCTTTGGTCTACCCTTTGCCTTCCTGACCTCTTGGTCTGGCTCTCCTTTCTCCGCTCCCCTTCTCCTCACATGGCCTGGCTCAGTCTGGCCATGCTGACTCTAGACTCTCCTGGATGCCCCAGCCTCTCCTCCACCACACCCAGGAGCAGTCATGTGTGGTGGTAATCTAATTGTACTGAAATGTGATTTTGATTGTATGTTAATAAATAAAGTTGCCCGGGGGTCAGAGCTATTAGAGCCATAGCAAGAGTGTGGCGGTGGTGGCACACGCCTTTAATCCCATAGATATCTGTGTGTTCAGGGATACAGCCAGCATTGGAGACATATGCCTTTAAGACCTAGGGGGCTGTACATTCAGACAGTGACGAGGCAGTCACGTGTTTGGGTTTACAACCAATGAGAAGGTAGAACAAAATACTTTAAATAGACGAACAGACAGGAAATAGAAGCCTCATTCGGGAAGCTGGGACACCGCAGGCGGAAGGGTGAGATTTTAGCTCTGAGCTCTGACCTCTCGGCTTTCTCTTTTGCATTGTTTCTGTGTTTCTTATTTAATAAGACGGTTGGTTACATCTATATCTGGCACCCAACATGGGGCGCCAAATGAAGCTAGAGTTTTCCGGCCTTGCCCACAGTCAGGACAAATCTCTGTCACCCGCCAGTCCCACAGCTGCTCAGACCCAACCAAGTAAACACAGAGACTTATATTGCTTACAAACTGTATGGCCGTGGCAGGCTTCTTGCTAACCGCTCCTATATCCTAAAGTAACGCATTTCTACAAATCTATACCTTGCCACGTGGCTCGTGGCTTACCAGCATCTTCACATGCTGCCAGCCACTGCCAGCCACTGCCAGGACAAGCAGCATGTGAAATGCTGGTAAGCCACGAGCCACGTGGCAAGGTATAGATTTGTAGAAATGCGTTACTTTAGGATATAGGAGCGGTTAGCAAGAAGCCTGCCACGGCCATACAGTTTGTAAGCAATATAAGTCTCTGTGTTTACTTGGTTGGGTCTGAGCGGCTGTGGGACTGGCGGGTGACAGAGATTTGTCCTGACTGTGGGCAAGGCCGGAAAACTCTAGCTACAGTCATGTCCTTCCTTTTTGTTTCTTTTCTTCATCATCTGGTGCCGAAACCTGGGACCAGTCACGTCCTTCCTTGTTTTCTTTCTTTCCTTTTTTTTTTTTTTTTCCTATCCAAGGCTAGGTAAAGAAACCCAGTCTTGCCACAGGAATGCCATGGCATTCCTGCTGCGTAAGCACACCCCTTGCCCTGGTATTAACTCTTCATTCTTCAGGTCTTCAGGCATCCCTTTTGGAAGGAGGCCTGAGCCTGCAGCCAAGCCAGAGCCCTCAGGTCTCTGAGAATCTTTGATTTCTCTCAAATCCTGCACAACAGGGCACCTTCTCTTCAGCCCACTTACCTTAGTGGCCCTTGTGGATTTGGACTTGGGTGTAGTAGATGAACATTTTTGCAATTCTCCCATCAAACCGACTTTCTTGTCTTTGGGATCTGGGTTGGTCTTGTAATGCTCTGGGCCAACCAGGAGTTTGTCTTTCCTGGAAGGCCCTCTTGGACCTGATGCTCAGGAGAAGTGGGGAAAGAAGGATGCAGGAGAACCGAGAGGATGCTGGTACCCAACACAGGTCAGCATATGCAGGAGGCTGAGGGAAGAGGCCGCTCCTCTGTTTCCCATCCTCCACCAGCACCTGACTCTACAGGACAGGAGGTATCCGGTTTCTCAATCAGAAAATTTGCTGGATGCTTAGCGGTGGCTAGTTTTAAGGGGCATTACACAGATGTGCATGGTTAAATATTCGCTTACTCCACAATATAGTCAATGTTCTTAAAAGCTGTTTTGAAAGGACAAAGAGAAAGAGAAGCTTGTTTCACTGGTGGGAGAACCCTGAGCGTCTTATACCCCTGGCGATGATGTGACCAGGAAAAACACACAGGTTTTAGATTATTTTCATTTCAGCTCTTTGCAAGGAGCCAATGGAAGGAAGTTTAAATAGTTCCCCATGGGCAGTGTGGTATTTTGAGTGTGTTAACTTAAGCTACAGGCTCCGGACAACCTCTACTCAGATGAGGAGTAGATACACCAGGGCACTCAGCTCTTTTTTAATCAGAAAGGATTCAGGAGGCATTGATCCCCAAAGCACAGATAATCCTTCAGTGAAATCCAGAGGCTTCAGTCATTAGCAAAGCGAACACCAGAGTGTGTTTTCTCCTGGTAAAAATGGGTATTGTAAATCACCACCTTAAATGCTATACGAGATTCTCACTGAGCAGTGATTGAGGCAATGAACTTCAAGACACAGAGCTTGACCTGAACACCGAAGAGCCAGTCCCCTGCCTTAGAAGAAAGAGGGGAAGTCTAGCGAGACCAGCAGCACAGATGTTCTGAAGTGAGACTTGATGTCACAGTTTTCCTTTGCTGTGACACTGCCCTCACGTGAACTTCCCAGGAAGCCGAGGTTGAAAGCGCAGAGATGGAAGGCCTCATTTAGCGCCCCTCCCCCTTTGTGCATGGCATAGATGTCTGCCTCTTAATAAATGCTGGTGTTGGTTAGTCGTAACTGTCACCTAGGAGACGAGCCTCTGGGCACATCTCTGTGGAGGTTTCTAGATTGGGATAATTGAGGTGGGAAGACTTCAGTGTGGAAAGCACGGTTAAACCAACTGTGGTCTTGGGCTGAACAGAAAGGAGTACCAACATCTCTCTGCTTGGGGCTGTGGATGCAATGCAGATGGGCTGTCAACTGTGACACAGTGTATCCTTGAACTACAGCTAACATCAACCCTTCCTTCCTTAAGATGTGTCTGTCAGGAGTTTTGTCCCAGTAACAAGGCATAACTGTTACAATGTATTTAAAGGATATGCCCACTGAATGGGGGCACCACCTGCTTGCATTAAACCTCCGCTTTCCCGTGTATGAAGTGATCACCATGACTGCCCTTGGGTTTTGCCTCCAGGCTCTTTTCTGGGGATGGTTTGATGAGGGCAGGTGGAAGCAGGGAGGGATAGTGTCATGTAAGGAGCCCGGACTCAGCTCCGATAACACGGGTAGAATAAATATATGGGCAAGAATTCTGGAGGAGCGACAATCATACAGAGAAGGAACTTGAAAAATCTGGAGGTACTTCAGAAAGAAGCCTTGGAGTCTCTGCCTGAATACCAAGTGACAGGGTACAGGACAAGAATCCAGGAGGACAAAGAAGGAAGAAGAGAGCTGGGAGCTGAATTGAGAGTCGGTACACACACACACACACACACACACACACGCGCACACCAAAGTTCTGAGCATTGTTGTAAGGCAATTTCCTTCAAGTTGAAGCACTCCCCTCCAGGATGGAAGGGGAGACTCATGAACCTCAGAAGGGAAACAAAGGGTCACATGTCTGGGACATGTCAAGAGCTGCTGAGGCCAGGCATGTGGTGAAAGAGTCCCCTCGTGGAGGCCCTGAGAGGCCATTTCGTGAAGCTGTGAAAGGGAAGCTTGCATTTCATTGGAGACCCTGAGATGTTGGACATGCCAGAGCTGTGGGATGTCTGCCAAGGAAAGCTGCAGACAGGGAGGGAAAGCCGGCCAAGAGAGAGAAGTGTGTTGCAGGCCGCAAAGCCAGAGTGAGGAGCTCTCCAAGTATGTTGACACGAGACGTGGAGTTACAAGATTTGCAGTTTGCCCTGCTGGGTTTCTGTCTTGCTTTGGTCCAATATTTCCTCATTGTGGCTCAATTCCTCCCTTTTGGAATGGCAATGTATAATCTGCGCCATTGTACGTTAGAAGTATGTAATTTGCTTTTTGATATTACAGCTAACATTACAGTAAGAGACTGCCTTGAGTTTTAGAACAGATTTGAACTTTGGACTTAAAGAAATGGTGTTTTATCACAGCAATAGGGACATGACTAACACAGGGCCCCTCCCCGGCAGTATCAAGACAAGCAAACTCTCTGGGGGGTGGGGGTGGGGCTGGACTCTGCCCAGCAGAACTGCACGGAGCAGGTATGGAGATTGGGGAGTGGCCTGTGAGCTATGCAGAGAGCTCCAGGGTTGCAGCGTTCGAGTCCTCCTCGCCTGTGTTGAGGTGGGCTTCTTCAGAACGCAGCTGCTTTTAACTCATCCCTGCTCCTTGTAACTAACCCCTCAACCTAGATTCCTGCTAGTAACCTCAGTAAGAACTCGGTTCACCAAGTTGGACCTGGGTGCAATTGTTACTTTGGTCTGCCGTGAATTCCCTTTCTGGGGCGAGTCGACGTAGGTATTGGGTCTTCCCCAGGAGGTCTTTCCACACAGCAGGCACTCAAGTGATACACAGAAAAGCCACCTGTAGAACACAGGTTACAGCAGTCTTGGAGTCAAGGGTAGACTAGACTGTAACAAAGGTCCAAGATGATCCCAAAAGGATCAGGTAGATCCCCGAGGAAAGCAACTGTTTGCAGGACAAAACCCAGTGTTTTGAAAGACGAGCACAACATTCAGACACCCTGCATCCTCTCCCCCACAATGCCAAACACAGCATAAAAAATTCTTAGAGACAGGAAGGAGGAGGATGATGTGTGGGAACCAAAGAAAGGAGTCCATAGCTGACTGAGAGTGGGAAAGACACAGGTGATAGTGTTAGGGAACTCAGCTTCTCAACAGTGGCTGTAACAGCAGCCCAGGGCATCAGAGGAGAATGAACAGCACCTTACTGACATGGAGGGACAGAGCAGGTGTCCAGTGTGCACCTTGAGTCTGGGGAAGAGGAGCTTAAGAGATAGGCAGGAAAAGTAATTAAAGAAATGTTAGCCAAAATTTCCCCAAATTTAAAGGAAAATTTAAGCCCAGAAATACAAGAAGCACAGAAACTTCCAGTGGGCAGGATACACACACACACACACACACACACACACACACACACACACACACACACACACCACACGCATATCATGAGAAAATGACTGAAAACTAATAATGCAAATACAAGTTTAGAACCAAAAAGACCAGCACACAGAACAACACAAAACAATCACAAATTATCGCTGACTTCTTGCAGAAATATTGAGGTCCACTAGAAAGCAAACACTGTCTGTCTACCTAGAATTCCTGTCCAATGACAATATTATTTGAAATGGGGGAAATTTCTGCAGGCCATGGAGGAATCAATTTCAAATTGACTGGGAAGCACTCCCTGCTGGCTAGCTTTCACAGTGCCAGGAAGTGCTGTGCAGGTGGCTGGGGAGAAAAGATACCATCTTAACCAAGTGATAGACCCTGCATGTTACAATATGACCTCCCAGGCCAGAAATACCCACTGGCATAGCAGTCTCATGATTGTCGTGGGGGACTGATGGCTCTCTTTTGGGACTTGAGGCCTGCTTCACAGGAGGGAATCTCATGCCTGCTACTGTAATGCTGGTCCAAAGCCCATGGCTGGGGTGGTCATAGGCCCGAGGGTAGAACCTGCTATTGTTATTTTACAAAATGGTCATATTGTCAAATTGCCCTCTAAATGCCTATGTTTATCACCATAGACCTGGGCTGCTCTCCGTTTTGGCCAGGGAAGCTTCTTTTTGCAGTGGGCAGTAGTCAATGCTGAGCTACAGAACCAGCCATAGTGCTAGAATAAGACTGAGCGTTCAGCCCTAAGAGGGACCTCACCTCCTCCACCAAGGCCCAGTGAACACTGAGGAAGAGAGGATGGAAAGAATGTAAAAGCTGGATAAGAGGAAGTCTGTGGGATGCAGGCTTCTGGAATGGACATGGCGATGCACTCATGAACTCCTTCCAGCTCTGGGTGGTGTACAAACCATCTGAAGTTCTGGTGTAGACCGGGGAGGTGTTATCCAGGCCCTCACTGTGAGGAACTGTTGACAGCTGGTAGCTGCTGGGAGGAGGAGAACCACGTTTTTCTTGCTCGCTTGCTTGCTTTTGGATGTGTGGCTGCTTCTAGTTTTCTCATGCTCCAGTGGACGGCCCCACACGCATACTCACGTGGACGGGCAGCACTGATACGGCTTGGTAGAGTAACCTCAACGATTTAAAAAAGAAGACAACATGAAGTTGGAAGGGAGCCATGTTTGCAAGAGATGATCACGTTTCACTGTACACATAAAGGAATTTCTCAAAAATTAAAAAAAATCAATATTAATAAATTTGAATAAAAAAATTAATTCATTTTCCAGCTTATAAAAGCTAACCAAATACACCGGTGGTGGAGCTGCACAAAAACTGTGAATAGAAGTGTTTCGAGAAGGGAAATGTAACAAGTGAGATGAAAGGCTACATGTGAAGTGAAGGACACCTTAAAGGGAACAGTATGGTGGCTCAGCAGGAACATGTACTTACCACAGAAGCCTGGTGCTGAGTTTGATCCCTGGAACCCACCCAAAGGTGGAAGGAGGGAACTGACTCCCATAAGCTGACCTCTGACCTCTACAGGCACGCCATGGTTCATATGCCCACACACATCCGGCATATACATGTATGTTCATAATAAATAAATTGTTAAAAGAATACCTTAAATAGAAAGCACTACTAAATATAAAAGCTTTTTGATTCATATATAGCTCTCAAAAAAGCAAATTTATTCTTTAAAGCAAAAATAACAATATACTGTATATGTTAGAACATCCATACAAATAAGGTATAAGATAACAATAACCCAAAGGATTAGAAACAGAAAGCAAATGTGTAAAATCTGTATACAAGTGTGTGCAGTGGTTCACTGTTACTTAAAGGTAGACCATAATAAGTTAACAATGCATATCTTAAACCCTAGTGCTACCTCCGCATAGAACTATTTGTTGAATAAACAAAAGATTTGTTTCAGACATCAAAAGCCCGCCTTTTATGATGATTGAATGAGGTGCAACATTATCTGGTGGAATAAGACAAAGTCGAAGGCAAGATGTGGGGGAAGTGGGACACGGAGAAGTTTCTGCTTCACTGAGCCTAATATAATGCTCCATTTGTTAGAGCGTCAAGTTAGATTCAACAAGACAGTACTGTAAATTCCAAAGGAAGCAAAATATTCCGGAGCGTCTTCCAGTCAAGACCTCAGCCGGCTTCTTGTGGTGACATTGCATTAAGAAATATTCCAAATTACACTTTTATGGAAGGGCTGCTATTGACAAAGTGTCCTGGCTACTAACTTCACGACTTGGCAGAAAACGGAAATGGTTTTTGAATATGACTTTTCCTTCCCCTTCAAGGCTTGGGGGAGGGGCTGCTTCTTGTATTTCCTCTTGGGCCTTCGGTGTTAATATTTAGTCTGCACAGTTGATAAGTGCTGTAGAGTGGACTTAGGGAAAGAAGAACTCAGTGGCTGGATGAGGTACTGCTGGGCAAAGGGACCCCATGCTCTCCCAGTTGAAGAGATCATAGAGGGTGTTATTAGAAGTTTCTATTTGTGGTGTGATCCCCAAAGGGACATAATCAAAGCATGAATGTGTCTCCACAAAGCATGTTCAACTCCTTCTTTTCGCTGGAGGACAGATCAGCGGGTCGCAGAGCGAATTGGGGGTGCGGGTGCAATGGCTTTCAAAGGGACGGCGCTGAGGGGCAGCCTCCTCTGCCTTCTTCCATGAAGCAGCTCCTCCCTTCTCGCTAGTCTTCTGAATAGAACCCCATGGCGGGCTGTTCGGAATTAGCTTAACAGATGCATAATTATAATAATCATTTTGCATGTGCGGCGCCCTTTTTTTTCCCCAGAAAAACTCAAGGCAACATGGTAAGAGAAATAATACCCGGGACCAGCTTATAAATCAGGATTCCTTAGCCTGAGGCTGGAGGCCAGACTTGACCTTGAGAGCGTTGGTGAACTAAGACGGTTAGGAGAGCAGCATGGGTATCCTGGGGGTCAGAGAAAGCACAAGACCCAAAAAATGAAAAGCAAATTGTTTGATCCATCGATCACACAGTCAATGATTAGGAAGCAGTTCATATTAAGAAACATTTCATATTAAGAGGTATTTGATTTCATCAAAATTGAAAGAGGAAATATTCTGCCTTTAGCTTTATCAAAAGAAAGAAACAGAACTGGAAAAGAGCTGAATTCTGACCTATGGACATCAGCCCAGAAGCCTTGGGTCTCCTCAGACCTACCTTACTCCACAGCTAAAGTCAGTTCTCTATGAAGAGTCCTGCAGTGGCCAGGAAGACAACCAGATGACCCCAAAGATGTGGGCATGGAAAGGAGGGCCATGTTCAAACAGCAGATTGGCCCCGAGTTTGATGAAGCTAAATGCTGAGGAGACTTTAGGGAAAAGAAACTCTTGGGTGGCAGTGGCACTTGGAGGACATTTGGTCCCTCCAGGGGATGAAATACATACCCTGCTGCTTGACAGAAAATACTCTGTGGAGACACAGTGCTCCTTGATAATGCCACCATTACCCGCATGCACGCAACAGAGATTTCTCAGCATAACCGGTAAGAGCAGAAAAAGAGATGGTTTATCATCAGTGATGAAAGAAAAAAAATGGCTGAATAAACTATCTGACATCTCTACAAGTAGTTTTCAGACCCGACTGTGCAAAACAAACCCGTGGAGAAACCCTCAACACCCTTGTGACCCTCAACGTAGAGGAAACCGATGCCCACCTCCTGGTATGGCATGTGTACAGCAGTAAAAGAAGAATAGAAAGAAGACAGAAGGATGAAGGATGGTGGGAGAAAGCATGAGAGAAGAGAGAGAAGGAGGGAGGGACGGAGGGACAGAGGGAGGAAGAAATGAAGGAAAGCGGGTGGGGTGTGGTGATTCGTGGCTATGACCTCAAGACTCGGGAGGTAGAAATGGGAGGATTGCTGTGAGTTTGAGGCCAAGTCAGGCTGCACAGTGAGTTCCAAGCTAGCTGGAACTACAGTGTCCAGAGCAAGAAACTCTGTCTCAAAAATAAAAAAATAAAATAAAGGGATGGGGGAGGAAAGGAAAAATACCAGACCAGTTGTGAATTGAGAAACACTTGATCTGGTCTACGGAGCTCTACGCCATACTTAAAAAGAATTGGGATATATATGCATGCTAACAAGGCCACATCTCTAAGACACTCCACTGATTGAAAAAAGATGCAGAAATTGGGCACGGTATAATGGCTTCAATGTAAACATGGTGTTGGCAGCCTCTCAAATATCTCGGAGTGGTCCTCACATCCTAATTATCTCCTCCTCTCAAGGAGACTCCTCTCTTGTTGTGTTTGTTGGTTCGACTCACTTGGAGAACGCAACCAATGTGAAGAGTAACAGGATGTGTTTGTGGGCTTGGGTGAGAAGACGCTGGGTGTACACTCCCCCCCCCTCTCTTGGCTATCTTACCCTGGGAAAAAATCCAGCTCTCTCTTCATGAGGCAGCCCCATGGAGAGGCCCTCAGAGCAAGAGAACGGAGCTTACTAACAATAACAATGATGCGCTTGGATGTAGAGCCTCCTAGCAAGGGTTCACAATTAGGGGCTGAGATGGTGGCCTGGTCAGCAAAGTGCTTTATTGGAGCATGGAAACCCGCGTTCAATCCCCCAGAATCCACACTCAGAAAATCTGACCTGGTAGATCTGGTGGCATTCAGGTGATCCCAGGGCTGGGGAGGCAGAGACAGGTGATCTCCAGGGCTCATTGGCCAGGTAGCTTTAGTGAATTCCAGGCCAATGACAGAATCTGTGTCAAAAACCAAGGTGGACGGCATGTGAGGAACAATAGCTGAGGTTATCCTCTGGCCTTCACATGCAAGCACCCACATTCAGATTCACATTTGCACAGGCATGCATCTGCACACAGCTGTGTGTATGCACAAAGGTTTTTTTTTTTTTTAGGAGTCCAAAAGATGCAGATGAAAGCGATGATATCTCTCAGAGTTGGTGTGGATATGGGAAGGGTGGGCATGGGACATATTCAGGGGATAGCAAGTGTGTCTGTACAGTTTCCATTTTACTTACTGGAGATTACATTCCTGAGCTGTTGGTCTAATTAAATATTAGCTAGGAGGTTATAGTAGGTTAAAGCTTGCCTTAGGAAAGGCAGCTGGCCTTAGGCTGCCCTGCACTGTGGCTAAACATGAGTTCACGGTGCCCACAGACCGATGTGAATTGCCTTTCCCTTGTTCCTGTTCCCTTACTGAACTATTGATGAGGGACGGCTATTTCAGGTCTGTGACCAGCTTTGTCATCAGATTCCATGGGACAGTCTAGAGCGTCTGGGGAAGGTGGCCGAGGAACAAAGAGGAAGTCAAATGGATGGAAAGAAAAGAAAGGTGACAGCTGCAGAGGTGACCTTGCAAGACCAAGCCAGCCAGATTTCTTCTCTGGCTGCAGTCACAACAACCTGGCCAGGCTTCCTGGTGTCCTCACATGCTGGCTATTCTGGCAATGACTTCCAATTCCTAAGAAGGGCGCTCTTGGATCAGGCGATGTGGGTCAAGTCTGAAGACCATTAGGAAATCCCAGGATCTGGTTGATGGTATAAGCAGTGTTATGAAGCCAGGGAAGCACTCCTTGACTACTTCTTCATGTTGGTTGGGCACACTGTACTTAACCTCACCATTGAACACCATGAGACCAGTGTTATCAACATTCTTAGTCTTCCAAAATTGACTAGAAAAGATAGAGTCCAAATCTTTCCTCTGGAAGTTGAACCCCCAGAACATAGTGACTATTAGTGTTTTATGTGCTTGACAATATTTGTGGGATGCCAGTTGGTGTTCCGTTAGCAACTTGGTGTGTGGGCATAGCAGTAGTCTGCAGACTCCATGACTGTCCTCTGGAGAGGTGGTGTCTATGATCTCACCTCTGAGTCTAACTATGACAAATGCCATCCTCGTATGACTCCCAAGCCCATCACTGAAGGCTATGGAGACTCTACCTGGCTCTCTAGGGTATTTGTTTTTGGAACCGAGGCTCCCCATCAGAAGAGAATACAGGCTACATGGAGAGGCCATGTCCAGACAGCTTGCTTGATAGTGCCAGCAGAACCCAAGTCCTGTCCACTAGACACGTGAACAAAGATGCTGGTGACTGATTTTAGTCCATGCATTGCCTGACTGCAGCTTCCCATGAGACCTGAGGCAGGAGAGCTCAGGAAATTTCCAGAAGCACGAGATAATGCACATACCTAGAGTTTAAAATCCACACAGTTTTGAGGCAACTAGCTGCCCAGCACCAGCTAGCAGTCCTGTAGAGTTATTAGAGCTAGTGTAAGGCATAGTCAAAGCATGGCAGATGATATTCAACAGAACAAGGGGACAAAGACACACACACCATCAGCCTTCCCCCCAGCTGCTGCAGTCTGAATGTGAGGTGTCTCCACAGGCTGAGGGGTTTGCATACTTGGTCTTGAACTGGGGGTCATGGAAAGGTTACAGGTTGGCTTGCTTCTGGTCTGGCTCCCTGTGTCTTGGCTGGTACCATGTAAGAAGCAGCTGCAGGCACAGATCGGGTCCTCTGCGGTGCCTCCCCCCATGGTGGAGTCTAAACTCAGTAAAACTGTAAGCCAGAGTAAGTTCTTCCTGGCTTCCATTGCTTCTGGCAGGAAAGTAACTAACACATTAGCCCTCTGGCACTTTCCAGAGGTAAAAGCTGGAAAGCAGGCTTGGCCAAGAATCTACAGTCACTAGAAAATGAAAGCCAGTGCTGGAGCCATGCCAGACAGTCCAGCATACCAGGCTGGGCCCAAGGGGCTATAAGTGCATCTTATTTTATCTGTGCAGCAACAGGAGGAGGCATTCTACTTAGTCTTCGGGAAATGCGAGGATTAGAACTGACTGACAAGTTGACAGGATCTGAAACCACCTGGGAGACACATCTCTATGAGGACCTTTCCAGTCTGGATATACGGCAGTATTTGGGTAGGAAAACCCACCCTAACTGTGTCTGCCGGCTGAGGTCCTAGTCTGAGTGAAAAGTAGAAATTGAACTGAGGGCTAGTATTCATCTCTCTTTACTTCCAGACTGCATACTGATACAGACTGTGACCAGCTGCCTCAGGCTTCCACCACCAGGGTGGACTGTGTCCCCTCACAGGACAGGTGGAAATAAACCTTTCCCCCTTAAGCTGTTCCTCCTCAGATATTCTGTCACAACAACAAGAACAGCAACTAACACAGAAAAACCAAAGCAGGGGGAAGGGCTGAGTGGCCTGATCATAGCTGGCTCCACGTGCCCGCAGGCTCTGAATCCATGGATCCAACCACCTGCATGTTGAAATGTGAAGGAAAATTTTGTCTGTGCTGCACATGTACAGACAGTTTTTCTTCTGATTGTTCCCGACATGACACAGACCCCACAGCTATTTACATATCATCAACAATGTCATAGGCATTGTAAAAGCATTAGAAACGATCGAAAATATACGTGTACATGTGCACACACACAAGTTCTGCTTAAACACTGCACAACTGTATATAAAGGATTTGTGCAACTCTGACTTTTAGGCCCTCCTGTGAGGGTTCACCCCAGATGGCTGCCGACTGAGTATCGTACATTAGGGAATTAACATATGTGCCTTCCAGTACTTCAGATTTCAGCCCAGAACTTTATCAGTAATCAAAACCATTACTTTTCTGTTGCTGTGATAAAACGCTATGACCTAAGCAACTTTTAGAAGAAAGCATTCATCTGGGTGTACGGTTCCAGGGGCTAAGAATCCATCATGGTGGAAAGGGCACAGGAGAAGGCAGCAGGCACGGTGGTTGTAACATTGAGCTCAGAGCTCACATTTTCAGTGGTAACCATGAGTCTGAGAGAACAAACGGGGAGTAGAGCCAGACCTTCAGTTCTTAAAGCCTGCCTCCAAAATGACCATAGCTCCTAAATCTCCCCAAACAGTGCCACCAACTTGGGACCAAATGTTCAAATCCATGAGCCTATGGGGGAACTTTCTTAGTCAAACCATCACACAAGATTTGAGGGCCAGAGAGATGGCTCAGCAATTGAGTGCTTAATACACAGTCACAAGAAAGAGGAGTTCATATCTCAGCACCCACATGACAAGTTTTGTGTCTAGTGCATGCATGTAACCCCAGCTGTGAGGGGTCAGAGACAGGACTGCAAAGGCTTGCTGGTCTCCAGCCTCACTCAAAGAAGTAAGCCCCACTTTCAGAGAGAGACCCTGCCTCAGATGAATAGGTGGAGAGTGATAGAGGAGGACCCTGGACATGAGAAGAGTCTTGTTCTTAATCATTTCTTCCTATGTAGTGCCAGAGGCGAGCTCACCTTTTCTGGAACCCCCTTGGCTTTTCCCCAGGGCACTAACCTCTAGTGGGGCTGTGGTGTCACGGCACTGTGGTTCAGTGGTGATAGGGAATTCGGTGTGTTTGCCTGGTGCAGGAGGTTCTGAGGCACTTTAGTGTAGGTGCTCATTTTCTTTCTGGAAGATTAGAAAGGTGAATTGGCCTCTGTGGTCAAGTTCCACGTGTTTGAACATTACCCGGAAAACATCGGCATCCACCGGGATGTTGTGGAATATTCCTTTACACTGTGTGAAGATATGTCACTGTCGTTGGTTTAATAAAAAAGCTAAATGGCCAATAGCTAGGCAGGATTTTCAAGGCAGAGAGGATGCTGGGAAGAAGAAGGGTGGAGTCCCGTGGAGTCCCAGAGGAAGCAGAAAAGCAGGATGGGCAGTACGTAGATGAAGTAGTTGAGTGTTGAGGTAGCACATAGATTAATAGAAATGTATTAATTTAAGTTATAAGAGCTAGCTAAAGACACGCCTAATCTATCAGCTGAGGTTTTATGATTAATATTAAGTCTTCATGTCATGATTTGGGAGCCGGCCACTGGGACAGAGAAAAATCCCCTTACATTGGGAAACTTCTAGGAAGGACTATTTCATATTTATTTAAATAAATGTTTTTATTTATTTTATTTGTGTGTGTGTGTGTGTGTGTGTGTGTGTGTGTGTGTGTGTGTGTGGTGTTGTATACATGTCTGCCTGTGTGTGTGTGTGTGTCTGTGTATGTGGCGATCAGAGGCCAATGTCAGGTACCCCCTCTGTCACTTTCCTCCTAACTTTTTGGGGTAGGGTTTCTCACCGAACCCGGAGCCCACTGACTAAGCCTGGGTGGCCAGTGAAGCCCCAGTGAGAGTCCTGTGTCAATCTCCCCAGCACTAGGGTTACAGGTGTGTCCACCATGCCTGGCTTCGTGCATGGGTGCTGGTGATCTGAACTCAGGTCCCCACGCTTTTATCTCAAGTGCGTTGTCAACTGAGCCAGCCCTTTAGACCCCAAGGAAGGAAGTGTGCCGTGCAAAGATTTCCTCATAGTGGCTGGAAAGGGACTTGAAAAGAGAGGAGCCTGGGAGATAGACATGACTGAGTCTGCGTGTGGCACTTTTGATGCAGAAAAACATGGAAAGAACCTAAGCATCTCACAATGGGGTAATGGTTCAGCATATTACATCAGACATGAGCATGTGCAAGAGGCGATCACCGAGAGACTCAATGGCAGAGTGGAACAGTTACAGGGAAACGTTGAGAGTGAGGGGCGGGTGGACCTGGAGACAAGGCTCAGAGATTAAGAGCGCATGCTGCTCTCCCAGAGTGTTCGATGGGGTGGAGAGAGCAACCGCTACCTCAACAGAAGCAGCTTGTCCTTTATTAGAACAGGGAAGGGCAGCGGGCTCTCTCAGGGGATGGAGACTACGTGCCCAGGCCCGGTGGACATGAGGGTTTATAGGGCATCAAGGGGGGGGGGGAGGACTTCTGTAGTGGAAAATTCCGCCTGTAGATGTTTTTCCTATCTGAAACTCTTTTGTTTTAGCTCATTAACCCTTCATAGAAGACCCAAGTTTGGTTTCTACCATATAGGTGACCTATAATCCCTTCCAGGATGCATCATCCCCAGGGACCTGAGATCTCCCAGTAGGCTCTACTCTTAATGGCTCCTTAAACTCCCAGTTGTGCCATCCCAGGGAATGAGCCTTTTGGAAACATTCTAGATCCAACCACCAATTCCCAGCACCCATGCCTGTAAATCTAGCTCTGAGACATCTGACACCTTATCCTGGTCTCCTCAGGCATCCTCACACATGTCACACACGCCTACTCCCCTACCCCTACCTCTACAAACACGTAGCTGCCTTGGGTTGTGGGATTCTCTCTTTTTCTCTCTCTCTCCTTCCTTCCTTCCTTCCTTCCTTCCTTCCTTCCTTCCTTCCTTCCTTCCTTCCTCCCTCCCTCCCTCCCTCCCTCCCTCCCTCCCTCCCTCCCTCCCTCCCTCCCTCCCTCCTTTCTTTCTTTCTTTCTTTCTTTCTTTCTTTCTTTCTTTCTTTCTTTCTTTCTTTCTCTTCTATTTCTTCTTCCTCAGTGTTCTGTCTGCATGCACCCCTGCCCTCCAGAAAAGGGCACCAGATCTCATTACAGGTGGTTGTGATCGACCATGTGGTTGCTAGGAACTGAACTCAGGACCTCTGGAAGAGCAGCCAGTGCTCTTAATTACTGAGCCATCTCTCCAGTCCCCCTCCTTTCTTTCTTGTATCTTTATGCCTTTTTTAATCCATATTTTTATACACTGACCATGTCTTCCTTTGGTGCTTACAAATAAAAATGGTTAATAATACTTTCCATAAAATAAACTTGCAAATATTTAAGAATCACTTGAGGAAATACTAATAACAGTATCCCCAGAACTGTCAGGGTTAGTGCTAGTGGTCCTCTAAATGCCATAAAAAATTGCCTGAGACAATCACCTTACAATCAAGAAAACTTATTTTGGGTCAAGTTTAGGTGGTGCTGGTGCCTGAGTGGTGGGACTTGAGACTGGCGGACAGTGTGTCATGCAGAGCAGACTCACTCAGCTCATGGGTAGACAGAGAAAGGGGGTAAAGAAGACACGAGCCTCTTGGAGGCCCCTTCCAGGGTGCATCCCTGATGACCTACCATCTCCCAGCAGGCCCGACTCGTAACAGTTCCTCACACTCCCAATCATGCCCATTCTGAGGACTGATCCTTTGGGGGAACATTCGAGATCCAAACAGAGGAGAAAGCAACTCCTAATAGTTGATGTAATGAAGTGGGGATAGATGGGAAAGAAAAAAAGAATGCATCCTCAAAAACCCAAACTTGTTTCTTTCCTGAAAATAGGTTGTTTTTTTTGTTTTTGTTTTTTTCTGGATGTCTTTATACGGGGCTTACTCTGTAGCCTAGGCTGGCTTCAAACTCATGATCCCCCTACCCCAGACTTCTGGTGGTGGGGTTATAGCATGTGCTATCCCATAAGCTAAGGCCAACTAAGTTTTACAAAGTCACGGGCCAGCAAGGTGATAGAATCGGCCTGGCGTCCCGCTCTTCACGCTGCAGTGCAGCAGAAGGAAGTACAGGGAAGCCTTCTGTTTCTTTGCTTCCCCATTTGAGACCTTCAGGAGAGGGGCACACACTGTAGATCTCCCAATGAGAGTCTCCTGGAGAAGATAGAAGGGCAGCATACCTCCAGGAAACATGAAAGGACTCGAGGAGCTTGGAGGCCCTGATAGAAATCAACCAGCTCAGGTCCTTGGAATATAACCCAGAGCTCAGGCTCATAGGAAAGTGGAACCAGGGGCAGGAGATGCAGTTGTCCCGAGGAGCTGGCAGCCAGGGGATGGCTGCTGCCACCTCATGTCCTGCCCGCTGCTTTTACAGATGCAGTCACTTAAGAAGTGGCCAAACCGGTCAAGGCTGGTAACTGGCAATGCAGTGCTCTTTGAGGGCCATAATATGCCAATGTGTGGTGTGCTATTTAAGGAAGCAGGCGCCTCAGTGGAGAGGAAGGACCAGTGCTGTCTCCTAGAAACACACATCAGTAAGACCATCACAGCGGGAGGGTGTGAGGACTCTGATATGATGCTGCAAAATCTCCTAGCTTTAACCACTCCAAACCCTACCACCTTTAAAGACATTTTTAGGAAAAGAAGAACCTTTACATTTTCACACACACACACACACACACACACACACACACACACACACACACCCCTCGTATAACTTCATTTCTGTTGCCCTGAGCCTGAGGTTGCCAAGGAGACAGTTACCAGCAGAATAAGCTGTTGGTGAATAATTAATTGTCTCTCCACAGTGAGGCTCGAAGGAAGAACTTCTCAGAGTGTGCACGCGGGGCTCAGGCAAGCTGCTCTCTGTTCAAAGTGGCAGGACTACAAGGGGCCTGGGAGACCGCCACGGAAAGGCGGGTGTGGGGGCACACGTCAGCCCTCCAACCTAACTGGAAGCAGTCAAGGCCATGATCAACACATATTCCCAACTCCTGACTACTGCCCTGCAGGCTACCCAGCACCATCATTTGCATTTCCTAGCAGCCTGAGGATTCCTGTCAGTCACAGAAAGAATACAGGGAGCTGTATTCACCCCACAAGTGATGGAGCGTGCGCCATGTACTGGTGCCCCATGCCCCCGGGGAGGGGGGGTTCAGACTCATGCACCCAAGGTGGCTGCTTGCCAACCCCCTCATTAGTGGCTTCTTTCTTTCCCCAGCTCATTTCCCCACTCTGTCAGGCAAGCGTTCTGCGGTCCCCCTGCCCCCACCCCACCACCACGTAAGTTCCTTGCATGCAAAGCCACAGTGTGGTGGTATTGTGTTCCCCAAAATATTGTGCACCCTAATAAACTTATCTGGGGTCAGAGAACAGAACAGCCACTAGATACGAAGGCTAGAAAATGGTGGCACTCACATCTTTAATCCTAGCATTCCAGAGGCAGAAATCCATGTGTTCAAGGATACAACCAGGCATGGTGACACAGGCCTTTAATCCCAAGAAGTGAGCCTTTAATCCCAGGGAGTGGTGGCTGAAAGCAGAAAGGTATATAAGGCGTGAGGACCAGAAACTAGAAGCATTTGGCTGGGTAAGCTTTCAGGCTTTCGAGCAGCACAGTTCAGCTGAGATTCATTCTGGATGAGGACTCAGAGGCTTCCAGTCTGAGGAAACAGGATCCGCTGAGGATCCGGCAAGGTGAGGAAGCTGTGGCTTGTTCTGCTTCTCTGACCTTCCAGCATTCACCCCAATAACTGGCCTCAGGTTTGATTTTATTAATAAGAACTTTTTAAGATTCCTGCTACACCTCAGTTATGCTCCCGAGGCAGCTGAAGAAAGATTCTGTACTGTGAAGCAAGACCTGTGTACGTCAGCCAGGCGGGGGCGGGGGAGGGGGGGTAGTAGGAGCAAGCCATGGGGTCCTGCCATTTCTGCCATCCACCCCTTCTGCATAAAGGAACTGTCCTGCAAAGGGACCAGTGTCACAGGCTCTGCTTTTCACTTTTACCTAAAGTCTTATAGGTAGGTCATGCTATGCCGAGTTCTAACGGTGGCATGTGCTGAGCCTGTCATAATGCATGCCCACGGGATTTAAACGGACCTGTTCCCCAAAGTGCCGAAGCCCAAACCCCAGAAGGAGCTGTGTGTCTTCAGGGATGGGTGCTGATTACAACTTCGTGGTGACAATCTTCTAATTCCCAAATGAACTTTGCGGGTTAAAGAGTCAATTTGAAGAAGCCCAGAGGTGTCTAATTTCTTGACATCGTTACACCAGCTGTGTGACTCCTTCCCTGAAGGAACGGTCCTCTTTATTGAGTTGTTTGCTTTACAAGGTTTATTAGTGCTGTTTCATCTCCGCGGCCACAACAGCCGGCAGAAACAACTGACAGAGGTGGGTTCATGTTACCGTGCGGTTTTAGAGGCTTTAGTTCATTATGGAGGAGGAGGAGGAGGCACGGTCCCAGTCTGTGGAGTGTGGGCAGAGCCTCCTCACATCATCACAGACCAGGGAGGAGAAAGGAGAGAGGAGAGAGGAGAGAGGAGAGAGGAGAGAGGGGAGAGGGGAGAGGGGAGAGGGGGGAGAGAGAGAGAGAGAGAGAGAGAGAGAGAGAAGAAGAAGAAGAAGAAGAAGAAGAAGAAGAAGAAGAAGAAGAAGAAGAAGAAGAAGAAGAGAGGAGAGGAGAGGAGAGGAGAGGAGAGGAGAGGAGAGGAGAGGAGAGGAGAGGAGAGGAGAGGAGAGGAGAGGAGAGGAGAGGAGAGGAGAGAAGAGAAGAGAAGAGAAGAGAAGAGAAGAGAAGAGAAGAGAAGAGAAGAGAAGAGGAGGAAGGAGAGAGGAGAGAGGAGGGAGAGAAAGAGAGAAAGGGAGGGAGAGATCCAGGAGCTAAAAAGTAACCGTCAAAGGCCCAGCCACCTGTTTGTGCATGGCCTTCCTCCTAAAGGACTCACAGCTCCTCAGGCACAGAGCCATCTCCTGAGGAAAGAATTGAAACAAGAGGAGGACACTTCAAATTCAAATTTGTGCAAAACCCGCAGCTCTCATCTTAAAGGGAATAGGAAATAGTTTCTTCTGGAGCCATTTTGCATGAGCAAGCCCAGGAACACAGATTTAGGGTCTCCCGAATTCCTGTCCCAACATGGAAGCAGTTTCATGGTTGTACAGAAGAAAGCAAGCCATAAATCAAGGTAAGTTTAAAATACACTGCTGGGTACATCAGAGAGGTGGTTACATCAAGATGGGAGAGGTTTTTCTACAGGCCTAAAATTCGATCTGATGACGTTCTTAGCTTTTGGGTTGGTGGAAGCTAAGTCAACAGATTCCAAAAGATTTTTTTAAAAAATCTATTAGTCACAGGATGTTAGTTTGGACACAGAAGTGGTCAAGGGACAGCTGTTCTGGAAGGTTTAGCATCCCAAATAAGGTATTCAGTCTCTGGACCTGCAACATTCCAACTTCCCCAACAGTTCTTACAGTCAATCAGTATCTGCAGACATGGCTTCTTTTCATGAACTTTTGTTCTCAAAACCATAACACAAGGTCACTACCTCCATTCCAGGAAATGCTGCTAAGAAATACTAGAAGATGGTCTTTTCCCTCAGACTCTTATTAGAAAAGTCATTTAAAAATGCCAAAATATGGTGCCATAGAGACAGGTGGATCCTGGGGCCTTGATGGCCAGCTACTCTAGCTGAAGTGATAAGTTCCTTGAGGAAGACATCCTGATGCCAATCTCTGGCCTGCAGAGATGCCAGCATGGACAAGAGCACTTGTGTGCACACACACGTATTGACACATGCGCGCGCGCGCGCGCGCGCGCACGCACACACACACACACACACACACACACACACACAATGCCAAAACACAAGATCACCAGTTGGGACTGCGGGGTCTGTGGGCTGTGTCCAAGTCCCTTGAGCTAGCCTCTCCAGCAATACTGTTCATGAAAATGAACTCTTCCGAGAAATGTCAGCTTTGATGGTCTGAAAATGGACCAGAGAGCTGAAGAGGCTTGTTAGCTAAAGGTCCTCGTGCATTTTGAGGATGGGACGAGAAAACACGAGAGCCTGTTTCCTCTGTGTCAGTCACTCGGTTGCATCTGTGACGGACACAGCCTAAGGTGGAGAGAGGTGGGCGGAGTGTGGCCCCCACACTGCGACTGATGACTGATGGCCACTGTCCTCACCGTGGCTCTCCCCAGTTGGCTGGCTCACAACTGAGGGAGAAGCTTCAAGATGGAGCCACTTCCTGTATGCTCCTCCCTCCCGAGCTTTCATCTCAGTATTTCACGAGGACTATCTCTGCAGTCTGTGCTCCTGAGCCGAGAGCGACACTTGGACTGACCGTGTCACCCGAGAAGGGTAACTCATGAAAAGCAGCTGATTCCCACCTTGTTTTACCACAGTATCGTTCCATGTTCTGATTTTCTTGTTAATTAAGGTTGGGGCTGGGGCATCTCAGTACAGAGGAGAGAAAACAGAAATACTTAGTCTCCCAAACTCAACCCCCCTTCTGTCTTTGTTATCTGATAACAATAAATAGCTTTGAGGAAGAATTCTCTGACATGAAGGAAAGCTAGAGACCAGTAATTAGGATTTTGATTTTCACACTCAAGGCCCCAGCTTGCATGCTCAGAAAGATATAACTCACAGCTGGCCCGGGAGATGAGAACATAGGTATCCCAGCCTGGGCTTTTGTGCCTTCTCCAGGTAGTGTTCCAAGGACAAACGGACACAGGTGAGAGGTCTCCTAACTTCCTTCTGATTTTTCCAGTGCCTTTTCCTCAGGACTGAAGAGCTACACATTCTACTTGAAGCATACTGAAATCAACCCCCAACCTGACATGTTGGCTCATACTCAACACGATTCATGGGCTCACCCTCCATACCTTCTGATGCGCAAAAGAACCATGAGAGATGAGCACCTCTCAATCCCTCCTTTGTGTTTGTGAGACAGAGTCATATGCTGCCCAGCCTGGCCTGAAATTCACTTTATATCAGAGGCTAACCTTGAACTCTTGGTCCTCTTGCCTGCCCCTCCCAAGTGTATGTACACTTGGTGTGCCCCATCATGCTTAACTCTGCCTCTTGATTATGAAAAGGGATCTCAAGGTTCCTAGAAGAAATGGGGTCACCTAGAACCTTCCCTAGTGAACAGAAGCAAGAATCCCCTTCCAGGAATGTATGGAGTATCCAACCCCCTCACTTACTTCTCCGTATGAAACACACACATGTTTAGGGCTAAAGACTTTCTTCTGTACCAGTTCGTTTCAAGAGTGGTTAAGGAGTCGACCACAGGAGAGACTTCACCATTGTCACCCAAAGCAGCACACTGCAAACAATGATATAGTGACTTACAGATGCACTTGGGTGACAACCGAGTCTCTTTGCCAGACTCTGAAATACCCTAACCTTTCTGGATTCTTAAGATTAAGATGTTTCCCCTGCCCAAACGCCAACTGTCGCCTCATTGGTGAGCTGTCTTACAGAGTGCTGATGAGCAGAATTATACCACACCTATTCATTTCCTTCGATCGGTAGCAACGTTTTCTTTTTCACAGAGGGCGAAAGAAGGAGCGTCCTTAGCTATTGACTAATTTGTACAAAATTACCAAGACCCAGACCAATATAATAGTGGTTTTATTTGCTGTTGACCCCAATACAATTCTGGGTATGTGGTGGAGGGGACTATAAGCCACAGTTAAATGCACAAGCAGATGGATCAATTTAGCTCCTGCACTCACTGGCTAAGCTCCAGCTTGCTCTTGAAGTTACTGTGGGGACTAATGAGGTGACAGTAGCCTCTTCTGGCGGCAATTGGGCTTTCTGCACTTTCAGTTACTCATTGTCAAAAAAAGTCCCCAAACACCAAATGGAAAATTCCAGAAATAAAGATTCCTAAGTTTCAAATAGCACTTATTACAGTACCTATTATTCTTGTTCTGCTCTAGAATTAATTACTGTTGGCACTCTCCCATTTGGCCTTATTTATCTGTGGAGCTTTACCCTAAGCTCAGGAGTACAGGAAGAAAGATAGGGCCGCAGACAACTCGACGCTACCCATGCATTGTGAGAGACCTAACATATCCCGTGGGCCAGGGGTGGGGACGCCATAGGGTACGAAAGGCTGTGGCCTGTGGCCCTGCTGATCACTTTTCACAAGTGCTCCTCCCTTCCTCCAGGAATGCAGCACCTCAGCCAACCACACGGTGGGCAAGATGTGACAGACACCTGCTCCCACCTGCCCGTCACTCTCCCTTCTGGGGACTGTGGCCCTCTGCAGGGAAACTTCCTCGGGGTTGGATTGGGGTCTCCTGCCCTTCATCATTTCTTCAGCTACAAACGTGGGGGTGTATCTGTATCTTCATTATCTCTCAAGCATGCTGATAGTATGGGATTCAAACTCCTTCCCTTGAGTCCACCCAGGGAGCTTTCTTCCGGGTGTAGATATCACAAAAACTTCTTCTAATGCTGATCCTGTAAGGTGTAAATTTTATGGACATGGTAGCCACTTTCCACTGGTATTTGGCAAGACTCCTTCAGAGAGGAAGGGCCTTTAGGTGTAGGTGTGTGTGTGTGTGTGTGTGTGTGTGTGTGTGTGTGTAAAATCAGTGTTTGACTGCATAGACTATCCCCTTTGCAACTGAAGCTGGTTCATCACTCTGTGTGAGGCTGCTGTCTCTGTGTTTGCTACAGGACCCTGAGGTTGGCTAGGCAGGAAGTCTGAGCTGGAATTCAAAGACTGGGATGAACATCGGTTTCTTTCCTGGAGTTTTAAGTGCACTGGAGGAGAGGATGGCATCCTTCATCATGGAGCTGAACACGTACCTGGTCCAGGAAGCAGGGAGGATACAGGAGGGCTCAGGAGCTACAGATGCCATGAGTAACCTACAGGGTGAGCAAACCGGAGCAACATCACCATCATGAGGCCACTACCATGCCTCATGCCCAGCCCTGGCCTCCCGAGCATGAGAAGAAACATAAGTTTACTTCCACTGCCAAATTTCATACAAAATATGTCTGTGGCCCAGACCAACTGGGACCTACACTGAGATGTGAATTCTGGGAAATGTAGTTCCTGCTTAACTGTGTGAACACTGTGAACCCTCATCACTGGCTTTATGAAGAGAACCTGTTGAAGATGAAAGGGCACGGCCACATCATCCAAGCTGTGGACCCCGCCAAATCTGTAGCTATAACTATCCCTGGAATGTCCAGTTAAGTGAGCCACTGAGTATATGCTGGCTTTAACCAGAGTTCTGTCTTTTCAAGTCGAGCAGCCTAACCAGCATAGGGAGCTACTTTTACAGCCTACTGTCGTTTAGTTAAGGAGTGATTCCTGCAAAGGCCATCAGTTTGCTATGGCAACAGGAACAAAGTGAAAGGGACTGACTAGTTCACAGCATTTTCAGTTTTGCTAAACATCGGCAAGAAGCTACAAAACGCTATGCTCAGCACACCGATAAAGTTTGTAATGAGCTCACAGTCAAATGGCAGGTATACGTTTTAGAAGAGTTGAGTCGACGCATCGACGCAGTGTGAAAGCCAGGCAGACACCCACATAAGACCTGCTGGCAGAGTGGCCCCTGAGTTGGGGCCCCTAGGCTTCAAATTTACATTCTCACTTCTGCAAGCCAAGCAACCTCATCCAGCCAGTGAACATCTGTTCAGTCCACCACTTGTAAGAGGGTCCAGCCTCCTCACCATAATCTCCAGAGGTTGAAAGGCAAATATAAATTAGTTCACAGAGAGAAAGGACACATTTTCTCAGTAACTGGAATCCTTGCAGCCCGCCCGGGCTCATCTTTTCCCAGGTCCAGCTCTGCCCATGGTAGAGGATGTGTGAAGAAGACTCGGAATGCTCTTTTGAAGAACGTGGAGTGGTCTGAAGGAGATGTTCACCCAGGTTTTTGTCCAGCCTGGCACAGAGGTCTCACATCCACACCAATTGGTCAAAACGCCAGTGAGCGCCAGCGAAACCTGATTTTCTTTTCTTAAATTATTTGTGGATCTCATCCTAGTCTCAACAACACACTGATGTTTATGAGTAGCTATTGAGTGTTTCCCAAATTACCTACTTGTCCCAGCTGGTGTCACCAGTGTGGGCATACAATACCACCATTTGGAACACGCGTTTGAAAATGAGTTCTGAGAACCCTTTGCTTCTCCCTGTTCCAGAAGCCCATTACATACTAGACACTGGGCTCTTCTTGTACATGGGACACAGGACACAGGCATAAGACACAAGCTTTGGTAATCCCCCTCATCGTGTGTGTGTGTGTGTGTGTGTGTGTGTGTGTGTGTGTGTGTGTGTGTGTACACATGGAGGTCAGAGGAGTATGTTAGCTGTCTTCCTCTACTGCTCCCCACTTACTGTTGGAGATGAAGCCCTTCATTGTTCAAAGCATGCCATTTCAGCGAAGCCAGCTAGGATGATCCTGTCTCTACACACCTTTGCTAGAGTCACAGGCACTGTGGTGGTGATGATGGGCTTTTGTGTGGGTGCTGGGGATCTGAACTCAGGACCTCTTGCTTCTATAGTTTTTACTCACTGAGTCATCTCCTCACCCCAGTGAAAGGGTTATTTGTTTTAAAGTTTACCTTGTTGTTTCAGACTCGGAAGTAATAAATACAGCATGCGGAAGACGTAGGCGGCGATGTAAAAATATTTTTTTAACACTTGTACGGTCAGGTGGTGACTCTGTCAAAGCCTGAAGGCTCCTGTTGACCAGTTATAGGAAGGAGAGCATTCTGGGTAAGCGGAACAGATCTCAGCCCCACTCGGTGCCCTCTCTTGGCTCCTCATCCCGGATGCAAGCGCCATTTATTTGTCTCTCACTCACGAGATGGCTTCAGTCACCGGCTACCCGAGCTCCTGCTTCTGAGCAACCAGTGTTCAGGTATGATGTGACTCAAATAGCACAGCTCCCTCATTTAAAGCCACTATCGTCCCCCACCAAGCCAGGACGTAGCCCAGAAACGTCACAGCATCTATAAGGCCTCGCTCTCACCTCCTTCACCTCCCTCCCTCCATTCACTTGTCAGTGAGCCCCTGGGACTTCCCTGTGACCTTCATTCAACCCAGCAACACCCCCCTACCTCCTCCCACCCCCATCCCCCACCTCCTCCCACCCCTCCATTCCTCCCCCCACCCCCCCCCCCCCTGCTGGCTGGCTCCTCCCACACAGCTGTCAGAAACAGAACCACCATCATGGAGAGGCCAGCCTGGGAGCTCAAGGAACTTCCCACTCACTCACTCTTTCCCTCCCCCTCCCCCTCCCCCTCCCCCTCCCCCAGTGTGTGTACATTTGGTATCCATCCATGAGAAAGCATGTCCTCTGGAGCCACAGTCACAGGTGGCTTTGAGCTGGGACCTGCACTTGGGTCCTTTGCAAGAGAACCGAGTGTTCTTTGCTGCTTAGCCACCTCTCCAGCCCGACCTTAACTTTCTTTAGGGTGTCATCAACACAAAAACACCTTGCTTAACTCCCTTGAGGAAGGTTGTGGGGAGACAGCAGGTCATAGGGGTGTAGGAGGAGTGCCCTGGCTTTCTTCAGACCCAGGTGTGTTAGGACCCATGGGGCTTCATGGCCTTTTCCTGGTTCATGTCAGTCCTGCTCTCACCTCTAGGAAGAGTCTTTGTTATGTTAGAATATGTCCCCCCAAACGTCACATGCTGGAAACATGATCCCCAAGTTCAGTTGTGGAACTTGTGGAAGAGGTCATCTTTGGGGAGGTAAGACAAAATGAGGCCATGCAGGGGGCGCCCGATGATGATTTTGGTGATGAAGACCAGCCTGAGCTGTCTCTCATGTGATGCCCTCTGGCATGCTGTGGCATCACAGGGAAAGCCTCACCAGATGAGGGCCGCATGCTCTTGGACTTTCTCCTTCCAAAATCGCAGGCTTAACAAACCTCTATTCTTTATAAATATCCCAGCCTCAGGTGTTTAGGTGACCGTGCCATAAAATGAACTAAGAGTTGTCTTCTTCGTGACCCTACTGAGTTACCTACCCCTTTGCAGGGCCGTCTTGTGCCTGCACCCCCCCCCCCACACACACACACACAACCTCCTTCTTAAGTTTTGCCTTCGGAGACAAGAAGGCAATAGTTATACTGGCAACAGGTGCTGAATCATCCCAGGCAACGCTATGTGGTCCAAGCATGGGTAGCCTCCGCCCCACTAATTAGGGAAGGCTTTTTCTCATGCCGTCAGTGTTTGGCATCCTGTAGGCATGGGCATTATGAGTTAAAGCATCTCTAAAACTTAAGCACTAAATCAGGCCCTTTATTTATAGCTCATTTTACAAATGTGAATTAAAGTGGCCCAGGCTTATGACACACTCAAATTTATTATCCCCACTTGATGGCTTGGATAGTTAAATACTCGGGTGAATAAACTTAGAATTCATTAGGTCTCATTTTCTCATATTTCATATATTTGCAATCGACTCTCTTCCTTGGCAGTTTTCAAACAAGAAAATTAAGCTGGCTCTGAAATTTATGGATGCCTTCTTCTAATATTCCTTTAATTGGAAACTCATATGCAGCTTCCTAAGCAGGCCGCCTGTGGAGATAACTTATATAATTGAGCTACCTTATTGTGTGGCTGCTTATTATTCTGGTTTTTGAGGCTCTCTTATCACTGAAACACTACAGAGGTAAGAACTGCAGAACTGCAGCTGAGAGGATTGGGCTACATTTGCGGGGTTTTTGTTTTTTGAGTCTTTTGGTTGATGTCAGGAAGGACTGGTCACTTACAGGTTTACTGTACACTATTGAATATTAATAGGTTAGCTTTAAAGACCCTTAGCCCCTGGATAACACGGTGTTTTCTGAAATAATTAGGAGACCACAGGAGCTTTTCCTATGGGTAAAGGAAGACTGTCTTTCCAGACCCTGGGTCTTTAAAAATGTATTCTGTTACCACTTGTACCACGTGAGGGTATGGCTTTGGATATGCTATTAACACTTGGAACAGAGAGGGGTGAAGACCAGAGGGAAAGAAATGCAATGGCATTTCTGAGAGGGCCACACTGTACAAGACTCTCTGAGGTGTGGCAAAGACGAGACATTGTAGCTAGAGTTTTCCTGCCTTGCCCACAGTCAGGACAAATCTTTGTCACCTGCCAGTCCCATAGCTGCTCAGACCCAACCAAGTAAGCACAGAGACTTATATTGCTTACAGACTGTATGGCCGTGGCAGGCTTCTTGCTAACTGTTCTTATAGCTTAAATTAATCCATTTTCATAAATCTATACCTTGCCACGTGGCTTGTGGCTTACTGGTGTCTTCACATGCGGCTTGTCATGGTGGCCGCTGGCAGTTTCTCTGACTCAGCCTTCCACTTCCCAGAATTATTCTCCTCCTTGTCTGGCCTATACTTCCTCCTGCCTGGCCACTAGCCAATCAGTGTTTTATTTATTGACCAATCAGAGCAACACATTTGCCATACAGAACATCCCACAGCAATATGTCACTCCGGGATTGGCCATCCACCGTGGCAGGCAGGACGCACTAGTGATTCCTAAGGCGCTTAGAGCCGAGCACTCTCAGCACACACCGGCTCCAAGCACTTAGGGGGAGTAGTGTCGGTTGGACGACACCTACTTCTTTCCTGTCATGCAGTCTCAAGTTCAGATGCTGGGTTTACGATGGGATAGCTGTTGTTCTCGTGCTGTGTGCGTATTAACTCCATTTTGTGTTCAGGGCACCCTGGGAGGCAGGTAGTGATAGTCTCTCTCTACAGATGGGGAAACAGAGACGTCAGATTCAAATAGCCAGTAACTGGAGAAGGGAAAATTCACTTTCAATTATGTATAGCAGAGTTTGTGTTCTTAACTACTTTATTAGTCAGTGCTTTCCATAGATCTAGAAAGAGACTCAGAAGAGAGAGAGTGTGTGTATGTACATGTGAATATGGAAGCACACGTCCATAATCTACAAAGTAGGTCACAAGACTGGAGACCTAGGTGACACACACCTAGAGTCACCTAGGAAGAGGGAACTTCACCTGAAGAACTGGCTCAATCAGCTGAGACCATGTCTGTGAGAGATTTCATTGACTGATGTTTGGTGTGCGAGGACCCAGCCCACTGGAGGTGGCACCATCTCTAGGCAGGTAGTCCTGGGTTATATAAAAAATAGTGCATCACAGAACAAGCCAGAGGTGGGTGGTGGTGGCACACACTTTTAATCCCAGCACTCAGGAGGCTGAAGCAGGAGGATCTCTTGTGAGTTCAAGGCCAGCCTAGTCTACAGCATGAGTTCCAGGAAAGTCAGAGCTATACAGAGAAGCTCTGTCTCAAAAATAAAACAAGTTGCTTCAGAGAGCAAATGAGTAAGCAGTGTCTCTCTATGGTTTCTGCTCTGTTGGAGAATATTAAGGTGTGTTACTTTTGTTTATGTTGCACATGTTTAACTCTGTGAAGCTGTGTTACTTTGCCTGTCTAAAACACCTGATGGTCTAATAAAGAGTTGAATGGCCAATAGCAAGGCAGGAGAGAGTAATAAGATGGGGCAGGCAGGCAGAGAGGATAAATAGAAAGAGAAATCTGGGAGAAGGAGGAAGAAGGAGTGAGAGAAGGAGGAGGACTCCAGGGTCCAGCCACCCAGCTACACAGCAAGCCATGGAGGAAGTATAAGATTTACAGAAGTAAGAGAAAAGGAAAAAGCCCAGAGGCAAAAGGCAGACAGGATGAGTTAAGAAAAGCTGGCAAGATGCCGGGCGTTGGTGGCGCACGCCTTTAATCCCAGCACTTGGGAGGCAGAGGCAGGTGGATCTCTGTGAGTTTGAGGCCAGCCTGGGCTACCAAGTGAGCTCCAGGAAAGGCGCAAAGCTACACAGAGAAACCCTGTCTCGAAAAACCAAAAAAAAAAAAAAAAGAAAAGCTGGCAAGAAACAAGCCAAGCTAAGGCCGGGCATTCGTAAGAATAAGCCTCCGTGTGTGATTTATTTGGGAGCTGCTGCTGGGCCCCTCAAAAGAGAAAAAAACAACACTGCTTCAAGTCTTTTCTGACTTCCCTCGATGACGGATAGTAACCTGGAAGTGTCAGACGAAATAAACCCTTTTCTCCCCAAGAGACTTTTGGTTATGATGTTTATCACAGCAACAGAAGAGTCACTAGAAACAAGACTCAAGGAAGACAGAAGTCCAAGTCCAAAGGCATTCAGCTAGCAGGATAAATTTTTCAGTTAAGGGAAGTTAAACTCTGTTCTGTTTAGACCTTCAACTAATGAGGCACACCCACATTATGGAGGGAAGTCTGCTTTACTCCAACTCCAGGGATTTCAATATTAATCGTATCCTCCCTAGAAAATAAACCTCACAGGAACCTCCAGAATAATATTTGACTAAGTACTCAAGCATCATGCCTCAGTTAAACTGATTCACAAAATTAACCATGACAAGTACTGTGATGAGCTGAATTGTCTATTCCAAGATGTGTGTGTGTGTGTGTGAGCGCGTGTGCACGTGTGCGCGTGCGCGCGTGTGCGTGTGTGCGTGTGTGTGTGTGTGCGTGTGCGTGTGCGTGTGCGTGTGCGTGTGCGTGTGTGTGTGTGTGTGTGTGTGTACATATATTCTAACCTCAGGATGTAGCTTTATCTACACATAGGGTTTTTGTGCAGATGTAATTAGCTAAGATGAAGTCATACTGGGCTCATAGTCCAATATGACTAGTGTCTTTATAAGTGGCGGAAGGATACAGAAGGGAAATGGCCATGTGTAGGGATTTAGCTTAGTATGAACACATCCATCTTGATTAACCACCATTTTGCCTGTTACATGACCCTGGCAGGTATTCCAAACCCTCCACAAGAAACAACCATTAAGTGTAGCAATGGAGTGGGACTGGAGAGGTAACTCAGTGGTTAAGATCACTGGCTGCTCTTGAAGTGGACACTGGGCTGGTTTCTCAGCATCTACATCAGGCAGGTCACATCCACCTGTTCCCGGGGATGCTATGCCCTCTTCTGGCCGCCACAGGCACTTGCACATGTGTGGTACGCATAAAGACAAACAGGCACACACACACACACACACACACACACACACACACACACACACACACTACAGAAATCTGTAAAAGACAAATTGGCAGCGGAGGTTTTTATTCTGTGCTGACTGTCTCTTGATGTTTGACATCAAAATCACTTTTGATATATCTCAGGTGCCTCTGGCTGGCTAAGATGCATCTCTGTCTAGTTTGGCCTATAAGCTTCTTGTTCCTGCCTTGGGGTGTGGGGATTTGCTTCTCTGTTGCCCATCTGTAAGTCCCTAATAGACCACAGTGTCTGCAATCCTGGCTCTGTCGGCCTCTTTCTGCACCCTCTGCCTCTGGCGGCCAGTTTTCACACTCCAGAACTGGGTTCTTTGGAAGTACCACATGAAGAGAGAGGCAGGGAAGGTGATAAGGAGAATGGAGCAAGGACTGAGGTGACTTTGGGTACAAGTCAAGGAACGTCTGAGGCTCTAGAAAGCATTAGAAGATCCTCAATGCCCTGGACTTCCCTGTCACCTCACACTGGGACTCCAGATCTCTGAGGGGTAACTTCCTGCTGTTGAAGTCTCCTGGCATGCGTTCCTCTGTCATAGCAGCCCGGGAAACTAACACAAACACTATGCTGTGGGGTCTCTTTCCATCCTTTCCCTGGGGGAACTGATGTTTTTGGAGGAGAGCCAAGAATCAAGAGAGTCAGGTGGGCCATAAAAGCTCCTTCAAGACAAGGCTAGTAGGTGTGAATTTTATGGCCTGTTCTGGCTGAAAAGAGCAGGGCTGACTCGGAACAGAGCTTCTAAGAAACACATGTCATCCGACACTGAGGACCAGGCTTTGGCTCTCTGCAGCATGAGAGCTGGTTCAGAGGTTGGTGCGGATCAGCATTTCTTGTGCTCTGTACAGAGCCTGAGGTCTTCAGGAGAGACACTGGAAATGGAAGATGGACATGACCGGAAAGAAACAAGGGCAAACGGAGATTTTCACAATGGCGAATGTCTTGGCAGAGGCTAAGCACAGCAGCTCAATGCCACTTGACTGCCTACTGCAAGCCCTTCACATCACCTCATGGTACCTTCTGCAGAAGCCATAACTTTTAGGTTCTTCCACCAACCCTTGAAGGCTCCACCAGATCTATATGGACTGTGTTTCCTGGAACTTTAGCTCCGACACTACCAGGATGGAGAAGTCCATGAACACCTTGTGGCTGGAACAGCTGGACTGACTAGATTCCCCTGTGGTGGTTTGAATGAGAATGGCCCCAAGAGGCTCATGTGTTTGAGTACTTGAGTACTTTGAGGAGTCCCCTCCTCACCCATCCGTGGGTGGAACTGTTTGGGAAGGATTAGGAGGCGTGGCCTTGTTGGAGGAGGTATGCTACTGGAGATGGGCCTTGAGGATTCAGAAATCTCATTCCATTCCCAGTTATCTCTTTCTCTTGGTTGCTTCTTAAGATGTGAGCTCTCAGCTGCTACTGCTCTAGTACCATGCCTGCCTGCCTGCAGCCATATTCCTAGCCCTTTGAAGTTATAAGCCCCCAATAAACTCTTCCTTTTATAAATTGCCTTGGTCATGGTGTCTTATGGTAACAGAAGAGTAACTAAGACATCCCTGCCTCAACCTAGCAACTGTAGGCAAGTATAGTGAAACCACTGAACTAGACCACCCCATGTGTTAAGACTGTTTATTGGGGGACAAAATATGGGCTGTCTCTTGGGAATAGAGAGCAATGGCTCCTCAGGAAAGCAAGCAGACTTTATGGCAGTCAGCAGGGGCTTTGAGCTGAAGCAGTCTGCAGGTTAATGGGCAACTAGATGTCCCTGCTGGAGGCAGCTGACTAGGAAGGCATGGCTTTCCTGATAAACAGAAGCCTGCCTCACAAGGTTTCTGAGGAATGCTGAGTATAGGTTTTTGTTTACCTGGTTACCTAGGTCTAGCCTGGGGACATTGCCAGCAGCACTGCCATTTTGGAATCCACTTTGTGACCTAACAATAGCCTAGCAAAGCCTTATTGGCCCAGAATCAACAGCCCTCAGTGGCAACCCAGTTTTGGGGACCTGCTTCTGCTCTAGGTGGTGGCGGCAGCGGCGACAGTGGCGGTGGAGGTGGAGAAGAAAGGCTTGGCCCTTTAGTTAATGTGTGTCCATCATATTGGATATGCTACATGTAGTCCCTGGTAGCTCAAAGTGCTACATAAACCTCATTTGGGGAAGTGGGAATTACAGTTACAGATGGCCATGGTAGGGTGCCTGTCATTTGTTTTACAGAAGATAGAGGGGGCACTAAGAGGGGTACACTGGAGGGAGAGCTGATGTAGGTGAGCTTGGTCTAAGCAGCCCCTAGTCCATTAAATTCCTTGCTAGTAAAGGGGACACCGGTGAGGAGGCCATTACAGATTCCATCTATGTAAACCCAGCCCATCTTGCCATGCCCACCTGGGCAGCATATACCTAGGCCTCTGAGCCCCAGGAGGCACACAGAGCTGACATAGACTAGAAAAACCCAACCTTATCACAGAACCCAACGGATAGTTCTATAAATTGAATGAGCTCATACATCCTTCCTGCCTAGGGGAATGGCAGTCTCCCTTTGATGGCTGTTCCCTGTAAATGGGCCTCCCAAAGACCACCCTCCTCCTGAGCCTCACAGGGGCCTCTTAACAGTATCTCAGCCTGCCATGAGAAAAGCCCACTCCTCCACGACGCTGGTCCTGGGTCTAGCTCTGGGCTGCTGGTTTATACAACCCCGCCCAGATTCACAGACACAGGATTAACTGTGCCTGGGTGTATCTGCTTCCTGGCTGCCAGGATATGCCAGCTTTGATGGCTACGTGAGAAAACATGGTCTGCTACATGATAGGAAGAAGAGAGCAGAGCGGGAGAAGACAGGTGGGAGAGAGAAGGGAGGACAAGAGGGAGAGGGACTAAGGGAAGAGGTGAAGGAGGAAGAGGAGGGAGGAAGGAAAGGAGGAGGGAAAGGAGGAAGAAGAAAGAGGAGGGGAAGGAGGAAGAAGGAGGAGGAGGGGAAGGAGGAAGGGGAGGGAGGAGGGGAAGGAGGAAGAAGAAAGGAGGGGAAGGAGGAAGAAGAAAGGGGAGGGGAAGGAGGAAGGTGGGGAAGGAGGAGGAGGGGAAGGAGGAGGTGAGGGAGGAGGGGAAGGAGGAGGGGGAAGGAGGAGGCAGAAGCAAAGCAGAAGGCAGAGGACTGCAAACAGGCATGGTAGGTTGATGGGACTTGAAAATCAGGAGCAAGTGAGTTGACCCATACTGAAAAGTCATGAGTTTGGACAGACATCTCCTTTGAGGTTCAAGGCTGGGAGGCTGGGAGCTGGCAGGCACACCCTCACTCTTACAGGGGTTATGACAGGCACAAAACGGCAGAAAAAAGCCAGAATTCTACACAGTACAGTTGACCCCTCTACCCACACCACCACCTCTGGTTGCAGAAAGAATCCCTAAGCAGCCACCCAGGTGCTCCAGCAACCACCGAACACGAGCACACAAGGTGTTCCACGTGTGTGTGTGGGGGGGGGGTTGGTTTGTGGGGGAGGGAGGGGGGATGATCTACGATGGACGTACTTTCAGTTTCAAATGAGTGGGTTTATTAAGCATATAGCCAGCAAAAGCAAAAGAACAGATAGCAAGTGGTGGCTAGAAGCAAGCAGCAGAGAGAGGGCACAGAATCATAGAACGAGGGGTTTACAGCATCCAGCAGAGATGATCCGAGGAGCAGCGTGATGGAGAGAGAGAAGGAAGGTGACATCACCAGACTAGGGCTTACAGCATCCAGGAGACACTGACTAGGGAAGCCTCCACGAGGCAGCCAGACAGAGTTTCTGACGGAGCTTTCTCTCCATGGATGAGCTTCCTTCCAGCTTCTTGTTCCCATGGGGAATTTTATACCGCAGGTTAAACAATAGGGACGTCTGTTGTAAAGGTACTATGTTTTAGGCTGAGTTGTCATTTCTGCTCACTCCTTGTCACGCCCATCTTCCCAACAAAAGGCCTCGGAGGACACCTGGAGACAAAGGGGAGGAGGTGCCTCAGCCCAGAGCCAGCTTCTCAGTAAGCTTCAGCAGCACATGGCCATTTACCAATATAGGTTACGGCACACAGGGCTGGAGCAGCATGAAAAGCAGATCCACAGCGGCCAGGTGAAACACAGAATGGAGGGGATAGAATCAGAGCCTTTGCCTTCAGTCATTTTGGAGATGGAATTCGGGGCCTCAAGCCTGTGAGGCAAGCACTCTCCCACGGGGCTACGTTCCCACCCCAGGTCAGACCCCTTTAATCCGATCTGCTGCTGCTGTGGTGGCACAAGGTGTGACCCTGTGTGACTCACGGATCATGACACAGGTCAGCCTGAGAACCACTGACCTCACGTCTATGCGGTATGTCTGTTACTGTATCGATGCATTTCAACCCAGACCGGGACAATGAGTGGCACCACCGCAGAGGTCATACCTTTGCTCCGAAGGTCACTGGGCTGCTGTGTCTAAGTCTCAGTTTCTCTGTTTGTAGACTGGCGATCAATTAATTACCCACTTCCTCAGAATCTCAGATGGTTTCCATATGGGCAAACGTATCAAGTGATTCCCTGGGAGGTGGCACCAAGTGTGTACTTAGGAAGGGTTACCCCTCGGCCCTTGGCCCTGGCAAATACACAAAACCTTCAGCACGGCTTGAATCAGTGTTGCAGCATCACAGATGTCTGAGGAGATGAGCCCCGCCTTCCAGACTCGGCCTAGAACGGGCTGAGGGGTCTGAGTACAAGACAGAGGGGCTGGTCAGCAGCCAAGGAATGGAGACGGCAAAGCTCTCTGCCTCCCTTCGCTGCGAACAGGAGAATCGATTGTGAAGGAAAGCTTCAGGCCCTTGAGCACTCCACAAGCCAATAATAAAATTTAAAATCAATGGGGAGGCTGACAGCAAACCGATGGCGGGGCCAGAGGCCAGGTGTGATGAGTCTCTGTGCTCAGAGCAGGCAGTCAGATTGGACAGCAGGGCTTCCAGTGAATGGCCTCCTTGGAGAACTAGAGTGCCGAGCATCCAGGGCACAGCCAGGGCACCATCGAGCCTGGGACCCCGGCATTCCGACTTCTGAACCAAGTGTCTCCCCTGTGTATGAGGCCAAAAAGGAGCTGAGACTGTCCCAGAATGGAGACCTGGATGGCAACACTGTATTGTTATCCAGTCTCTGGTGGGGTGCCACCAAAGCCTGGCAGACGGTATTTTATAGCACCAATTCCAGCCACATTTTAAAAAAATTGCATAGACACTGTGGTTTGGCTAGGAGACTCAACTGTTTCTCAGTCGAGGGCTGTACATGTTCATTTATCCTTGCGACATTGTGTGAGCCTTCTCTTCTTTGTGTGCTGGGGACAAGGTTGAAGCGGCCAGATAAGACAGCAAGCTTCTGTCCACGATGCAGCTGCCACCCACCGGGGCAGATGTCGCCCATTATACAGCCAAGCAGGTGGAGGAATGGCGTGCGAGAGCTCTGGAAAGGACGTGGTCATTGTCCCTGGGTGGAGGATGGGTGGGAAAGGCAGTATTGATGAAGGATTGATGAGCCTCGTCATCCACACAAATCTGACAAGACAGTGTGGCATTGGAGCTGAGGTAGCTGGGGGCTGAAGAGGAGAGCAGCAATGTGAACTCTTTTAGGGATGTCAGTACCGGGCCAGGAAGGAAGTAAAAGAGAATGGAGGAGAGGCTCAGAGCACAGTGAATGAGGAGAGGGGGGAACGAGGAGAGGGGCAGAGAGGAAAAAAAACTGTGAGTGACAGAGAGACACAGAGACTGTGTGACAGAGAGAGAGAGAGATGAGAAGACTGCGCACATACTGCGTAAACCCAGATCATCTATGTATGTGTGACCGAGCCTGGGAGAGGATGTGCTCATGGCAGAAGAGGAAGGGGAATGTTTGTGGCGGAAGGAGGTACAGGCTATACACAGAGACAAAGAGGGTGAAAGAGATAATGTATGTGCAGAAGAGGAGAGAGAGACGTGCAGCAGCAGCAGCAGGAGGGAGGAGCTGGAGATGAGGGGAGAGAGAGAGAGAGGAAAGAGAGAAAGGGGAGGGAGAGCACGCTCGCCCACTTCAGGACCCAGTCGTGCAGTTCTGGTTTGGGCTATACTTAGGCTCTTTGAATTTTTGGAAATTTCTCTTGGTATTCCTAAAAATGAACCACCTTCACCAGCACCCCCGGGAGTGATTTTCGGACGTCCACAGTCCTGGGAGTCCCACCTAGGCTGCTCCAGGAAGCCCACAGCAGCGCCCACAACCCCGAGTGCGCGGTCCTGCCGGAGGACTGCAATAGCAACAGCTTGAGCTCTGTGGCGGGTGTCTCGGGAGCATGGGTCTGGGACCTTGTGGCGCTGGAGGAGTGGTGGCCTCCCATCCCTCTGCGGGGGCATGACCTGCTCTGGGTTTGGAGACAAGAGCCAGAGGAAGGGAAGGAGAAAGCAGTTAGCAGGCATGCTGTTTCCATTTCAGTTGCAAGGCCAGTCATTTATTTCAGCTGAGGTATTTGGTAAATTAAAGCCACATGCAAGTTAAGTGTGCTGATTTCATGCTCTAACTGTCTGGAGTACAAACACCCAGACCCGGTCTATTGTTTGGAGACCTGGAGGCAGTAATTAACTCATAAGGTCTCACACTAACAAACGACTTCCTTTTACAAGCAAAGTGTCAATCCGGCCTTGATTCATCAAGGCACTAATTGCTCTTCTTGGGTTCACATTTAGTCCAGAGCCTTAAATGGATTATACAGTGTTATAGGGTATCACTGAACTGCCGTGTGTGTGTGTGTGTGTGTGTGTGTGTGTGTGTGTGTGTGTGTGTGTGTGTGTAGGCAAAAGTTCAATATTAGGTGTGTTGTTCAATTTCCCTTCTTGTTTTTTAAGACAGGATCCCTCACTGAGCCTGGAGCTCATTGATTTGGTTAGCCTGGCTGGCTAGCAGGTCCCAGGGATCCTCCTGCCTCCACCTCCTCAGCACCAGAAATGCAGTATGTGCTGCCACAGCTGGCTTTTACATGGCTACTGAGGACCACACTCAGTTCTTCATGCTTGCACCTCCAGCATGCTTACCCACGGAGCCCCTTTCCCAGCCCCAGACTGCACCTTTTTTAAAAAGATAAGTAACAGGAAGCTAATTCAAACCGAAGCTCAGTACAGGATCCCCGAGTAACCGGAGACTGGAAGGATGACAGGGACAGTGTTGGAAACCAGAAGGGCCTCAGAGTTTCCAAATAAACCAGCCCTGGACTTAAAACTCTTTTCTCTCAGCTGATCAGAGACAGCCATCCAGGGAGGCCCATCCTTTTGTGCACCTTATTTGGCCTAATGAAACCCTTAGACACAGTGGCCTCCATCCATGCCCACAGGTTGTGGGCATTGGCTGGTGTTGGCGGCCTTCTTCCTCTTGTGACATCTCAGACTGGGCCTCTGTAGGGGCCTCACTGGAGCAGAGGGACAGAGGCTTTGATCCAGCTCTGAGACATTTGGTCCATTGCCAGCAGGGGAAAGCAAGGCAGGCCGCTCCCACCGATGCATTTCATTCAAATGTCAACATTTCGATCAAATCTAACCCTGAACTGTTCAACTCATCTGCTCACTTGACAGTGAGACATTTCCTTTCCCTGCTGACTAGACCCACTCAACATATGGCACTTGAGCACGAGGATATCCTGAGCTCAGGATAACTGAGACCCCACAGATGCAGGGGAAACTTCTCACTCTTCCTTATTGCAAGGCTCACTCAGAAGCTGCAGTCACGAGACCATGCACCACAGGCCTAAGGTGGGACATAGAGGCCCATGCAGTACAAATGAGAGTTCAGAAGTAAACTCGTACATTCGTGGTCAACTGATTTTTTTTTCTCTCAAGGGTGCCAAGATAATTAAATGGGGGAGAGAATAATGTTTTCAGCAAAGGGTGAGGAGAATAGAGTTGGACATTTTCATTGCATCACACACAGGCGTTAACTGCAAATGGATCACAGACTTCAAGGCAATAACCGGAATTCTAAAACTCTTAGAAGAGAACATGGGGGACGTCTTCATGAACTTAGGCAAGGTCACCCTGGCACCAGCGCAGGTGGCAATGGGACCAGAAGTTGGACTTCATCACAATTAAGCACTTTGGAGCTCTAATGGGCACTGCGCTTGTTAGTCGTTTTGTTAACTTGACGCAAGCAAGAGTCATCTGGAAACAGTGAGTGTCGATAGAGAAAATGCCTCCATCAGATTGGCCTGTGGGAAAGGCTGTGGAGCAGTTTCTTGATTAATGATTGACGTGGGAGGGCCCAGCACATAGTGGGCTGTGCTACCTTTGGACAGGTAGACCTGAGGTGCATAAGAAAGCAGGCTGAGCAAGCCATTGAGAGTAAGTAGTGTTCCTCCATGGTCTCTGCTTCAGTTGTTGCCTGTAGGTTCCTGCCTCAGCTTCCCTCAGTGATGGATTGTGATGGGGACATGTAAGCCAATAAACCCTTTCCTCCCCAAGTGGCTTTGGTTGCGTTGGTCATCAGAAGAGAGTCATCTTGGCTCTGTCTTGATGAAACAGCAGACAGCTGGTGGAACAGGAGAGGATGTATTTCACAAGGAAAAGAGGGAAGGAAAAAGAGAGTAAAAGAAGAGGAGAGAGAGAGAGAGAGAGAGAGAGAGAGAGAGAGAGAGAGAGAGAGAGAAAAGGGAAGGGAAAGAGAAACAGGAGGAACAGAGAAGGGAGGGAGAAAAGGATCCAAAACCCCAGGACCATCTTAAGCTAGACTCGTTAAAGAGAAGCAAGAGTCCTGGACTTCCCCAGGCTCTGTGCAGCTTGCTTCTTTTTTCCTGAGAGATGTGACCATTTGGAGCAGCTGCCGTGGTGTCTATCACTTACTCCTTGATAACCATGTTCTCTGCATCATTGTCCAATCGGACTTCATACACAGGTCAAAGTGTCCTTCACAATAGCCTACAGCCTGGAAGTGTGGCTTCCCCTATGAAGAGCAGTGTGCACATGGGAAACACTGGAATCTCGACGCCCCCCAGCCTTCCACCCCAGGGGCAGGTTTCGGACTCAAGTTTCCAGTTGGCCTTGAAGAGCTCATGAAGGGTCCAGCTTTGCTTCTGAATAAGAAAGCCTCAGTCAAGTCCGTTGTCCGTACATATGAGGTCCTGATGTGGGAAGCGCAGCCCAGGGCAAGGCATTCCCATCCATGGTTTCTGGAAACATAGTCTCCCTTGCCATGCACTCCGGGAAGCATTTATAAAGCCAGCCAGTGCAGCAGTGGCAAATGTTTTTAAGGACTTCGTCTTCCTCCCAGCCAGGACTTCTTGGAGTCACGACATTATCTAAAATGAATTGCTGGGGCTCCGAGGTCCACCAAGCTAGGAATACAGCCAGCATGACTGCCCATCCTTTTCAGTTTGAAACTAAATGAAAACATGGGTTGTTAGCCTGAATTAATTATTTAATTTGAAAAGGAAAACAAACACAAGACAACCCAACCAGTCAACCCTGTGCTAAGTCAAACCAGCTGGGGGGCTGTGTTGTGTTGGTTTTTGTTTTCAGCAGAGAAAACTGGAGCAAGCGTTTCATAAACAGGGAGCAGAGGCAAAAGCATTCCAGAGATGATAGAAACAGGGGACCTTGAACCTCAGCAGCATTTCTTCTGCCCTGAGACGCCATAGTTGGCACTGATGAGAACAATATAAATAGGCTGCAGTTGGCCGCAAGGACATACTACCAGCCTTTAAATGTCTTTGGGGCCCTTGATCAGAGGGCAAAAACCAAGCGGCAACCCTCTGCTCTACGCACTGCTAACACTAATCCAGAGGTGAGCTTTAGTCTGACATAATTTCTAATCCCCACAACACACATACACACACACACACACACACACACACACACACACACACACACACACGGCCTGATTGATACCTGAGAGGTTCAAGTTGAGTCATTGTGATTACAAAATTTTATTTATTTTTTTCCCCCAGCTCTTGGCTGTTGTTTCTCTCTTCCCTTTCAAGCAAATTAATAAAAATTCCTTCCAAGTTGTTAACATGAGATGATATCTCAGCTTTTATGCCTGAAGGGCTTACTATCACATCTTCATGAAAGATGCTACGATTTAAAAAATATTGGAAGTTATTTGCGTGCGAACAGCTACCCTTCATAAATACGGCCTGAACAAGGATGCTACACCATCGGTTAATCTTACAGTCATTGCAAATGAGAAGAACAGAAGACTTGCAGATAAATGACTCTGTCTGTAGCCAGAAGCAAAGTGTGTACAATAAAGCACACACTCAATCCAACACAAGAATAAATCTATTTCATGTTTTCTCCTTGCATAGTGTGCTTATAAAATGCAGGCCGGTCTGACAAGCGAGGCGTCCTAATATAAACCGTGCTAAGATGAACACAATTCTTCTTCCTCACGATTAATATATTAGACAAATCATCTCTGAATCATTTAGGCAAATCATTCTTCTGTGTTCATGGTGAGAGCTGATCTCCTGCCTCTTATTTAAGTGACAAACAGCCTCTCACTTCCATTCCCCTGATAGCCACAGGGACTTCTACCTCCAAGTTGTTCTTAATAAGAGAAAATTTCACGGTGACACACGTTTGTGTTTCTAATCCCCAAAGACAGAAAATACAAAATATGCATTTGAGATGCTAAGAGAACACAGAAATTTTACTAACCCACCATGGAAAAAGGCATAGGCTGGGGCAGGGAGACAGCTCGGTTGCTAATAGGCTTACCTCACAAGTCTAAGGACCTGGCCCGCCAACTCAGCCTCCTTGAAAGCTCCAGGCCGATGAGAGACCATCTTAAAAATCAAGATGGGGGCTGTGCACAGAACTCAGTTTTTAGGTATTGGCCTAGGTACGCACAAAGCCCTGAGTTTGATCCCCCAGCACTTCACAAAACCAGCTGCGGCAGCACACACCACCAATCCTAGGACATGGGAAGCTGAAGCAGGAGGATCCGGAGTTCAAGTCCAGCCTGTCTAAAAAGTCTGTCAAGTCTAAAAAATCCACAAGTTTCAAGACTGATGAATTTGAATTTATGAATTTTACATCATTTATCTTTATTTTACCTGTAAGAGTGTTTTGCCTATGTCTGTGCATGTGTGTGTGTGTGTACACGTGTTTGCCGTGCCTGCAGAGGTTAGGAAAAGGGTGTCAGATCCCCTAGATCCAGATTTACAGATGATTGTGAGCTGCCATGCAGATGCCTGGAGACTGAACCCAGATCCTGTGTTAGAGCAGCCAGTGCTCTTAACCACTGAACCATGGCCCCAACCCCACCAGTAATTAAAAACAAATCAACAACGAAAAAGTTGACCACATCCTGAGTATACATACCTGCAAACACACAAACATACATGCAAACAAACATACATGAGCGCATGTACACACACACACACACACACACCACAAAGACAGCATAGGCCTTGGGAGTCCATGAAGCTGGTGGAAGTTGAAGCGCACAGCATGGGTGCAGAGCCAGAAGCAGACCAGCTGAGGGGTTAAGCCTACAACTTGCAATTCAGCTCTGGAGTCAGGGCCAGGCACCGCTTTACATCCTTATTCACTGGAAACCATTTGCTAAACACATTCTCAGCATAAACAAGAAACCAGAAAAATGTACCTATATCAAAGAACAGTGTGAGCCTGTCAAGCCAGCAGCATGTGAGATGTAAAAAGACTGAACTTGGAAGCAAGAGCCCCGTCTTGGGAATGAGGAACCTAAGAAATCTAAGTGATTTGGTTTCCTATATTAACAGTAAATAAAATAAAATAAATAAAAATTTAAAAAGAAGTGTATTCATTTTCCACTCTAGGAAGAGAATCGAGTACATAACAAACCTTAGGGCTGAGGTCTTGCACACACATACACACACACACACACACACACACACACACTCCACTCTTCTAAAATTTAGTCCTGACACATAGCCCAACAGTAAATCCTCCCCACCTGTTTCCCCTTTGTGGCTGGGAATAGATGCATCATCTTAAAGGAAGGTTGTCATGGAGATTTGATGCTGAAGTGATAACTGAGCTGATGGTTATCAGTTAAGATGCCTCAGGCTATAATGTGAAAGGAAAATCCACTTCCCCTGGCTTAGAAACAATGCATTTTATTGCCTCTAGGCCTTGATAATTTCAAGATTGGATTGGTGGTGCTGTGAATGACCAGGGTTTTCATTCTCGGGTCTCCTCTGGATTCTGCTGTCTTATGTGGCCAGGCTGGCTGCCTTCATGGCTGTGAGATGGCCGACACCGCCAGACTGTGTGGCTTCTCCCGCTCAGAAGCTTCCTTTCTCCAAACACCTGGTCCAGGCCTCAGCTGCCCTCTACTGGATTAACAGTCCTGCCCCAGTAAGTAACCACACAGAAGCTGCCAGGGAACAAGGCTGCTGCTCCAGGTCATAGTGGAAGTATAGATGCTATGAAAGATGACTGCCACCACAAGGGATGCTCACAGGACAGTCACAGAGCTCTGCCCCAGCATTTGGTGTTATCTTCATGTCATCTTCTTCTGAGTATGAAGAGGGGTTTGGGTGGAAACCAGAAAGAGACCCCTCCTCCCTCTAGTTTTTTTGTTTTTGTTTTTTGAGACAGGGATTCTTTGTGTAGTTTTGGTGCCTGTCCTGGATCTCGCTCTGTAGACTAGGCTGGCCTTGAACTCATAGAGATCCGGCTGGATCCCCAAAGTACTGGTATTAAAGGCATGCGCCACCACCGCCTGGCCTTCCCTCTAGTTTTTATTTATATATTTTTTATTTATTTTACTATGTGTGTGTGTGTGTGTGTGTGTGTGTGTGTGAGAGAGAGAGAGAGAGAGAGAGAGAGAGAGAGAGAGAGAGAGAGAGAGAGAGAGAGAGAGAGAGAGAGCGCCATGTATATGGGCACCCACAGAAATCAGGAAAGGGCATATGCTGGAGTTACAAGTGGTTGTGAACTGCCTGACGTGGGTACTGGGAACTGAACTCAGGTCCTCTGGGATGCTAGCATCACCCAGGCCCATCTCTCAGGCTTTTAAATAATAATTATCATAGCAGGTAACATTTGCTGGCATTTATGGTATAGCTGAGACAGGTTTAAGTTCTTTGCATTATCTCAGGAAATTACCACACCGGCCTTCACTATTTTACCGATGTGTAAACTGAAGCACAGAAAGACAAAAATAATTGCCCAACATTATACAGATAGTCAAATGAGGGGCTGGTACTCAGTACTCTTTCTGATTTAGAGGAGCTAAATATCAACCAAAACATGTTCTGTGTGCATGAATGTCTGTGTTCCATGCAGAGGTGAGAAGAGGGTGTCAGATCCCCTGGAACTGGTATTAGAGACAGTTATGAGCTGCCCACGTGGGTGCTGAGACTTGAATCCAGGGCCTCTGGAAGAATATCCAGTGCTCTTAACCACTGGGCCATCTCTCCAGCCCCTGCTTCATAATGCCAACATCCATTTTCTCCCACTGGCCAGCCTAGAACATTAAACTCTACCACCTCGGGTTGTATCATTACCTCTGTACCGAAAAACCTCTATTCCAGTGGGATGTTGGGTTCTAAGAATTGTGGGAGTTGCTGGGACAAGTTTGGGGACATCATGCTGTTCCTATTAGCTGGCGCTCATCTAACTCGTCCAACTCTGATGCTCAGAGATACAACGGGAAAAGTCCCCTTATATCAAGGCCAAGATACCACCTGTGACTTTGTATGGCTTGAATGTGAACTGCTCCTCCCTCCAGACTTACATGCTAAATATTTGGTCCCTCGCTGGGGGTACCATTTTGAGAAGTTCTAGAAACTTTGGATGGTGGGCCCTACTTGAAGGAACTAGGTCACTGGGGGAAGATGTGCCTTTGAAGTTTACACGGGTCTCTGGTCCCCTCCCCTCTCTGTTTCCTATCATGAGTTAAGACCCTCCTCCACCACACTGCTACTGTGATGTTCTGCTCAAGTGTTTGGGGCTAAGTGGCCATGGATTGAAGCCCTCTGACACCACGAGCTGAAATACACCCCCCTCCAAATGGTTCATGTCAGGGATTGTCACAGCGATGAGAAAAGCCACTCATCACTGTAGCCGAGTTAGCCACATTCTCCTCCTTGATGTCTCAGGATCAGGACCAACATGTGCCCACTTGAGGGACCTTGCACTGGCACTGACCCTCTAGACACCTGGCTCCTTGCTGGGCCAACAACCCCTACTCAGAGAAGAAGGTCTCATCTCTCCTACCAACAAAACGGTGCCACAAACAGTGTGTTTTGGAAAGTGTTGTGAAATACTTCATTATACTGTGTAAAAATATGTCACCATGATTGGGTTAATGAAAAGCTCAATAGCCAATAGCCAGTCAGGAGGGTTGGCAAGGACTTCTGGACAGAGAAAGCTCTGGGAAGAAGAAAGGTGGAGTCGCCAGTGGACACAGAGGGAGCAAGACATGCAGGAGGAGAGGAGAAAGCCGTGAGTCACGTGGCAACATGTAGATGAGTAGAAATGGGTTCCTTTAAGTTACAAGAGCTAGTGGGACAAGCCTAAGCAATAGGCAGAGCTTTCATAATTGATAATAAGTCTCCGTGTTGTTGTGTGGGAGTCGGTGGGACAGAGAGGTTTTTTTTTTTTCATGTGACTAATTGCCATTTGTCATATTATCTTCGCTGACTGACAGACACTTTGCTTGCAATCCTGCACTAGAATGCAAATATATTAACACAGAGACTTAGGTTTTAATTGCTAGATCCCCTCAGCCCCTTGCATAATACCTTGCTTCTGCCTAGTACACTCTAATATAGATGAAATGAATAAGCAAGTGTTATAATAACCGCCAGAGACTGTTGCAATCTCCAGCACACCCAAATCCCTGGCAAGTCCTGCATAATGTGCTTAAAACCTGTGTTTCTCAAATCTGACCACTTAACACATTTGTGTATGTGGGCGTCTGTGATGGTAACATTTCAAAGAACTAAGGTTTGCTAGAAATCACTATGGGAAACATTGGCCTGGAAGCCTCTCATTTTACAGGTGAGGAAATCCAGGCCCAGATGAGTTCAGGAAGGTTCCAGCCTACATGGTAAGCCCATAACCCTTAGGGCAGAGTACAGCTTTCCATTCCTATCCAGAATTCCTTAGCTCCAGCAGCCCCCCCCCCACCTGCTGTATTGATTGAAGATCATTGGGGCTAATTATACTGGACATACCAATCGATAAAGCCATCAATGAGTATTAATGGGCCATCTATTTTGTGCCTGGCTATCGGCACCTACATTGTGACACTGAAGGCTTGGATGACATTTTTATGGAAGACACAATTTTTCAAGGGCTGTTGATTGATTCCTTGAAGCCTGGGGTGCACACACAGATACATTTTCCAAGAGTTTGGGCTTCATTGATCTGGGCTGCTCGCTGACCCCACTCTTTGTAATTTTATTTATTTTTCATGTTAGACTGCTCTCACCCTTGGTACCTCCTTCCAGCTGTGTCACAGTTATTGACCGAACGGGATTTGACCTTCTTTATGAACCACAGAAAGCGCTCTTCGGCATCTGGAGAAACAAAGGGAGACCACTGTGGACAGGGCTGGAGAGCCCACCAGGTGATGCGGGCACCCGGCTCAGCCATTGGGTCGGGACTGAGAGCCAGTCACCTTCCCATGGGACTGCGTCTTCTGCCCCAGCTGGCCTGTCACCCTCCCAACAGAGGTGTCCTCAGGGGCATGGTACCCTCCTGGAGAGGCAGGCCAGCAGCTTCAGGCACAGCGGCATCCTCTTGAGACACATGCTCTTCTCAGCTCCCATGGAACACAGTATCTAGCATGTCCTCCAACCTTGTGCTACCTTTCTCATGGACCTTTCTCAGGTTCCCTTAAAGGCACCGCTAGCTGCATATTCTCACTCTGAACCCAGGAGGCTGAGGGCCTGGTCCAGACCCTCACCTTGCCTCCGGTAGTGTGCCTCTCCTGCGAGACACTTTTTTGGAATAACGATGCTAAGTGACATTTTGTCTGTTGCTGATTCCCAAGCCGTTTTTCCAGTTTTTTTGTCTTCTACCACCACCCAAAATGAACCAAACAAGAAGAAAGAGCCTGGAAGAGAGCTCTGCTGCACACTTGCCCAGAAACGTGAAAACCTGGGCTTAATCCCTGGGACCAATGAGAAGAAAGACAGCTGACTGTCAATCTGTCCACGGCTGTCCTCTGACCCACACATAATACACACACATGCACACACAGCAAATACAGACACACATATACATACCACACACGTACACATACTATAGACATAAACACAATATAAACACACAAAACACAGATATACACACACCACATATATGCACCACACATACAAACACAATACATACACACCACATGCATAAACACATATATACATGCCATATACATATACATACAATACATACACACTCCACAACTTATACATATATACACACCATACACATACACATACAATATGAACATATAAACATACCACACACAATATATACACAATACACATATGTGCACCATGTACACATACATAATAGATGCCTATAAACACAGCACACACACAACACACATACACAAACCACCCACACACCACACTTACACACCCACACCACACTCACAACATACACACAATATGCACACAGAACACATACATCCCATATACACAGAAAACACATCCCACACACATACACATACCACACACATACACACAATACACATACATACACCACACACAAACACCCATGTATAAAGACACATTACACACACATATACACACTCCACATATATATGCCCACATTATACATACACATATACACACACAACATACATATACAGACATAAATATATGCAAAGATGCACACCACACACAGAGATACACACTCATACATATAACACATATATACACACAAACCACACACACACAACATACATACACTATACACACAGAATACACACACATATACATACAACACACAGATACACACACACACACACACACACACACACACACACACACCACAATCATTAGTTTCCTAAAAAGCCCTTCCATAGGATAGCCAGGAGTGGCTTGTCATTTGCTAGCTCTGTCCCCTTAAATGATTATCTGTGCTTTGGGGTGCTTAAAATGAGGTTGGCAAGTACCAGAGATGGAGTTGAGGTAGGTGAAATGATTTCCTACCTGTAAAGCATCAGCCAAGAGGCCTTCGAGTCCTCCTGGTTGACGGTGAAGCTGAAGTGTTTCTGGATGGGCTGCACGTGGTCATAACCAAGTTGACCAGTTCTCCGTGCCCTGCACTCCCAGATCAGCTATCAGAGGATCCCCAGAGGTTGATCTCAGCACTCCTGCCCTCGCTCCTCACTATGACGCCCAGCAGCTCCTTATAGCTGGCATGCCCACCTGACTTTTCCAACACCTTTCTTCTCCTAGATGATGACATAGTTCTAGAAGTTCCCAAACTCAGTGCCCTGCCTTCCTACATGGATGAGATTAAGCACTAACAAGGATACATTACTGCACACACCTGTGGTGCACCTAAGGCGCTTCTGAGAAGAGCAGTCTTCAATCTTTGCTGCACACGGGAGCCACCTGCAGGGAGTTGAGAACTCCTGATGTCTGAGTCTCCTGCCCACAGAACGGTTTAATTAGTCTGAGGTGAGGCCAGGGCATCAGGGCTTGATGGCGCTTCCAGCTGATTCTAAGAAGCAGGAAAATTGAGAGCCATGGATATGGGGGTGATGCTAATGCAGTCAGAATACAGCGTGGGGGTGCTCCAGAAGACACTACAGAGGTTCAGGGAGCTTCTGGGGGTGAGGGAGGGGAACAACTGACTATCTCAAAAGAGAAGAAGAATTGGATGAAGTAACCCTGGAGGGAGGGAGGGAGGGAGGGAGGGAGGGAGGGAGGGAGGGAGGGAGGGAGGGAGGGAGGAAGGAGGAGGGAGGGAGGGGAGGAGAGAACAGAAGGGAGAGGGAGGAAGGGAAGTGATGAAACAGAGGTGGGCTAGCCCTACAGCAGAAGAATATATTACTATTTCTGAGGTTTCCAGTAGGAGAAGTGAGGAGGCCCCAGATCACCATGTTCCCCTCCTTGCTGCTCTGAAGCAGGCTACTCTAGAAAGGATAGGAGTCTATTCTAGTCCCCAGTTCTGGACATGGAAGGTCGATTGGCTTGTGTGATGATGCCCACTTGTTGGCAGTCTCGAGGCAGCTGCAAACATCACTTGTGTGCACTCATGCATGTGTGCATGCTCGAGTGTGTGTGTGTGTGTGTGTGTGTGTGTGTGTGTGTGTGTGTGTGTGTGTGTAAGAGGGGGGAGAGGGGGAGAGAGAAGGGGAGGGAGAAAGAGAAAGAGAGAGAGAGAGAGAGAGAGAGAGAGAGAGAGAGAGAGAGAGAGAGAGAATGAACTCTCTTGCTCCTTTAGTGCCTCACATCAAGAGCTAAGTTTCTACACATAAAGCCTTGGGGTTGGACCCTCAAACTACACTTAAGCTGTAGACACCGTACAGGACTTGGAGAGGGGAACAGTAGGGAGCCACGGAGGAATTATAAAGTATGGTGGAGTGGGATGGGATACCCACTTGGCACCCCTGCAAGCATTGGAGTGAAAGATGTGTTGACTGGGCCTGTGAAGAAGCAGAGGCGGCCATGAGTAGCTTGATGATGTGTTTCCTAATAGCTTAGCACCTTGACCTCCTTTGACCATATCCATTGATGAGAGCAGACACCGTCTTGCCCTGGGTATAGCTTGGGACATATACAGAGGTAAGTACTTTGTAAGTGTAACCTTTTTATTTAGTCCTCATGCGACTGCCTTGCTAAGCTGTTGCTATTATCTCTGTTTTATGAATGAGTAACTCGGGTTAAATAACTTATGTGAGGGTCGCATAGCTGGGTAAGGAACAGAGTCTAGATGCCACTGAGCAAGGCCAGTGCTCTTAACTCTTAGAGTTGGGTTCCTTACTGCCCTTGACCTCATAATGATTTCCTAAAGCCCTGTCATAGTTAGGGTGACTATTGCTGGGATAAGACACCATGACCAAAAGCAACTTGGGGAGGGGAGGGTTTCTTTTAGCTTGCCGCTCTCAGGCTCCTCCATCGCTGAAGAGCTCAAGGCAAGATCCTGGAGGCGTGAACTGAAGCAGAAGCCACGGAGAAATGCTGCCTCCCCCTGGCTAACTCCTCTTCTCCTTGCTTGCTTTGCCTGTTTTCTTATACACTCCAGGGTCACTTTCTCAGGACAGCACCAAACACAATGGGCTGGGCCCTTCCACAGCAATCGCTAATCGAGAAGATGCCCCCCCCCAGACTTAGCTAAGGGCCAGTCTAAAGCAGACATGTTCCCCAACTCAAGTTCTCTCTTCACAGGTGATCCTGCCTTGTGTCACACTGACAAAAAACTAACTAGCACGGGCCCATTGGTGTCACTAACCACTTCTGCGTTCTAGTAGTCCAATGGGAGCCTTCTGCTACCTCCAGGAAAATCAATATATTTTTTTTTAAAGATAAGATCTGTAGCTCAGACTGGCCATGAACTCCCCTACGTAGCATAACTTAAACTTTCGAGTTTCCTGTCTCTACCTCATAAATGCTGGGGTTACATAGGTGTGCTGTCATCCCTGGTTTAGGCAATGCTGGGACTTGAACCCAGGGCTTCATGCATGCTGGGCAAGCATTCTACCAGCTGAGCTACACTCCCATCTCAAGAAAGCAAACCCTTCTAGTGATTCAAATAGCTGGTGCCCCCATGGCATGAGTTAAGTGTAAGGAACCAGCCTGCCTCTGTCAACATTTGATTTGCCCAGCAGGTGCAAGAGGTTTTAGTCACATTGCCTCATAACTTGTCAACTCAATGCAGGCTATTAGGACAATTCCGAAGGTCTTGAGCCATCCCCTGCCACTCCTGGTCCCAAATCCCAGGAAAGAGGGGGGATCATTGAGGAGATGCCCAGATTCTCCTGGACCCTGAAAGTTACTCAACTGGGACCTTGGCACATGAGTGCTGGGAAGCCAAGCTCTGCATTTTTCCTGTCCAGTGACCCAATGCAGGGAACAGCCCAAGTACCCACCTCTTCAGGAGAGGGGGTCTCCTGGGTCATCACCTTCTGTCTGCAGATCACCTCAATATCAGCAAGTGTACCCAACCTTTTGACACTGAGACATGGCATTGTCATCTACAAATACATGGGCTGCATTCATAGCTAGCCTTGGATCCTGCATGCCCAAAGCCAAGAAGATCTCTCTTAGCTGCCCCCATAGCTGGCCAAACAGCCTGTCTGACTCCCAGAGATACTGTTATTCAACAGATTAAGTGGTGACAGAGATAGAAGCCACAGGGGACTTCAGAAGGCCCAATCCAGATGGAAGAGGAGAGCATGTTTCAGTTGTAGCCAGTAAGTGACACTTTCTCCCTCACCAAAATGAACTTCACAGCTAAGTCCAGCTCAGTTTCCTCACTCAGGTGATGGAGTGCAAACAGCTGCTTCTTTGGCATGTAAGCTGATTCCTTGGTGGGAACAGCGCGGAGGTGGCTGGGGAGCAGCAGAGCCCCTGAAGACTGGTTAGGTGTTAGTAGCCTGGCTGCTGAATGATGTGCTTTGAAAACTGGAATAATATAAATCGCAGCCTCAGCAGAAAATGCTTTCATGTAGAAGCTAACGAGGAAAACGTTGCCTGGAACCAGTCTGCCAAATACCCAGCCATATGCATATGCCCCTGGTGGCTCGTCTTTAAGCAATGAGATGCTTTGATCCCCTGCCAACTTCTGCTCCTCTAAGCATGGATGGAGTTTTTCTGGGCAAACTCTTTCTTCGGGGTTCAGGAGCATAATTGAGCACAATGGGGATGAAGCAGCGTGTTCATTCTGTGTGTGTGTGCTGGACATGGACATTAGAATCTATCATACGCTGGACACGTGACCCACCACTGAACTATATTCCCAGATCTCTTTTTCACTTTTCTACTCTTTGTTTTTCAAACAGGCGCTCACCAAGTTATCTAGGCTAACTTTGAACTCACCACTCTCCTGCCTACGTGGGACTCGCAAATAGCTGGGACTACAGTCCTTGACTAGCCCTGGCTTCCCCTGTTCACCTTTAAGAAGTGCAGTTTCTCCTTTAAGCATGTAACAGTGCTGGGGGATAGTTCACTCAGTAAAGTGCCTGCTGTGGACTAATGAAGACGAGTTGGATCTTCAGAACCAATACTAAAAATAAAAATAAAAAATAAAAAGGCTACGTATGGTGACCAGCACCTTTAATCCTTGTGCCTAATCTAGCCTAACCAGTGAGCCCCAGGCCAATGAGAGAGTTGTTAGCTCAAAAGCAAAGGTGAAAAATAACTAAGGAACAACCCCCGTGGGTCGACATAGGACTTCTACACACATGAATGCATACACTCTCGTATTCACAAACACAACAGGCATGCACCCCCCCAGAACTAAACAAAGTCCAGGGAGTAAGAATCATGCTTCCTCTCCAAAGGGCTTGACATCAGCAAGTTTAAAATGTGCTGTCTGGAATTCCAGGCATTGGAGACTGGATTGGATATTCCACTAATTCAAAAGAAAAATCACAGGTTTGGACTTGAACTCACTCACTCACTAGCCCAGATAGCCCTTGAAGTTGGATCCGCCTGCCTCAACCTTTTGAGTAGCTAGGATTACAAGCCTCGAGATGCCAATCCAGCTTGAAATGGGTTGTGAAACACACAGAGAGATACTAAAGTCCCCAGCATAAACGAAGGGCCCCAGCCTTTGTCCCCGGCAGTGAACTGCTCGGGGCCCCAGCCACAGGTGTGCAGAACTGCCCTCACCTTCCCCACCTGTGGCCTCTCCCGCTGGACGGCCTCCACACCTGGTCTGCTGCCGGACACATCTTAAGTGTTTGTTCATGGGTGGTTTGATCTGAGGTCTGGGGAAGTAAACCAAATGTTCAAAGATGAAAGCGTTTGTGATGATTGTCTGGTCTTGGATAAGAAGAGAACGGACTGTCTTCTTTTACACCCTGATTCCCTGGTCTGGTCTTGTGGGTGGCCACGCCCCTCCTCAGTGGCTGAAAGATGAACACGGGGTAGTGCTTGCTTCAGTATCCACCTGGCTGTTTATCCCATTGGGAGGGCCGGGCCCAAGCGTCCTAACCACTTCCTAGATGTTCCAGGAAAGTTTCCATGGCAACACTGCCTCACAGCAGGACCAGGTTCTAATTTACCAGTTTCCAGTCTAGGTGGGTTTTTCTACCACCAGGTGGAGACTGGCTCAAGTCTATTAACTGGAGAGATTCTCTGCAGATTCAAGAGGCAGCTTGTTTGATTTGGAAAGCCCCTCGGAGGTGGGCTACTCCAGTGATTGTCAAAGTCGAGTGCTCACAGACCCAAGGGGCATCTCCAACACACGGCTGCCTGCTTGTGTTTGAGATTAAGGAATCATTGTTTGTCTTGCTGAATGGGATAGTGGCATTTGTGACACCAGAGTGGCTTTAGAATTATGCAGATCAAAATAAAAAGACGAGCAGGTCCCCACAGGAGATGGGAGCGCGTGGAAAGGAGGGAGCGGGTGCCGTTAATAAAGATGCAGGAAAGGTCTAGAGGAAGCACAGAAGGCTGTGCCGGAAATAAATGCCCTGACAGCCATGCCCGAAGGGCTGGGAGAGGGGATGGTTAGGAACGCCGGGAAGCTGGGCATGGAGGCTCACATCTGAAATCCCAGGGCTTGGCAGATAACAACAGGAGAATCTTGACTTTAAGACCAACCCGTGTTACACAGTGAGATGCTGATTGAAAAAAAAAGAACCTTCCAACAACCAACCGACAAAGGCCAGAGAAGCTGCTGCTATGAGCTGTGTGTGCCTTGGGGTGGAGGAATAGAGAGCTATTAACACCAGGATAGGAGTTGGTGATTGGCATCATCCTCTCCATTTTTGAGTCTGGTTTTTTTGGGACATTTTCATGATCAAGTTTAAGGCCATACAGAGTCTCAGGCTCAGCTTCAGACTCACCAGCTCAGAATCCTTTGGGAATGGAGCCCAGGGATTGATTTTTAAAGATTTCCCCGGGGTATTTAATCATCCCTTTCAGGTAAGCCTTTCTTCTTGAAGAGGAAACCTGGCCCCTGTAACTTGTGGGAAATCCCAGAGAGGCAGGAATGAAACCTGCATCAGAAGGTCAGACACTATCCTCAGGTAGTGACACCTGACAGCTGGACAGTCCCGTGGCCAGGGACCACGACAATACTGCTGCATCCTTTCCATCACTCAGTGTCTGCTAGGTGTGGGACCTGCCCCATGCGGCCTCAGTGGGTCCTTTGAAGATAGAATGAGTTGGAATATATGAAGGGTTTAAAGCAATGTCTACCAAACAAAACACCCAACCAGTGGTAACTATCCTTTTAATCAGTGTTTTTATGTCTCCGAGCTTACTATGATTTCCTCTTTTTCCTTTCTGAACTGAAGAACCTGAACCCCAGAGAAGCTGAGCCCTTCCCCAGTATCACCCCAGCTATTAGGAGGGTGGCTATCGGCTTGTGTAGCCCCAAACACATGTGAATTCCCACCGCCCACCTTTCAGCAGGCCACGCCCTCTTCTAATGCCCAGGCTGTGCAGGGAGCACGGTTCTCAGCTGGCATCTCCTGCCACCTTGCATGTGGGCGGCAGGTGACACTGACATATCCCAAAATGCTTTGCACCTGCCACTGGGGCAGCATCCTGCAGGATTATGCCTGCATGGTGCTAGCTACAGCATCCTGCAGGATCTTACACTCAGAATCCCAGGATGCGTCTACCTGTGTGCACATGAACACAAACACACACACACACACACACACACACACACAGAGAGAGAGAGAGAGAGAGAGAGAGAGAGAGAGAGAGAGAGAGAGAGAGAGAGATATGCATGCACACAATTTTATTGAGTGAACAGAGACAAGAAAAATCTATCCTTACAAATGGATGGCCTAGCCATCCACTCATCCCCCATGCTGTCATCTGGTACTTTTGCTACTCAGGATTAATGCTTACTAAAGTCCCCATGGAGCCTAGAAATAGCCTCAGAATCCTCAGCTGAGCAGGTCATCCAGCCGCAGCTGCCAAGCTGGAGTGGCCTTGTGAGAGAAAATGGATGGTGCCCGAGCTTTGCAACAGATGCTTTTAAAACAGTGGTTCTCAACCTTCCTAATGCTGTGACACTTGAATACAGTTTCTCATGCTGTGGAGCCCCCAACCACAAAATGATTTTCATTGCTAATTTTGCTAGTTATGAATATCTGTGTCTTCTGATGGTCTTAGGTGACCCCTGTGAAAGGGCCGTTCAACCCCCAAAGGGGTGGCAACTCACAGGTTGAGAACTGCTGATTTAAAAGACATGCTCATCCTTCAGACGAGGAGGTTACTGTTTGAAGAGGAGATGAGCAGAGAACACAGAGTCAGAAGAACCTAGCCAGGGTGGATTAGGTTTGCCCAAAAGACTCTGAACAAGTCCTCTACCGTCTCCAGGTGTGGGCCCTGGGCTGGGGAATGCCGATGCCTTCTTTTCCTGATTGCCCCCAGAACTAAATGAGAAAGTGTCTGCAGAAGCAGAAGCAGCGGGCCTGGGAAGGGGCTGTGGGTAAAGTGCCTACTGCACAAGGGTGAGGACCTGAGTTCGATCCCAAAAAAAAGTAAATAAATAAAACAATAGTAGTGCTCTGGTGCACCTGCTTGCAACACATGCACGTGTACACACAAACTCCCGCTGTGATCTAAACCATTACATGTGCATACATCATTAACAATAAGACAAGGCTATAGATGTGGCTATAGATGACACTAACTTCATAAAAACAGTGGCTATGCCCCGAGTAACCCCAAGTCCTCTTCTCTATTTGCTACCGACTAATCATAAAGGTAGGCGAACTCTCTGGCAGCTGGCCCGTTTTATAGCTACCATGACTCATTGAAATACGGGCTCTAGAGTTGACAGTAGGCTGCATGGACTTGCTTTTCCTTGGACCTGCCAAACAGTCCACAAATTCAAACTCTAGAGAGAAACTGCTCCTATTACATGCAGGGATACTCTACCCAAAACTACTGGGTCAAACATAGTAGGGTCTAGGAAGTAGGATTTTTAAAAGATGGGTGACACACACATACCCTCTGTATGATAATAAATAGTCCATGATCAAACCCATTTGATCTGAAACCCAAAATACAACCATTCATACTGAGGGTGAATGAAGCGGCACAGACTGGAGCTGGGTTCTGGTCTTGCCCTCAAATGAGCTTTGCTCCCAAAGCCTCATGTGTGCCACAGTCTCAGATAAGCAGTAGCAGGCCTGGCCCGTATTTCCTAGGGACAGCAAGAGGCCAGGAAGGTGTCCCCCAACAATGACAAAAGGGGTCAGGATCATTAAAGGCAGGGTCCTGTTTCAGTAACTGCCGCTCTGCCTCCATGTTTCCATGTTCTGTCGTCAGAACTGACGGAAAACACAGCTTGCCTCCCATCACTGCCTGACTTCACGGCAGCCATGACTACGACTCCCTGTGGTGCTTTAAATGTGAATGTGCCTTTTGTGTTTGGCTGCGCATAGTTGGGGGCGCTGTTCTGGAAGGTGGTAGAACCTTTGGGAGGTAGGGCTGCTGGAGGAAGTGGTCTCTGGGAGACAGGCCATGAGGCTTATAACCTGGTCCCACTTCCGGGTCCCATTTCCTGTCACATACCCGCTCTCTAATATGCCCAGTTGTGAGCAAGTAACTCCATGCTCCTTCCACCATGGCCATTCCTGACGTCATGCCTTCCCTGACATGATGGTCTGTAACCTCAATCCTTGAGCCAAAGTCAATCCTCAACCTGCTTCTCGCCAGTATTTGATCACAGCAACGAGAAAAGTGACCGGCACATCTTACACTATTCTGCGCCTTAGCTGGACTGACAAAGCCTCATGAGATCTAACCCCTGCTAGACTAAGTCCCCTCTCTTAGCGCCTCTTTGCACTAACTCACCTTTGGAAAGGTTCTCCTAGCGTTTGTGCCAGATCTCCTTGGCATTCCCTTGCCTCCTTTTTGTGCTGCTGAAAGCACACGCAATCACTATCAATTACCGCTCGTTAGGATTTGACCCTCAACTGTCCTCACAGGCTCCTATTACGTGGGTTTGAACACTCAGTCCCCAGTTGATGGCACTGTCTGCGTTCGAGAGGCTGTGGGACCTTTGGGAAGAAGAGCCTCACTGGTGGGTAGAGGCCACTAGCAACAGGCCTTGAGAGGTATAGCCTGGCCCTGCTTTCTGCCCTGCTTCTTGATCTACCAAGATAAGAAATAAGCTCTGCTGCACGCTTCTGACGTCACAGAACGAGCCACTCCCGCTGCCAGGCCGGATGGACTACTCCCTTTGAAACTGTGAACCAATAAACCTCCCTCCCCTGAAGCAGCAGCTGCCAAGAATTCCGTCACAGCTACCGTGAGAAGGGTAGCTGACATGGCCTCGCTGCCATCCTTGACACACACCCTTCCCTGCACACAGCTCAGCACGTAGCTCTATGAGCTGTGGTCCAGAGTAGGATCCTCCTTCTACAGAATCAGGCTCCACCTGCAAGTGTGCCGCCTCTCTGTATCCTCTGGTGCCAGGCATGGTACAGGTATCCAGAGCATACACAGAAGACCAGGCTCCCATGTCCCTGCTTGAGGCTGACCAGAGTAGAGCAGCTTCCTCTGAAGTTAGCACAATTCTCTAAATCGTGTGTGTGTGTGTGTGTGTGTGTGTGTGTGTGTGTGTGTGTGTGTGTGTGTGTATCAGGGGAGGGGAATATTGCATGCGTGTGGGTGCATGTGTGCAGACAGGCATGCGGAAGCCAGAGATCAACTTCTAGGGTCTTTCTCTGTTACCCTCACCTGGCCGCTTTTGAGAGAGTCTCTCTCACTTTTTCATGAGAGGCTGGCTGGCCACCAAACTCCTGCGTCTTCCTCTTTCCACCTCTCAGCATAGTTACAAGAGCACACCACCATGCCCAGATCTTCTAAATGAGCTCTGGGGACAGAACTTAGATCCCTGACAAGCCATCTCCCCAAGCATGGCACCACATCTTAATGAGGCCCTGAGCTGCTAAGCCTGAAACTCCCTTGATCTGTCTCTGAGTGTTTCTTCTGCTCTTTGTTAGGGAGCCCACGCCTTCCATTTGGCTGGGCCAGCCTCTCCCCCACCACACATCTCTCAGCATCAGCATCACCTCTTCACAGAATGATGCTCCTTTGCTTCACATTCCCTGTGACAGAGGCAACCGAATACTACCTAATCTCCATTCTGCCCGCTTTGTCCTTGGTTTTATCACTGTGATTTAATTTTGAAGTGGCAATGATCCCAGTTCAAAGCCTGCATTTCCCAGCCTCTCCTGCATCTAGGTGGTCATATGATTATTTTCTGATGAGGGCATCTGCGGAGAATTTGGTTGATTGGTCGGTACTGCCCTCTGCTCTTCATACCTCCTAGTATATTATCCTGACAGATGGAGTGCCTGCAGCCATCCTACAGCATGGAATAATAGCCTACGGACTGTGGATCAAAATGGTGGACAGACCTGGTAGCTGTAAGGAAATCATACGAACTATTTCTAGATTTAGAGGGAAAACAACTGCTGATGTATTTAAACACTGATTTTTTTTTTCAAGGAAAATATTCTACAAGTTATGCTAATATATTACTATTGAAGTCTATAATTAGACATTTGATGGGTTATATGATTACTTTCCCTCTCCCAGAAGACAGATTGTAATAATCTAGCTGTGGAGTATGCAATTAGTAACTGATGGAGCAATGTCCTTTCATTTTATAGACACTCTGGAAGCTTCTACTAGGCCCTTCTTTTTAGATCTTAAGCTTCATGGTGGGTACCATATGTAGAAATAGCTACACTTAGATGCTTGAGGTAAGGAAAAACTGCCTACAGATAAAGTTTAATGAGTATATCCTTCTTACCATCACGTGCTCTTCTGGAAAGCTCTGACCTGCCCAGAGTCCTTTCTTTCCCATCATGCTCCTCTTTTGCTTTCGTGTTCTTGCTCTCAAAGCTTCGGCCACATTGAACTACTAGGCATTCCATAGAGGCCCCTGGTCTTTTTCCAAATCTGTGCACACGCTGTTCCCTACCTGGAACTCATTTAGCCCAGTGCCTTGGTGTCTTTCCTATTGCTGTGACAAAACACCCCGACAAAGGCAACCTAAGGAGAAAGGTGTGTTGGTTCAAGGCTGTTATCCATCATGGTGGAGAAGGCCCAGAAGCCAGAGCTGGTTGGTTACATTGTATCTACAGATAAAAAAGGCTGTGGCTGCGGCTGTTCAGCTCCCCTTAACTTTTACAGCCCAGGGTCCCAGCCAGGGAATGGTTCCACCCACAGTGGACAGGTCCTCCCACCTCAACTGATGCAATAAAGATAACCCCCAACACACACTCAGACATGCCCAGGGGTCCATCTCCTAGGTGATTCTACAGCTTGTCAAGTTGCCAATGAGCACTTCCCATCACACATAGATAATCACTATCACTCACAGGATTTGTGCTGGTTAGTTTTATGTCAACTAGTTACAAGCTGGAGTTGTCTCAGAGAAGAGAACCTCCAATGAGAAACTGCCTTAAGATCAAGCTGTAATCAAGCCTTTAGGGCATTTCTTAGTGCCTGATGTGGGAAAGCTGGCCCATGATGGGTGGGACCATCCCTGGGCTGATGGTCTTGGGTGCTATAAGAAAGCTGGCTGAGCAAGCCATGAGGAGCAAGCCAGAAGCAATCTTCCATGCTCATGGTCTTTGTATCCACTCCTGCCTCGAGGTTCCTACCTGGTTTTGGTTTTTGCCTTAGCTTCCCTCAATGGACTTTGACTCAGAATATATATATATATATATATATATATATATATATATATATATATATATGCTAAATAAACCCTTTCCTCTCCAAGTTGCAGCTGGTCATGGTGTTTCATCACAGCAATAGTAACCCTAATTAAGACAGCCTCTCAACTTCAATGTCCATTCTTCCAGGAGGTCAGATCCATCTCCTAAGTGTTCCTCTTTCTTCTCCTTTATAGCACATGTACCCTGTATCCCGTGCTATGATTGAATTGCCTTCTCCACAGTGACACATGGCAGTGCTAAGCCCGTACCCTATCTTATTGGGAAATAGGGTCTCTGTAGATATTATTGGGTGAAGATTAAATAATTAGTAGAGGCTTTAATCTTCCATAAGTGTGACCATGTGAGAAAAGGAACATTTAGAGACAGACAGCCTTAGAGGTAGAATGCTGTGTGGAGAAAGAGGCAGAGTGTGGGGTAGCATAGCTGTAAGTCAGGGGGAGCCAGGAAGAAATGGGCGACAGATTCCCCTTAGAACCTCTAGGGACTCAGCTCACCATCACCTGGATTTTGTGAGAGAGTGATTTTTTGTGGATTGGAGCATAGACTTTGCTACTTTATGTTGGAGCCCTAGAAGGATACCATTGATCCTTGTAGTGTTGCTTTTTCTGGGGACACATGGAACAAATCAATGAGTTTGCTAGGCTTACTTACAAAGAATGGGTGGGGCTTGTAACCCTCCCAAACAGCTCCGTTTGAGAAATCCCACCCAGCATGGGTGATGACGTACTGAAAGCCTCATAGATGGAATCCCCCTTAGTTAATATTCCCCTCTCTATACTCTGGTTCTCTTGGCAGGTGTGTCCAACCAGCAGCCCGATGGCTACATGCACTGAGGACAGTGATGAGCAGGGCCCAACACAGTTTAAAAGTTACTTAGAACATTATGGAAAAAATTTGTTAACTTGATTGCATGGTCTAGAGCCATATAGAAAGGTTGGACATGCCTAGTAGCACCTTCTAAGACTATAGGAGGATGGGGACCAAAGGGAGTGAGTGGCTGGAATCTCAGGCAATTCTTAAGGACCACACCTAATTCCTTTTAGGAGGGAACATCAGCAGCCCTGATCTTGTGAGGGTCTTATTCAAGTCATCAAAGATGCTGTAAAGATGACAATGATCATAACATGTAGCATGAATTGTTAGAAGGTCTTGTTAATAAAATCAAACCCAGAGCCAGGTATTGGGGAGAATGCTGGAAGATCAGAGAAGCAGAACAAGCCACAACCACCTCACTTTGCCAGTTCCTCAGCTGATCCTGTTTCCTCAGACTGGAAGCCTCTGAGTCCTCATCTGAATGGATCTCAGCTGAACTGCTGCTAAAAGCCTAAAAGCTTAACCAGCCAAATGCTTCTAGTTTCTGGTCTTTACGCCTTATATATCTTTCTGCTATCTGCCATCACTCCCTGGGATTAAAGGCTCACTTCCTGGGATTAAAGGCATGAGCCACAATGCCTAGCTATTTCCAGTGTGGCCTTGAACTCACAGAGATCCATGCCTCCAGAAGGCTAGTATTAAAGGTGTGAGTGGCACCATTTTCTAGCCTCTGTATCTAGTGGCTGTTCTGTTCTCTGACCCAGATAAGTTTATTAGGACCACACAATATTTTGGGGAACACAATACCACCACAATAACATCCTGGAGGACAGCATCCCACAAGAGCTTTCCATTCCCTTGGATTCCACGTTTTCCCAGTCTCCCAACTGTGGACTGAAAAAAAAAAAATCTCATTAAAAGACTGTGTCTGTGTTAAACATGGACCGATCTTCTCACCACCATTTCCTAAACAACAGCATGTAACGATTCATGTAGCATTTACCTCTTAGGAGGCTTTATGAGGAACCGAGTGACTTAGAGTGCACCCGAGATGTGTTTAGGTTTGTGTGCTAACACTGCCTGGTTTGATGGAAGGAACTTGAGCATCGGTGGACTTTGCTATCTACCGAAGGCCCACTAACTCATTCCCTCTTCATACAGAGTAACAATTAAATATGCTGTGCCTGACTACGCTCCTGGAGGGACGGAAGCAGGGCTGTTTATTGCTGTGGGAACCCTTGCATCCTTCTCCTCAGGATTCTCGGCATCCTGTCTTGACAATAATCAGGTGAGACACATTATTGCCATTTCTAATAAACACCTCTGTGAGAGACATTGAAGGAACAGCATCTTCCCACTGGGGCCCTCCTGCATCCTTAGCCTCCAATGCTCTTCCCATCCCCTCCCACATAGTACCTCCCCCCAACTGCTCCCCTCCTTGGTATTAATAAAGCCCATACTGTCAACACAATGGCTGCAAAACCCTTAGGGAACATCTTCTTCCTCCTGAGAACCACCCTTGACTATCCTGGAAACTTCACCTTGGTCCAATTGTTCCTGCCAAAGGCCACAGGAGCCCTAAGCACACTCCCTCAGCACCTCTGGCTCCTTTTCAAGCCCAATACTGTAGATTGAACTGTGTCACTACAAAGTCCCCTCTCAGCACGGGTGACACCCTCCTGCAAGCTGCATAGATGGCGTCCCACATCCAGGCAACCTACAACCTTCTATCTAGTACCACTCAAGACCTTTTGCAAAGCCAGGTATGGTGCTGCATGCCTTGAATCCCAGCACTCAGGAGGCAGGAGATAGAAATCTAAGTCGGCCTTGTCTACATAGCAAGTTCCAGGACAGCTAGGGCTACACACACAAAAAAAAAGACCCTGTCATGGTTTGAAGGGAAATGTCCTGCCCCCTACTCATACATGCTCCTATTTGCATGCTTGGTCCCCAGTTGATGGTCTGTTTGGAAAGATTAGGAAGTGTGACCTTGTTGAGTAGGTGTGTCCTTGTTGGAGCGGGTGTCACTGGGTGTGGGCTTTAGGATTTCAAGGCCCAGGCTTTTTCTCTCTTTGCCTGCTGCCTGAGGATTGGTATATAAAGTTCTCAGCTACTGATCCAGCATCATGCCTGCCTGCTATCTGGCTCCTCACCCTGATGACAATAGATTAACGCTCCTAAACTGAATCAAGCCTCCAATTGAACGCTTTCTTCTATAAAATGCCTTGGTCGTGATGATGTCTTTTCCACAATAGAACAGTGACTAAGACAGACCCTTTGTCCAAGGGTACACAGGAGTGGAGACATATTCAGGTCCTCACTCTCTGGTACCTGGGAATATGACTTTATTTGGCAGTAGGGGTATTCACAGCCTGTCCTGGTCCATTTTCAAACCCAACACTTGGTGATTTATAAAGGGAAGTTGAGCTGGGCAGTGGTGGTACATGCCTTTAATCCCAGCACTCAGAAGGCAGAGGCAGGCAGATCTCTATGAGTTTGAGGTCAGCCTGGTCTACAGAGAGAGTTCTAGGACAGGCTCCAAAGCTACACAGAGAAACCTTGTCTTGAAAAACAAAACAACAACAACAACAAAAAACCAAAAAATAAAAAATAAAGCAAAGTTGAAATGGGCATGATTCTGGAGTCCAAGACCAGGCATCTGCATCTGGTATGGGTCTAAAGTGGTGGAAATAGAAATCAGGAAAGGATAAAGTCATACAAAAAGAAAAGGGCCAACTTCCAACTAGCTGACCCCACTGCCATGATTAAGGCATTGATACACATGCAGGAAGGCCTTACTCCCCTGGATGAAACCCTCCCCATAGGCCTCACCTTTCATACCACTGCACTGAGAAGGAAGCTTCCAACATAGTAGTCTACATGGGACACACACAAACCATAGCACAAGCGACATCAGATTGAGGTCATTATAACGGGTTGCAGTCTGGTAAGACTGGTGTCCCTTAAAGAAGAGATAGGTCTATAGATGGGTCTGGGGAGATGGTTCAGTTGGTAGGGTACCTTGTGTATGAGCCTAAGGACTTGAGTCTGCTCTCCACTGCTCATGTAAAAAGCTGGGTGTGGAAGCATGTCCTCGGAAGGCCAGTGCTTTGAGGATGGAGCAGGAGGATCCCTGGGGCTCACTGACCAGCCAGCTTAGCCAAATCAGAGAGTGCCAGTTAGAGACTCTGACTCAAGGAACAAGGTGGGCAGCTCCTGCGGAATGGCACCTGAGGTTGACCTCTGACCTCCACATAATTGCACCCACATCTGCACATGTGCACACGCATTGAGGCCTAGAGACAGATGAGAGAAGAGCTTCGGGGTGACCCAGATGCAGGAAGCTAACCCTGCCACAACTGCTGGGGATGTCTTTCTGCATATATATTTCTACTCTCGTTTGAGGTATTGTGTTTATGTAACTCATTTAGATTGCAATGGATAATTAAAAAATACAGATTAATAGTTAGTCTTCTATGATAGTCAAACTTATAGTCATGTTAAGTTTTCTAGGTATACATAGATAAAATTCAATTAGGTAGGTAGTCTTCAAACACTTCAAAGACCTACAGAATTTGGCACTTAAAATGTTCTAAAAATTTAGACTTTCTGGACAATGAGACATGTCTGCTCCTGGCATCACCGATTTACTTCAGAAAGAAGAATGGGCATCGAAGACACTCTATATGGAGTTTATCTTCTTCTTGGCAAAAATAGCCAGTTGGGCAAGAAACTGTTCTTGCCTGGACTGCTTGATCGACTGGACATGCAGGACCCATAGGAAGGTGACCACTGAACTTTGCTTGGTGAAATGGTCCTCAGGTTCCTGCTTCGCAGAGGAAACTGCCTGACATTCTACAGGACACAGAGAGAAGTGACTGAGAGACTCTAGACCTGTGGGCTGAAGATAGATGCCCCAACTTTACAGAGGAACTTTGGATGACTGTCCAGGCTGCCAGCTGTCTCTGTCTACTCTCGCAAGACTCCAGAAAGTTGCTTGCATCCTTCTCCCATTTCTCAGGTAATATCATATCCTTCAGAGGTCTTTGATGTAGTTGAAGGCTAGATAGTTATAATTTCCTTAGTTATGATAAAAGATAAGTTAGATATAAAACTTTAGACCCACAAATATAGGATAAATAGGATATCTTCTTTAATTTTGCCAAATACAAATAGCCTATATATAAATAGACTAGATATTATAACTATAATTCTTGCTTGATAATCATTTTGTTACATGTAATTTTACTATGTTAAAGTTAAAGCCTTCCTTTTTAAGAAAAGAAAAGGGGAAGTCTTTCTGTATGCTGTGAATGTGTTGCTCTGATTGATAGATAAATAAAATGCTGATTGGCTGGTAGCCAGGCAGGAAGTATAGCATAGGTGGGACAGGCAGAGAGGAGAATTCTGGGAAGTGGAAGGTTGAGTGAGGAGACACTGCCAGCCACCATCATGAGAAGCAAGATGTAAAGTACCAGTAAGCCAAGAGCCATGTGGCAACTTATAGATGAATAGAAATGGGTCAATTTAAAATATAAGAACTAGATAACAAGAAGCCTGAGCCATTAGGCCAGTTTAAATAATATAGGCATCTGTGTGTTTATTTGGGTCTGAGTGGCTGGGGGCCCAGGTGGGACTGGAGATAACTCCAGCTACACACAACAAAAGCAGGAAGCACAAAGGGCAACTGGAAACAACCAGAAGCTTCCAGAAACAGCATGAGTCAGCAACTACTTTCCTCTCAAAACTAGGGAGAGCATACGCCTCTGTTCTGTCGAGCCCTGCAGTTTGTGCAGCTTGGCTAGGCCAGCTTTGTGCATGACTGATGGAGATGGATGATGGGAAAATTATCAGTCGAACAGAAGCCCGACTCATCCCGCTGAAGCACACAACTGAAGACGCCATCCTGCCACCTCTGTTAATTAGTCCTGAAAGTTGGGCTCCTGTCTACAGCAGGCAGCCCAGGGAAGCCCAGCATCCTGTCTCACAGCAGGCTCTTGGGGGCCAGCCTTGGAACTGAGAGTTCCTCTCTATCTTTTCTACCCATTTCTAGATTAATTCAGCTACAGAAAGCCAGAAATGCCCTCCAATCCAGTCACACATGATGCCTGAAGAGCTTCCTATCAGGGTGTGCTCACAGCTGCTCACTACTGAAGTCAGTAGGATCAGAGCGTGGGTCCTAGGCTCAGCCACCACTCCCCAGCACACCAATTAAAGAATAGTAAAAAGCAGAGAAAGGAGATTCATTCACTGTGGCCACAGTGGGGAGAGGAACTCACATCCCATGTCCATCTTCAGGCCCTGATACAAGGTTTAGATTTAAACAGTAGGCCAGGTGTATGCAAATTAAAGCAGTGTTGGTCAAGGTGTGGTCCCACCCATCATCATTGTCTCATTCAGTCTTTTCTGACAAGTTGTCAGAACGATGTGAAATCCAAGCTCCTCCTCTGATGGGCATCCAGCATTGGGCTTCCCACTTGAGAGTCCTGGGAACTTTCCAATTTCTTGGGTCCCATTGTTTTAAGAGTCTGACAATCAAAGGGAGGGGCACACGAGTGTAGCATGAATCTTAACAGGTCTTATTAATAAAATCAAACCTGAGGCCAGTTATTGGGGTAAATACTGGAAGATCAGAGAAACAGAACAAGCCACAGCCACCTCACCTCACCAGTTCCTCACCCGATCCTGTTTCCTCAGACTAGAAATCTCTGAGTCCTCATCCAAATGGATCTCAGCTGAACTGCTTCTCAAAAGCCTGAAAATTTAACCAGGCTCTAGTTCCTCATCCTCACGCTTTAAATACCTTTCTGCTTCCTGCCATCACTTCCTGGCCATGTATCACCTGCCATGTATCACCATGCCTGGCTGTTTCCAGTGTGGCCTTGAACTCACAGAGATCCAGACGGATTTCTGCCTATGGCATGCTAGGATTAAAGGCATGTGTGCCACTATTTTCTGACCTCTATATCTAGTGGCTGTTCTGTTCTCTGACCCCAGATAAGTTTATTAGGGTGTACAATATTTTGGGGAACACAATACCACCACACACGAGCCTCTCTTTAGAATATCTTCATTCCTGATAAGATGGTTACACTCCGCCCTACACATTCCCACTCCACCACCATTGGTGAGCCTCAGTCACAGGCAGGAGACAGTAATCCATCCCCTTGCTGTACACGGAGCTGTTGGCCTGTCCTCATTTATTCCCACATCTGGGAAACTTAACTCTCATGGTGAAAGAACTCTGCTTCCTTCTCTACCACTTTTTTAAAAATATTGTTTTGATAATTTTAAGAAAGGAAACTTATTTTGAATGTGTCTTATGTTAAATTAAAATATCTTCTCCATCCATCCTGCCCCCAGCTCCTAGCCTAACACCTTGTATACAGTAAGGACTCAATTTAAAACTTGCTCAGTCAAAAAAAGCTTCTCTCAGCCGGGCGGTGGTGGCGCACGCCTTTAATCCCAGCACTCGGGAGGCAGAGGCAGGCGGATCTCTGTGAGTTCGAGGCCAGCCTGGGCTACCAAGTGAGCTCCAGGAAAGGCGCAAAGCTACGCAGAGAAACCCTGTCTCGAAAAACCAAAAAAAAAAAAGCTTCTCTCTATAGCAGATGAAGATTGTTGCAGAGATCCACAACTGTCAAAATTCAGACAACAATAGACGGATTGATGCATCTGCAAGGCAACCCTTCCGCTCAGGGCTCAGGGAATACCATGGACGAGTGGGCAGGAGAGGTTTTTAACATCCTGAGGACCAGGATGTCTGCGGTGAGCCAGTGTCTTCTATTTATGACATGGAAGTTGCACCAATGAAATGTCAACAATAGAACTTCCTAAAATAAGACATGCATAATGACAGCGGCCAGTGTGGATGTGGGAAATCTCACGAGGTTCTCCGCTTAGATGAAGAGCTATAGGCAATTAATCAATGGGTGCTGGGAGAGAATCAGTCTTTTTCAGGAATGAGCACCGCCCCCCCATAGGTTACCCAATCTCAAATGATCAGCCCTAAACACATATACATATGAATGAGCAACACTAAGTGGACTCAGAAGGATGTGTGCGTGCATGCGTGCATGCGTGTGTGTGTGTGTGTGTGTGTGTGTGTGTGTGTGGTGCATGTATATATGTGACAGTAATAATTAAAGAAAAAGGGGAATACAGGTGAAGTTGGAGGCTGGAGAGGTGGGGTGGGAACGGTGCAAATACAGTACTCATATAAAATTACCAAAAATATTTAAATTCTAAAAGTTGCTTAATGATTTGGGCTGGAGGCATGGATCTGCAGTGCTGAGCACTTGCTGTATCATGAGGACTTGGGAGTTCAGATCTCAGCACCCACATAACAAGCTGTGTAGCCTGCACATAGCTGTCACTCCAGCTCTAAGCAGGACAGAGATGGAAGGATCACTAGGGCTTGTTGGATTCCAGACTAAGAAGATGAGGGTCCCGGGTTCAAGGACAGACCCCCCCCCCAACCCAAAGGAATAGGAGAATAGTGACAGAAGAAAACATTCAACACCTTCTGGCCTCCACATGTTCATACACAGGTGCATGTGAGTGCACATACACACAGACACATACATGCCAATGAAACAAATAAATCAATTTTTTTTTAAACTTCCTTAAGGAAATCAATGGCTCTTCTTATCTATCTAGTTACGTAATGCCCGGCCAGAGCATCCTACTTCACAGGACAGAGCAGGTGCGGCTTCATGCTTATTTAATAGCCTAATAAAGGAGCCTTCCTGCTAGATAATGTGGCCTGGAGTGGACTGTTTAATCACAGCTGGTCAATATTTATGAGACTGGAGGCCCAGCTGTGCATATGACTTATTTACAAGCCAATTCTGGAGCCCATAAGCCTCCCTGTGAGGTCCACCTGTTCCTAGGCCTGGCCCTGGTGAGACTGCCAAAGCAGGGAGGAGAGAAGACATCCCTGTCCAGGCAATTCAAAGGACACTTCCTGCCTTCCTGCTGCCTTCCTGGAGCACTGGTCCCTTTTATTCCTCTTGACTAAAAAGGTCCACAAAGCTTTTCTTCTCGGTCAGCCATAGTGTTCTCTCCACCGTCCCCCTCCAGGTAACCACAACCGAAACAGAAAAATCAGGCAGCAACCAGATACCCTAAGGCTTCCAGTTTCCAGCATGGATATGTGTTAGACTCACCCGGGGGATGCTTGTTAAAAATTGCAAGAACTAAAGCCTTGCCCAGCCTCATGGAGCCAAAGCCTTGCACATGGGGCCAGGGATGTGGTTCTTTTCATTAGCTAATTGGAGTTGGAGTGAAAGAGAGGTATAGATCGGCTCTGAGGCCCTCTGCTCCCAGGACCTTGGATTCTAAAAGTACTACATGGGGGTGGATATCCTCACCGATCTGGGGTGCTCAGAGCTGGAGGCCTCAGCAGTCTCTACAAAGACAACACAGAGGAAAAGAGAACAATGCGCTTAGAGATTCTGCTACTGTAACCAGTCCAGTGAGAGGGAAGGTATTCTGAAGAGAGACACTCAAATCCCTCCTTTTAGCTATCAGATGACTGGGGAACCTAATGCTTGGGGGAAGAAAACAGCTAAGGCCTAGTACCCGTCAGAGGAAGAATGCATCTCCCCGGAAGGGATTTCATACAATTCTGACAAATTTTCAGACCACCTTGTAGGAGACTGGAGCCCAGACAGACAATGATGGGCCAGTAACAGGCAGGACCATACCTTGACCACAACTATGTATAATTTACTCCATGTTTAAAGTTAAACATCGGGTCAGGACCCCCAAAAATGGACTTGACGGAAGTGCCAAGAGACATCTCCATTTGTTCCTCTTCCCAGGGTGGCCACATTGAATACATCTCTTCTCTCTGATAGCTTCTCACTATCACTTGTCTCTCTAATGGACCTGGTGGGGTCGGGTGGCTGAACCTGCATTGTTAGGGCTGCCAGGGCCCAGACTTTGACCTGAACAGCTCCAGCGACAGCATCCTGCACTGTGGCCCTCCCTGAAGCTGCTCAGCTGTGTGGCTTCACACACGCAGTTTATACTCACTCAACCTCTGCCCTTACCTGAAAAACAAAGATGCTAAGAAAAGGCTGTTTGAGGGTTTGTGGATTCCATGTTCTGGTTTACATCTCAAACGTCCCCCACAATCCACAGGTTGAAGGCTTTGTCGCCAGCCCTCAATGTCACTGGGAGATGCAGGATCTTTGAGGAATGAAGCCATTCGGAAGAAATAGGTCCCTGGGGGAATGTCTCTGAAGGGGGTACTGGGACCTCAGCCCCTTCCTCTACTTGATTTGCTGTCCAGCTGCCATGAGGCAAACAGCTCTGTCGTGGTCGCCACCCTCCCACCCCCACCCCCCGTAGCCCTCCATGACGCCCTGACTCTCTCCAGGCCCAAAGCAACAGGGCCGATAAGCCATAGACTGGGACCACGAGCGAAGACTGACCTTCTCTTCTTTAAGTTGGTGTTCCTCAGGTATATTGTCACAGTGATGGAAACCTGACACCACAGAACAACAGAAAACAGAGCAAGCACCTACCCACTCGAGACGATATGGCCGGCAACGGGAACAGAGCGGGAAAACGAGAAATCCGAGACACAGACGTGAAGCGATGACACAGATGAATTAGTCATTCTGAATCCGATGGCTGTGAGCCAAGCCCGGGTCTGCGATCTGATGCCTAACTGGGGAACTGAAATGATGGAGGAGTGGGAACCACGAGTCAGAGGCTAGAAACAGCCAGAAGCATGGAAGGAACGGAGCATTCCACAGCCCCGAGTCAGGCCAGAGCTCGGCACAGTGAGAGAGCTCGGCACGACGTTCCGGAAAACCAGGCAAGGGATGTGGTGCACTGGGGACTTCGGAAAGGCAGGCAGGAGCAGCAAGGACTTGCTACCTGGAACTTAACCTGTTGTTGCAAACAAGTCCAACTCATGGGCTTCCATCTCTGAGGCCTCGCTTCCACCCTCAGGGAGGAGCGCCCCTGAGCCACCGAAGGGCCCTTCGGCTCGGGGTGATTAGCCCAGGGATGAACTCTGCTTGGCCTCTTCTCCTTTGTCTGTTTGACTTTCTCTCTGGATTAGGGAGCAGAGGAGAGAGAGAAGTCTAGCTGCTTTAGTGGGAAACCTGCAGAGAGTCTAGGCTTTTGCTTCGGAACATGCCTGGCTTGTATCTAAGGATAAGCTGGCTTAGCCTTTCCTTAGACTCCACACAAGCAGCCAACAGGAATAGGTTATCATTGTAACTAAACCATTTCTAGATCCCTCCACCTCTGCCCCAGCAGCCTGGCAGGGTCCTGTGGGCCAGGAAATGCTCGCTCTCTGGACATCTCTAATCCTCTCCAAATGCTTGGCTTTTCTCCTCAGCCTCATTTGCGTGTCTCAGTTCCTTAGGAAATAAGCTCCTGTGAATGGCTTAGCTCTCCCTAGCTGGAGGTAATTCACATCAGATGGTGGCTGTCAACTCTGACAAGACTCTGCTGAGCCGCACGCTGGGGTTTCTGAGGCTTTGCTCGCAATGTCCTGACCTCAGAGAAGGTGCCCAGCACACTGACAGGGCCTGACATAACTTCCTTCCACACCTCGGCTGATGTGTAAGGCAGCAAAAGACACAGCAAAGCTGGAGGCTGATGGAGGTTTCCTCCCTCTCCCTGGAATGCTCTCCCCAAGACAGTGGTGCTCAGCTGATTCCCGGGGGAGTAGGTTGGGACACCCTGGAGGTGGGGTGGGGGTGGGGTGGGATGTGGGTCTTCCTCAGAAGAGTCTCTGCACAAAGCATCATCAATACTGTTTACTCAGGCTCTCACTGCCATCTGGATAACTTACCCCCCCCCCCCCCACACACACACACAACCTTACAGGCCAGAAACCAAAGCCCAAGATTTAGAAATAGGCTTGTTTGCAAGTGGCACAATCCCAGTTACAATCCACACGAGATCCTGTCCCCTTGAAGTCAAGTAAAGATCCTGGAATGCTTTTGAGGACCCCGAGAAGGTCTGTGTAATAACAGGCTCCTGGAACCACAATCCCAATGAAAAGAGGAAGTGTACACCCCAAATCCCAAAGGGAACTTAAATGAGATTTCTCCAGTGTGTTCTTAGATTGTGAGAAATCTGTTCTGCATTAGATATGATGTATCGTTCCCTCCCACCACACACACATAGGCCCCTGTGAAACAAAATCAAACAAAAAGCATGAAGGGCGCGGGGGCTGGGACTCCACTGGAAGAGTGCTTGCCTCACTCACCTGCATGAAGCCCTGGGTTCGATCCCCCAGCTCAATATAAACTGGATGTTGTGGCTCAAGCCTGTAATCCCCACACTAGGGAGGAAGAATCAGGAAGATAAAAATTCATGGTCACCCTCAGCTACACAGTGAGTTCAAGGGCAGCCTGGGCTTCAGGAGTTCCTGTCTTGATAAGCCAAGAACATATCCCAAATGCACAAATAAAACATACCTCCCCCCAAAAGAGACCCAAAAGGCCTGTGTTGTTAGTACACAGGCTCATAAAGGCTCTGACTTCCTCATCAGAGTGACGTGATGATGTATTTGTGATGTGATGGCACTATTGGGGGCGGGGGTGGGGCAGAAACTAGGGGGTGGGGTCTGGTTGGAGGAACTGGATTACTAGGGACATGCCTGGGAAGGGGGTGTCTTGTCCTTGGCGTCTCCCTCAGGTCTCTCTGCTTTCTGTTTGCTGAGGTGAGCAGTTTTGTTCTTTCACACGCTGAGATGTCTGCTTCACCGTGCAGGAGTCCAGCAGCAAAGACGCCAAGTGACCATGAGCTCAATTGCACTGTTCCTGCTTTCCCATAGTTTCTCTCATGTTTTCTGCTACAGCGACAAAATCCACCCCCCTCCTCATCTCAGTTCCTGACTCTTCAAGGGCACACAGGATTTTTATCGCACTAGATGGTTGGAAGGCTGTGGTACAATACCAAGAGCCCCATATTTATGGTCAGAAACTCTTCACTCTGGACCTTGTTCTTTCATAGCTGGGTAACGAACAAGCTCCTTATCTCCCCCCGCCACCCCCGCCAGGATCCTTAGTTTCCACCTTTGTGAACTTGAGCTACCAATGACACCTTCTTTAGAAGCATTTTATGGGCTTATTCTCTTCTTGTGAAGGGGAAACTGAGGCTCAGAACAATGCATTCACTCTTCATTCTTTACGGAGAATGATACAATGGGGAGGGGGGTAGAGAAACTAGGTACAGCCTTGAGTGATTATTAATGGTTGTCACCCGTCTGTCCTACAGTGGCCAGGAAACACTCCTGGAGGTCAAAGGCAAGGCACTGGAGAAATGACTCAGTAGTTAGGAGTACTTGCCATTCTACCAGAGGACCAGAGTTCAACTCCCAGCATTCACATTGGGCTGCCTTAACTGCAGCACTAGGTCTTCCAATACCCTCTTCAGGCCTCTGTGGGTACCCATGTTCATGTGACACACATTCACACAGACACATACCCATACATGTAAATAAACATGATATAAATGAAGGATCCTTAAAAGGAAAAAAAAAAGGTAAAACAGAGAAAGCAGAGACTATGAAAAGGGCCACACTTTACGTTGCTCCATGCAGAGCTCCCAAGCCGAGGATATACAACATTCAGAGTATACAGTGTGGTTTTCAGCGTTTCAGGAGCATTGGGAGGGCCTGAGAAAAGTCGGTGAGCGTACACAGATGGCCAGGGACCTGGCAGTTAATGAGAACCTCATGAAAGTCCAACTTAGAAATGGAGGTTTAAAAGAAACCCAGAAGAAGAATGAAGCCAGGCCCACCTCCTACCAACGCAAAGGGGCTTCCCTCACACATACCTGGGTGGACAGTGTGCAGGACAGGGGCAGTTCCTTGGACCAACACGAGCCAACCCAATCACTTTGGCCTTGGATAAGCATGGCCACTACCCTTGGCCAGGGGCTGCAGTAGCCAAAAAAAGGGAAACTCCTCCAACCTTCCTCTTGTCCTCCCAGTGGTACCCCCAACGGCTGAAGTCCACCACACAAGCTACAAGGACGGGGACCCACAGACACATGGCAGGAAACAAAGAAGAGTCAGGCACTCGTTTTTAGAAGTAAAGGTCTATGCACACAGGGGAGTAAGGCCCCAAGAGATCCTTTGGATCGTTGAGAGGGACGGACGGCTATGTTTGTAAAAACCACCTGACCTCCCCATTCACCATACATCAAGGGGAGGACTACATTTTTGCGTCTATGTTCGTCAGTTTTGTGATTCTGGAACAACATGACCGAGGCTCGGAAAACTTTGAAACACAGAAAGAAGATTGTGAGGCTCACAATTCTGGTTGCTGGAAGGTCCAAACGGCATGGTACCTGTGTCCTGGTCAGGGTCTCCCGCTGCGTCACAGCATGGTGGAGAAGCAGACAGGAAAATGGGCATGTGCACAGAAGAGTCACAAGATAAGCAAGGAAGCAAGAGTCCAGGGAGGGGACAAATTTGCTCTTTTTTTTTTTTAAAGGTTTATTTTATTTATTATGTATACAGAAGAGGGCACCAGATCTCATTACAGATGGTTGTGAGCCACCATGTGGTTGCTGGGAATTGAACTCAGGACCTCTGGAAGAGCAGTCAGTGCTCTTAACCTCTGAGCCATCTCTCCAGCCCAGGGTTCAAATTTGCTCTTTTTATAGCAACTACTCTCCCAGACACTAATTAGATCCTACCAGATCTGACCCACATCTATAACATAATATCCATCCATTCATTCATAAGCATGGAGTGACCATGACCTAATGATTGTCTTACTGAGTCCCATTTCTTTCTTTCTTTTTTTCTTTATCGAGACAGGGTTTCTCTGGGTAGCTTTGCGCCTTTCCTGGAACTCACTCTGTGGGCCTCGAACTCATAGAGATCCGCCTACCTCTGCCTCCCGAGTGCTGGGATTAAAGGTGTGCGCCACCACCGCCTAGCGAGCCCTACTTCTTAGTGGTTCGTTTCCTCCACACTCCCTTGCTGGAGACCGAGTGACATGTGAGTCTACAGGGATAAATATCATCAGTTCATAGCAAGGTCTCTCTGTGTATTGCCTGTTTAGTACTTAAATGTCACTTCCAAGAAGCAAGACATTAATCTTCTCTCCTAATCAATTAAGCCTCGGTGATTGGATTGTTAATCAATAGTCCCAGGAAGTCAACTCAAAACTACAATCTGCTTGAACCTGATGGGGTAGCACCCAAGTTCCCCTCCATGAATGAATGATCTACTCTCCCCACTGTTGCTGGCCTAAGGTAGATAGGATCACCTCCGGTGACTGGAAACCCCCAATTCATGACCATCTCTCCTTTCTGGGGTGGTAGTATCCAATGAATCATTGATGTGAAGTCAAAATGACCCACTCCTCTGCCTTCCACAGGTACAGTTCTGAAGCCCAGCTCCAGAGTGGTTTTTTTTTTGCGATCCACTGACCTTAATACATCACTGTAATGCATCACAGCCCAGTCTGCTTCAGACTCCCCTTTTCCTCAGGTGTTGCCACTGACAGGCACATCTGGCAGGTCTTGAATCTTAACGTCGATTCCTGGCATTCACCTGCCACAGATGTTAGATGTTCCCCTCTGAACAGTGCTTATAAACAAGACTACAACTGAGAATTTCCAAGCATTAATAGGCAACATCTGTAGTGCTGTGTGCTCCACCCAACATTCCTATGCTCATTTAATTCCTCGGCCATCTGAAGAGGTTGGCAGGCACTCAGAGGACAGTGGCCTCATCTGGCTCATTTCACAAAAGGAAGATCTCCACCAGGAATCAGTCTCCAAGAAAGATCCTACGCTAGGCAATAACTTGAATATTTAGGACAGTGATTGCAAACTGTTTCGTAGAACATGGGCATTTTACCAGATGTTTATAGGTGGTTTTAAAAGGTGCAAGTGCTGTTTTTGGAAAACAGTAGGTTAAAAATTGGTTTCTTGGTTCTAGGATATGCTGGGGCTTTTAATATGCTAACGTGTATTGTTAGTCTACGAAGACATTCTGCGTGAAGAATTTCTTTAGGTATATGTGGCTACAGAACACCCTCACCCTTCATCCAGCCCAGACAGCCTGTGGATGGATGATGGTGGTGGAGAATGGTACTTACTGGCAGGTTCCATCAGGCAGATGTTTCTCAGCTGTTACTTCACTCTCTGCTTATTGGATCCTCTTTGATGAGAAGGGAAAGGCATCCCAGATTATCGCTGGAGGTGAAAGAGGAGGCAGGTGTGAGCAGGAAGCCACCGGCAAAGAAAGATGCAGGCTGAGAGGGGTGGTGCCTGCTAGAAGCCAGACTGCGCCTGGTTTAGGAAGGTGAAGCCCAGGAGCCATGGACCATGGACTCTTCAGGCTCTCTGGAGGACAGATGGAAGCCTGAGCTTTACTCCTGATCCAGATGCATTGTTCAGAGTCTCTGGCTTCCTGATCCAGCCTATGGTGGCAGATGAAGGCACTGATGTTTTTAAACAAACAAGAGGGAGAGAAATGAACCTGGGCACTTCTGCTCTGTGAACTGATGTGGCACCCGCTCTTGCTGTTCTCTGGGGTGTTGGCTGCTGTAGCTCTCAGCCTTCCAAGCGCAGGGACTGCTGGCTGACATGAGGACGACCTGGGCTCACATCATCATTTTGGCCTGAAGCTATGAAGCCAGTTTCAGTATAAACCTGGTGATCTGATGCTAAGCACAAAAGCACAGTTGACATCAGGTAGTATTCTCTTGCCCCATTTAATGAATGAATCTTCAAAGATTTACAAGAAAAAAGAGCTCAGGCATGTGGTTAACTGTTAAAGACAGATAATCCCAAAATCTTTTTTTTAAAACAATTTTTTTAAAGATATTTTCTATTGATTTTACATACCAACCACAGGTTCCCCTGTCCTCCCTCCTCCCATCCCCCAGTCCTCCCCCACAATCCACTCCTCATTCCCACCTCCTCCAAGGCAAGGTCTCCCATGGGGTGTCAGCCATTTGAGGCAGGTCCAAGCCCCTCCTTCCTGCAGCTGGCAATTTTTTTTTTAATACCGAATGCCATTTATGGAGGGAGGAGGTCTTAAATACAGGCTTACAGCACAATAGGAGAACCCTGGAGGGCGGAAGTTCTCTACCAATGTTTTACAATCTTGCATATATGCTGTTAATGCCCATTATGCAGGATATACAGACAAGGAACTTCCCTTAAGTATTCAGGAGGGTGGAACCCAGCAGGGAATTAGCATAGGGAGGATATCAAGGTCAAGGTCAGCAAGCAAGGCAGCAGCTACCAAAACAGGGGGGGGGCAGGGCTCTACAGGTCCCCCTTTTACTAAAAAAAAAAAAAAAAAAAAAAATGAGCTTCTGACTTAGGTTGTGTGGGATGTCAGCAGGTCACCTTACTCGTCATGGAGACGCCTGCCCAGGCATTCCAAAATCTTACTAATTAAAGCTTCTTGGTATATAAAAACACAATAATATGCAGGAAATCATTCATGGTATTTTAATACTGCATACATTGTGCCATCAGATTAAACCTAGCTATCTCCCCAGTTACCCCCTTTTAATGACAACATTCAAAGTCATTTTCTCTTGCTTTTTGAGGCAGTACTAAATATCTACCTCTACTTATCCTACCATGCAATGTCAGATTCCTCTAAGATTGCTGCTGAGTACCCACAAAGTCTTAGTGGGGTTTAGGTCTCTCTGTGTCTTAGTTAGGGTTTTCTATTGCTGTGGAAAGACACCATGACCATGGCAACTCTTATAAGGAAAACATTTAATTAGGGTGGCCCACTTACAGTTTCAGAGGTTCAGTCCATTATTATCATGACAGGGAGCATGGAGGCATGCAGGCAGATGTGGTGCTGGAGCCGAGAGTGCTACATCTTGACCAGAGGCAGCAGGAAGCTGACTGACAGTCACACTGAGGGAAGCTTGAGCAAAAGAGACCTCAAAGCCCGCCTCCACAGTGACACACTTCCTCCAATAAGGCCACACCTCCTAATAGTGCCACTCCCTTTGGGGGCCATTTTCTTTCCAAGCACCGCATTCTGCAGTTGCATGTGGTGGAGGGTATGCCTGGAAAGCTGCTCAGTTGTGTCAGGCTCTCAAACAGCGCAGGTTTGAACTAGCTCTTGGTTCAAATCCCAGTGTGGACATTTCTTTTTAATTTATTTTTTAAAATTGTATTTATTTGTGGTATACGGGGCCCACAACCACCACCCACATAGACGTGAACATGCCACAGTGTACATGTGGAGGTCAGGGGATGATTTTGTGAGTCACATCTTCCCTTCTACCGTGTGAGTCCCAGGAACAGAATTTAGGATATCAGGCTTGGCAGCAGATGCCATTGTCTGCTCACCCATCATTTCTTCTGTGTTTTGGGCTGGGTCCATTCTAGAAATTGACCCCAAGATAAGGATGTGAGTGGAAGCAGGTAGCTGGGGAGCCGTGGCTGGGGAAAGGACAGCGGCAGTAAAGGATGTTATTGGCAGGTTTCCAATGGGCAGCTGAGATGCCCCTTGCTAGAGAATATGGAAGACTGTATAAAGCATGAGTCAAGGTGATCCTCCCCAAAGTCTGGCATGCTAATTGCCTAATGCATGCAGGTCCTGCGTTTGCTGGAGACTGCTTTTAGAACTAGGTCCATTGCAGCTCTGGTCCACTATGCCAGTTAGTCGTCAACTTGACACAGACAAAGGTCATTCAGGAAGAGAGAATCTTAGTTGAGGAAATGCCTCCTTTTTTCATTTTCTTGGTTAGTAATCCCTGTGGGAGGGCTCAGGGCTTTGGGAGTGGCACCATCTCTTGGCAGGTGGCCCTGGGTGGAATAAAAAAGCAGGTTGAACAAGCCATGGGTAGCAAGCAAGTGAGCAATGTTCCTCTATGGTGTCTGCTTCATGCTAGCCTCAGTTTCTCTCCATATGAGCTTTTCTAGGAGGTTGCTTGAGTGTCCTTCCAACATGGTAGCTGGCTTCCCCCAGAGCAAGTTAACCAAGAGGCCAAGGGGGGAGCCCCAATGTCTTTTTACTACCCTCAGGATGGCATGCTGTCCTTTCTGCAGAGCTCTATTAGTCACAAGCAAAGGCTGGCTCTGGTTAACTGTGGGTCTATCCAAATGCACAAAGGGCAAGACCATGGGGGACTTGGTCTCTTAGACACTGGTCACCATATAAAAGAATGACAGGTATGTAGTAATAACTCAGATGTAGGAACCGCTTTACTATAAGAACAAAAAGAGAGTCCCGTCTACAGCCTTGCCTCTGGAGAGCCAGAAGCCCGAGAGTCAACTTTCCACCTGGTGCCCCGCCTCCTGCTCCTCCCAGGCATCTCTCCCTGAAGCAGACAACTTCCGCTCTGCATGATGAAAGGGGTGCCTCTCCAGCCTTCTCCTGCCTAGAGCCAGGCAGGTGGCATTTGGCTTTGAGCAAGAATCTCACCAGGCAAAGCAAACAGAGGGCGTGAAGCTCTCCAGATCGCTGTAATTAAGCAGAGGAAGGTGCTAACTATGAATCTGGAGCCCCAAATGTCCTCCAAGGGGTAGTTAGGGCTGTGGAGAATCTGTTAACTGGCAATCACTTTGGGAGGAGACTGTGCCAGAGCCATGGCAGTGTGGGCATAGATCACCTGCAGAGGACCCTAGACTCCCTGCTCATCCAAGTTCTAAGACTGCAAGCACTGAGCCAAAGAGTCCAGCCGGGGACTGAATTAATGATGAGCATGAAGGAAGCTTGGCATGGCTTCCTCGCAGAGAGGCGGGCATTTAATGAATTTTTCATGGCCTGCTCCTGGTGCCATTCCCTCTGCCAGCTTCTCGGAACACCCTTGGTCCACGTGCTGTGACGGGACTGGCTTGGATGGAGGGTACAGCGGCAGCTTCCTTCCTTGCCCCAGTGACATCCCATCCTGGACACTTGCAGAGCCCTTGCTTATTCACAGCGGTCTCCCTTGAACAACCACACACCCATGATAGCCATTTCCACATTCCTGCGACCATGATACCAGACAGAAACAGCTGCTCGGAGGAAAGATTTATTTTAGCCCATGGTTTCAGAGGCCCTAAGTCCATTACACTCGGGGTGGGCGGGGCCCATGGTGATGGAGGCTTGTTCACACAGCGGAAGAGTGGCCAGAACTAGGGGCTCGGCCAAAGGCCCATTCCCACTGACCTGCCTCTACCAGCAGGGTCCCATATCCTGAAGGTTCCACAGCTTTCCAAACATGAGCCTTGTGAGGGCACAGTTCAAATTCTGACTATGCCAGCCACAGGCTACCATGGGCTCCCTCCCAGGACTACAGGTGAGAACCTTTCAGGGGCCTCTGAATAAAACCGTCTTGCAAGAAAAAGTGCTGTGAGACAGAGATCCTTCCCAGGAACCATGGATGGAGACTAAGGGAGAGAGAGTTGTTTTCTTGGGGTATCTAGATCTTTAATGTGTGCTCTGGGTAGATGGGAGATTTTTCATGAAGTGGGAGGAAGGGGGGGAAGAGAAGAGGGGGAAAGGGGAGAGAAAATGGGGGAGAGAAAGGGGAAGAGGGAGGGCAGGGTAGGGAGGGAAACAGACAGACAGACAGACAGACAGACAGAGAAAGAGGGAGGAGAGAGAGAGAACAGCACTGAAGGAGTGAGGAACAGAGAGGAGAACTAATCTAGACCCTTCAGAGGACCCCACATGTGCCCCCCACTGAGTTCTCACGGGCCTCTTTATGTCCTGTTACAGTTCCATTTCCTGCCTAAACTAGTATAGACTGGATTGGGTTTGCTTACTTCAACAACAGGCTAATCTTCTAATCAGGTTGAGAAGTTATGGTGCCTTGTTAAAAAGCAAGTAACTAGGACAATAAAATCAACAGGCAGGCAGGCAGACACAGTTGGGGGAAGGGAAAGGGAGGGATGGGGGGAGGGAGCCGCATTCTTTCTCCCCTTAGGAGTGGGAGCTAGTGTGACTGGTGTCTGGGACCAGCAGGTCTTCCTCCTAGGCAGGAGAAAGAGCCCTTTCTGAAGGCGGGGCTTTATTCACCTCCTCTGACTAGGAGTATGAGGGTACGTGACCTCATTTTGGCTTGAGTTTGATTTGTAATGGCCAAGGGAAGTTCGAGCTTTCGTGTAAAATGCATTGGGCTTACAGTGTTGTAAAACAGTCTTGCCATGTGAAAAGTGCTTCGAGGGCCAAAGGACAAAGTCTGTGAGCCGGTGGTGGCCAGCCTGGTCCTCCAGCTGCAGCTCTAGATAGCGGTAGTGTCCAGGTCTGTCAGGCTGGGAAGAGGCTGCTCTGTGAACCAAGTCATCCTGCGTTCCCTCCTCACTCCCTCCATCCCCAGGCTTTCACTGAGCCTGAAACACTAGCTGCATGCTGGGGCAGTTGTAATGGTAGCAGGCCTCTGACACGTCCTCTGACAGGTCTGCAAGCTCCTAGCATTGAAGGACACTGATGGTCACTCATGTCATTGTATCCCCAGAGAACTGTGCTGCATAGGTTCTGTGTCTTTGGCTTCCAGTTCCTCTCTGTAAACAGAGGTTTGGGTTCCTTGAGGCTGGGATGACTTGCAGCCAGTCTCAGAACACACTCCCTGCAGCCTGCCTTAAAACCCACCACGCCTCTTTCACCTAGAGATTCCCCAACACCAACAAGGGATGGACGCCCTTCCTTCCTCTGCAGAATGTTCCTCTTCAAGTCTGAGTCAGGCTCCACATTCACCATGGAAATTTCTCAACACAACCCCACGGCACACAGCAAACTCTGTCAGCAATTAGAGCGCAACATCACCCTCACCACTGACAAGTTATCTTTACTGAGTGACTAAAATAAATAGGAACATAGCGGTGTCTACGTAACGTCAACCACAGCCCCTACTTGTCATGTGATTATAATCTATTTGAGGAAACAGCTAATTCACTTCTTCATTCATCCATTCAGCCCATACACAGTTACTGAAAGTACAGCACAGCATGATGTACTAAGAACACACATTCGTAAACATCCAGGCATAGACACTTAAGTAAGCAATGGCATGGGCACGTTCATTATCTGGTAACATAGTACAGTGCTGAATTAGGGAAGAGCGGGGAAGGGAAGGAAAAAGGAAGAGGAAGTGGAGGGAGGGGAGGGGAGGGTAAGGCAGGGAAGGGAAGGCAAGGGAGGGGAAGGGAGGGGAGGGGAGATGAGGGGAGGGGAGAGGAGGGGAAGGAAGAGAGGGAAGGGTAAGGCAGGGGAGGGGAGGGAAGAGAAGGGAAGGGCAAGGAGAGGAAGGGGGAGGAAAGAGGAAGGGGAAGGGAGGGAAGGGGAGGGGAAGGGAAGGGAAGGGAAGGGAAGGGAAGGGAAGGGAAGGAGAAGGGAAGAGGAAGGGGAGGAAGGGGAGGGGAGGGTAAGGCAGGGAAGGGAAGGGAAGGCAAGGGAGGGGAAGGGAGGAAAGGGGAGAGGAGGGGAAGGAAGAGAGGGAAGGGTAAGGCAGGGGAGGGGAGGGGAGAGGAGGGAAGGGGAAGGAAGAGAGGGAAGGGTAGAACAGGGAAGGGCAAGGAGAGGAAGGAGGAGGAAAGAGGAAGGGAAAGGGAGGGAAGGGGAGGGGAAGGGAAGGGAAGGGAAGGGAAGGGAAGGGAAGGGAAGGGAAGGGAAGGGAAGGGAAGGGAAGGGAAGGGAAGGGAAGGGAAGGGAAGGGAAGGGAAGGGAAGGGAAGGGAAGGGAAGGGAAGGGAAATGACTGAGTCCAGATCCCAACCCTATCACTACTTAGACCTTCATGACCAAGGAGGGAACATAACCAGACTGTGGATGCTTGGGCGGGCTGTCTTTCCCTCTCCCTCTTCTCTTTGGTGCCTGGCTTAGAAGGTACAGGGGCTAAAACCCTCCCCGCTCTGCCCTCTGGGGCTCCTTCTGCCTTCGGTACTCATCCACGCACAGTGGGAGACGTTTTGAGATGTATTCTGCAGATGAAGTGCCCCTTTATAATTCACAGGTAGCCCGAGAGCCAGCAGCACCCTTTCACTGCCTAGAGCCTCAGTTTCCTTCTCTATAAATGAGGTGAATAATAGCTACTCTCTAAGGTATTAGGGGGATTCAATGAGCTAACACATGGGTCACGCCCCCTCAGTTGCAAGAGAAAGAAATCCAACTTAAGCCACCACATCAAAGGAAAGGGAGATGAAGGGTACAAATGAGGGGACTAGAAGAGGGGTGTGCTACTGAGGGCTTCTAGAAACAACCGTCCCCCAGGGCATTTCAGCCAGGAAAGAACTGAACACAGGAACTAGAAATGAATGCCATGAGCAGGGCTGAGAAGTAGTTAGGGGATATGGCTGGCCTATTGACCCAAGGGCATTAGCACCTGTGGGGTTCAGAGGGCAGAGGACGTAAGTACCTGACATTCCTATCATCACCACGACTGCCCCTCATGTCCGTGAAGCTGGCCCTGGACTCAGAGTGCTGCTCAGCACACGAGTGAAGAATGAATACGGAGTCCGGAGACCTCTAAAGAAAGGGCTTGTTACCACTAAGTCTCCTTCCCTGCACAAATCCATGTGAGGTCACAGGACTTCTCTAGCCTGCCAAGTAGGAGATGCCAGAGACAGCTCTTGGGAGCTAGACACCCGGGTGAGGTGGTAAAGTAGAACCTGCCTCCCCATGCTTACCGGTGTGTGTCTCTGGGTGCTGGAAGAACATCATCATGCCCCTTCTTATCCAGGCCTGTGCCCTTCACCCCAAAGCCTTTGGGTAGTGTTATAGGCAGAGCTGGTGAGTATGATGGAGACGGAGGGGATGAGGCAACAGACAGGGCTGCCAGTGTAGCGGAGACTGGTTAAGTAGCTCCAGGTGGGTTATCAGGTGGATCTGGGCCAAGCCCATGCTCCACCGGGGGCCAACTCTCTCACTTGAGTTAGATAGTCGCTCTAAAGGCGGCTCTGAGACCCAGCTGCTCCGAGCTGTAAAATGCGGGTGATTATAATAGCAGGCACCGGGTCCTGTGAGGCCCCAAGGATATGCTGCTGGAACCACTTGGCGGGAAGCTTGAGGACTGCCTGGTGCGGTGGCTTCTCTCTCTAGAGTAACGCCGAGGATAACATGTTCTGTACGCTGTTCCAGCTCACTGTGTGGCCTGGCTATGAAATGTCCCTACAAAGGATCCTGGCTTAAAGCCTTTGATCCCAAATGGCGGCAATATTGATTGGACCATGAGGATATTAACCCCATCAATGGATGGGTCCCTTAGTAACATTGAAGATGAATCAGCTTGCAGAGGGGCTCCTCCCTGGAGGAAGCAGGGCGCCGGGGCATGTCTCTGAAGCCTCTGCCTGTGCCTGCATCCTTCCCGTCTCTCTCTTTCTCTTTCTCTTTCTCTTTCTCTTTCTCTTTCTCTTTCTCTTTCTCTTTCTCTTTCTCTTTCTCTTTCTCTTTCTCTTTCTCTCTCTCTCTCTCTCTCTCTCTCTCTCTCTCTCTCTCTCTCTCTCTCTCTGCCTTTCTCTCTGATTTCTGTGGACCACGGAGTGAGCCACCTGGCCCTGCCACATGCACCCCATGATGTCCTGTCTCACCATGTTGACCAGAAGCAACAGAGCCAAGTGACCATCGACCAAAGCCACTGGGACCAGACCCCAACAAGCCTTTCCCCTTTAAGTTGGGATTTTTTAGGCACTTTGTCACAGGGATAAAATATGAATAACAAGTCCCACCCTAGAATGTCCAGTGTTTACCAAATTCTTCCATGAATTCCTGTATTAGGGGTTCTCTAGAGGAACAGAACTGATAGAATATATATGTGGAATTTATTACAGCGCCTTACAGGTTGTGGGCCAGCTAGTCCAACAATGGCTGTCTCCAAATGTAAAGTCCAAGAATCCAGTAGTTGTTCAGTCTATGGGGTGAATCCCGAAGAAGTCGGCTCTAAGACCAGCGAAGCCAGAGCAAGGAAAAGCAGACAAAAAGCCAAAGTGCCTTTCTTCCCTGTCCCTTATAGAGGCTGCCCCAGGAAGGTGTGACCCAGAATTAGGATGGGTCTTCTGATCTCAAATGATGTGAATTTAAGGTGTGTCTTCCTACCCCAAATGATCCAATTAACTTAAAAAAAAAAAAATCCCTCCCAGGTGTGCCCGGCAACTTGGGTTTTTAGAAAATCCCAGATGTAGTCAAGTTGACAATCAAGGAGAGCCATCACAACCCCCCCAAAGCCCAGTTCACCCACAGAGCGGCTTGAGCCAGGGCATAAACCAGGGTGTCTGAATGGACAAGAAAAGCTGACTGACGTGAGTAGAGCCAGAGTCGGAGCCGGAGTCAGAGTGGGAATCAGGAGTGGGAAGAGAAAGGGAGCCGGAAGACAGCGAGGCAATGAGGAGGAGAGAGGGAGGGAGAGCGGGAGATTGAGGTGGGAAACCCAGGCCGTCTTTTTTCTATCGGCAGTTAGAACCAACCTCTCAGGAACAACTCTGCACCAGCCTGGCTGCTAAATCACCAAAACCGCCGTAATTGAAACAGAAAATCACGCCCGACAGAACAGCCTAGCAACACCACCATTAGCAGCTGTGGCTGTCCGCTGCGAACCAGGGAGCTAATACACCTCTTTATGTATGCGTGGGCACCGCCAGATGTATATCTTCCCCGATATTTCAGCGGGGACTGGGCCCTTTCCACTCTTTCTGCACGAGAGAGACACGGGGCTGCTCACTCTGGGAAGACTGAGACTTGGCCGTGGGACCCAAGGCTGCCCAGCTGTGGGGCTGGTGTGAAACTGTTCTTCCCTTCTGCCTTCTCCTTCTCATCCTCCCTGCTTCCCTTTCTCTGCCGGCATGGAGCTTGTGTTTGTGCCCAGGAAGCCGAACCCAAACAAATGACCACACAAACCTAAAAGTCAACTGCAACAAACGCCCTCATTCATTAAACCCATCTCCAAGGGGCTCGGACCCCTGTGGAGTGAATGAGGAGGGAGATGGGAAGAACAGAAAAAAGAACGGGCTATAAAAGAGAAGACAGTTCAGAACAGCCACAGCTGGAACAGAGGGGCTGAGCTAGAGAGAGCTTGGTGTGTGTGATGAGCCAGATGTGCCGGGCACAAGGCCAGAGCAGAGGGTGACTGTACCACTTAAAGGACGGTGCTGTCAGATGGCTCAGTGATTAAGAGCACTTCCTGGACAAGCATGAGGACCAGAATTCAGATCCCAGGATCCGCCTAACAAGCCAGGCATCCCCCCCACACACACCTGTAACCCCAGCTCCAAGGAAGGTGGCGAGACGGATTTCTTGGGTTGGCTGACTTCCAGCCTAGAGACCCTGTCTTAAAAGAATCGGCAGAGACTAGAAGAGGAACTGACCCCTTCTTCTGACCTCTGTGGGCACAGACAGGTGTGGACAGCTGCGCATGCGCACATATGCACACAACAAACACCCGAGTAAATAAGAACAGTTCTCTCTGCCCCTCATTTCACTCTGGGGAAGCCAGGGGCCATGCTGTGGGGACACTCTAGCAGCATTGCCGGAAGTCTACACAGGCAGGAACCGAAGCATCCCGCCACGGCTCTCACGGACCTGCCAGTTGTGGGGCTGTCACACAGTTTGGATCTCCAAAGGCCCATGTACAGAAGAACTGGCCCTAAGCCTGTCAGGGGCCTGGACCTGGAAGAGAGGTGGAGCCTGGTGGGAGGAAGTTAGCCGGGGTGGGTGGGGCCACATCCCGGAAGGGGATAGTGGAACCCTGGTTCCGTCCCATCTCTCCTCCTTTTCCTGGCTATCATGAGAGGAGAAGCTGGCTCTGCCCCATCCCCGCTGACATTATACACTATCTCACCGTGTCCTCCAGAATAACGGGTCAGGTGACCAGGGGTGAAAGTGCGGATGCCGTGGGCCCGAATAAGCCATTCTCCCTTTGAAGCAGAATTCTATCAAGTACTCTGTGACAGCGGCCGAGAGCCTACCCAGGTGTATCAGCCGCCCAAGGGCAGACTGTGAAATCAGCCCAGGCAAGCCTCCAGATGGCTAGAGACCTCAGTCTACAGGGACCCCAGGAGAGGGACCCAGGGGATCAGACATCAGCTGTCCCATGTGTCCTGTCTCTATCCCTCTCCTATACACAGACACAAAAATGTCTCCTCCATAGTTTTGGTATGTACAGAAACTTCTAGAAGTGCACCTACTATGTAAGTCAAGAGGACAGCTGCATCTTGTTTTGTTTGAACGCTTGCGTGTACGTGAGACAGGGTCCCACTGTGAAGCCTCGGTCGTTCTGGAAGTTACTATGTAGCCCAGGCTGGCCTCGAGAAATCCTCCTGCTTTTACTTAAGTACTGGGATTCGAGGTATGTGCCGCCACGCCCTGTTCTGTCGGGGTTGTATTGAAAGCTGTTGTTTTTTGGGGGAGTGATGAAAATATCAATATGTCAGGCATGACACTTGTCACACTTCCAGCTGCTGCGTCGTCAGTTACACCTCAGGCAGGTAAAGATGCAGGGGGACTGTGTCACGTGTGTCTCAGATCCAGCTGTTTTTTTTTTTTTTTTTTTTTTTTTTTTTTTTTTTTTTTTTTTTTTTTTACTAAGAACCTGACTCTTTCCTGGTGCTTAGATCCCAATCTACGCCATACGGTGCCATAAATAGCACTTCTCTAGTAGGTGAGACATTGTATCTGTTTCTTTAAATCACGAGTTCATGTTTTTCAAGTAAATTTCATTGCATGTCAGTGAAAGGACATTATAAAACACCGGTTAAGGACAAGAAGGTGGGGCTCTAAGAACTCTAGGAAGTCCTAGAGAATAGTTCACTGGCTGAGGAAATTCAGACCACTTCTTCTTCGGCTTCTGGAAACCCTTGGCAACCTCCAGAGTTAGCCCCTGGTGTCTGACTTGAAGAGCTTTCTCCTTGAGTTCCGGGGGGCCTTCTGTTGTCCCCGACACTCTGCATGTTCTGTCTTCCGTTATACTGCTTCCTTGCCCTGACCTCTCTCTTTCCCCTCGTCTTTTGAAATCTCTCTCACCCCAGCCTAACACAGTCATTCAACAAGCAGATACAGAGCATGCGTGTCTATTATCTGGCCCCTGGGCTCCACACGCAGGGCTCCAGGACAGAGACAGGAGCCAGTTGCCTGTCACCCTCTCCAGGACGTGGGAGAGGCCACTCTGCGCACTGAAGACTTATTTTAAAATGAATGCATGCAGAGAACCCTATAACAAGTCTTTCACCAGCACTGTCTCCTGGGTTGCTGTCTGCCAGCGTTCGCTATTTCTCTTATGATCCACTCTGGCAATCTTACAGCTTCCTGCATAGCCTGAAGGCTCCGGCAGCGACGCAGCCAGTCATTCATTCCTCCTTCCAGCCCGAACAGCTCCCGAGCATCGCGTTCCCCTCTGTGTGCACACACCTGCAGCTCCCCCTACACAGCCACACCCACACACCACAGGAGAAGGATTGGTGCTTCCCTCCGTTTCCCTGGGAAGTTTAGACCCCCCAGGTTACTTCTCTCTAGATACCATCCAGCAACGCAATGGGTGAACCAAGAGGAGATGGAATCCAGATGAGCAGGGACACCTGGGGAAGGACCAAGACCCTCAGAAATAGCCACGGTCTCTTCCCCAGCCCATCGTGTCTGGGCAGGTCTCTGGCCCTTGCCTGCCCTCTGACTTCTTCCTGGGGGCTGGTATAGCAGGTAGCCCCTTCCCAGAGGCAGCCTCATGGGCGCCGTTCTTTGCTGGGCTGACTTTGGAAGACACAAACATGTACACACAAACATGCCTAAAGAAACATGTATGTACACACAAACATAGACATGCACACACAAACATGTAGGAAAAAGCTTTCTCAGAGGTGCTCACAAACGTGCTTCGAGAAGCAGCCTTGGAAGACCCTGCTGAATTTTTCTCTCTTTGGACAAAAAAAAAAAAAAAAAAGACAAATTACAGATTTTCTAGAAGGTTCCTGTATTCCCTTCTTCTTTCCTACTCCCCTCCAGATCTTTCCAGATCAGCCTGGAATTTGGAAGTGAGCCAGAGAAGACACATCTCTGGCCACAAGAGGGCACCCTGCAATCCTGAGAAGCAGGATATTTGTGGCTCTTTCTTTTTTTCTTTTTTTTCTTTCGCTCCTCCCTCCCTCCATCCATCCACCCCTCCCTCCCTCCATCCATCCATCCACCCCTCCCTCCCTCCATCCATCCCTCCCTCCCTTCCAAAGGAATCAGAAAAACTCTTAACGATCCCTGGTTATCCATCAACAAACAATCTGGAAATCTATCTTGCAGGGAGATGAGTTTTAGGATGAGGGAGGGAAGCCAGGCAGGGCAGCTGGCAGGCAGGAGGGGTGGAGCTGAACCAGGGGCTTCATTCTTTCTTCAGGGGGATCATGGGAAGCCTGGGTTCTGTTTGCTGTTACTCAGAAGGTAGTGAATTCTGGCCCAGGGGTTAACCGGGGGTCCTTGGTGTGTCCTCTTCTACCCCGAGAGCATGTGGCGACATCTGCAAACATTTGGTTGACACTGCTTGTCTAGAGTGGGAGTGGAAGCCGGAGACGCTGCCACTAAATGTTACACAGCCCCCTCCCCACCAAACAGGTGCAGCAAAGCATCACTTGCCTCCTACCACTGGGGTGAGAAACCCCGAGTCAGCCCTCCCGCTGCGGGGCTAAGCCAGCGCTCTGGCATCAGGCGGTAGCTCCAGCACTGTCCTCAGCTTCTGGTCCATGCTGAGGCATATTGATAACTGGCCCGGTTTGGCAGATGTTACCGTGGTTTCTAGTACCAAAGGCCACTTGGGATACCAGCTGCCACCCTTTCTTCATCCAGACCAAGGCAGTGTTCCCCAGTGGCACAGCCTCAGATGGAGAGTGTGCGCCAATGGTTGTTTGGAAAGGCCTCCAGAAACTACTTCAGTGGAGAGTGAAGGATGAGAGACAAGGTGTCCTCATGAAAGTTCCCACTGTGGGAGTTTGACTCCTCTGGGACCCCCCTGAGCCGGTGCAGAACTTGGGCCACTCCTACACCATGTCCTCCGTGTTCAGCTGAGAGCGTCCAGGGGAGTGCTGCTGGCGGCCTTTCTTGCTGGAGAGAGGGTTCAGCTGTTGCACGAAGTCCTCGGGGGCGAACGTGCAAAAAGAGTAAGTCTGAGGAGACATGGGAGAGCACAGGTGGGTTCCGTCCACCTCCCGCCTTCCTGGTTGTGTCTTCCTGGCTCTTCTAGGCACCCGACACAGACTGCTCACTTCTGTTTACTGGCCCTGACTTGTCCTCAAGACTGTGCCAAGGCACCACATGTATCCCAGCGCGTTCTCGGAGCTTCAGCCCGGGCCCCTCAAGCGGACACCCTAGCGCTAGAGCTGTGCAGACAGGACTGTGGCGGTGGGGACCGAGGCAGATTCACCCACAAGGGGAAGCAAGCCAGCTGCCAAGCTCTGCGCTTTTGGGGACCAAGGTCACTTACTAGGGGTTGTTGAGGCTCCTTCTGGGGTACAAGTCAAAGCCCAAGGACTTTACTGCAAAGACAGACTTTGGCTTAGTGGGTCTAGCGCGGGGGCTGGAGACTCTGCATTTCTAACTAGCTCCTGGGTAGTACAGAGCTGCGGTCCTGGGGACCAGCAGGAGAGGCCTGGCTGTAGCCAACAGGCATATCTGTGTGAACCCTCTGGCAAACTGCCTAGAGAGATGTTGAAGGAAAAGGAGCTTGGAGTCTCCAGACTCTAGTGAGAGACTTGGTGTGATTTCTCGTTCTGGATAAAACATTCATTCCTACTTTTATGGGGATGTTCCCCTCACAAAGGCAGTTCCTCTCCCTAACAATGTATAAGCCTCGGGGATTATGAAACCCAAAGTTCTCATCTGGGACCATTTGAGCACCAATCCACTTAGCTCTCAGAGTGAGGGACTCCGGGGTTTTGACTCATTCGTCAGAACTCTGGAACTTTTCACGTCCGCCTTCTGCTCTCTGACTTTAGACAACCTTCACAGGGAGAGCTAAAGGGGTGATGAAGGGAAAACGGGAAGTCTCCTCAGGGGTTGAGCGGAAGTGGGGCAGCCCGGAGTCCAGCTGGAGAACCAAGTAGGGAAGAGGACCAATGGTTCAGACGATTTTCACCCACCCATCCACCCAGCAGCTCTTCAGTGAGCACCCGTTAGGGGAGAGACGCGGTTGTAGGCGCCGAGGATAGGATGTTGAGCAAGAGAGACCAAAGTCTCCATCTCCAAAGAGTTAACAGGCGACAGAAGGATAAGAGGCCACCAGTAAGCATCTGTGTGCTAGAAGAGGATGAAGGGGTGAGAAGGAAGCTCGGGAGGGAAGGAGGGTGGGCTCAGAAAAGCAAAGCAGGCAGGACGGGGCTCATGGAGAAGGTGACATTGAACCCAGACTTGAATAGAGCCAGAGCTGGGCTATAGAATTTTAATGTTACTCAATTAATTGGACTTAAGATTTAACTCAATAGACAAATTCAACTTTTTTGTGTCTTTTCATTTTCTTTGCTGCCTTAAAGAATAGAGTAAAATGAACTTTCCCCCTTCCTCTTGTCTATTTTTTCTCATTCTGTCCAGGAGGAGAAGACAGAGTCAGGGTCTTTTTCTTCAGTAATGGATTAGTTATCAGGGTTTATCATCCAAGAAGAGAGGGGCACCTCAGAGGAAAAGAGGGATGTGTGTGTGTGTGCGTGTGTGCATGTGTGTGTATCTGTGTGTGCATGTGCATGTGTGTGTGTTTGTGTGTATCTGTGTGTGTGCATGTGCATATGCATGTGTGTGTGTGTTTGTGTGTATCTGTGTGTGTGCATGTGCATATGCATGTGTGTGTATCTGTGTGTGTGTGCATGTGCATATGCATGCGTATGTGTGTGTGTGTGTGTGTGCATGCATGTGTGGAGGTGTTGTCTCCTCCTTACCAGAGGGGAAGGTTGGAGAGGAAAGGGCCAGCCTGGGCTGCACCCACAGAGAGTGACTTCTACTTCTGGCTCTTTTCTTCAGCTACCAGGTGCCACCAATTGCCATTGTGGAAGGGTGACAGGTCCCTAGGTGACTCAGCATAACTGCTGAGAAATGACCAGAAGCCTTTGATACAGGGGGATGCCCTTCAGTGGAACGCTAGACAGGGAGAGGTCTGATCCACGGAGGACTCTCCTTGCCACTGTCCTATGAACTACCTCAAAACGGTGTGGAGGGGCAGTGGTAACACTACAAATGAGTTGTGTCCAGTGAAGGCACCTGTAGACGAGGGTGGTGTTGCCTCTGTAGAGGAAGAAGAATTTTCTCACTACCTTGTTCAAGTTCTTATTGACCCAGACACGGTGGCCAAAGGCAGAAACCTGCAGAAGCTCACCAACCGCAGCTTAGCCTGCATCCATAGCCTGGCTCAGCCCTGGTGGATCTCGGGAGGTAGCCAGGGAAATGAGTGGACCCCAAGGGGTGGCTCAGCAGTACAGGGCACCCTCACCAAAGGCCTGGGACGTTTTAGAGAGAGACATGAAAGGGGCAAGGGACCCTGAGTCTCCAGGGGACAAAGATTTTTAAGAAGATTAATAAAGAAGGACTGGGGAGAAGCCTCGGTTGGTAACGTGCTTCTTGTGACAATGTGAGTACCTGAGTTCGATCCTCAGGACCCATGCAGAAAGATTGGTCAAGGTTGTCCTCTGACCTCCACACGCAGAGGCACACACATACAGCAGCACCTGCACACACAAACATACACCCGCATACACACACCTAAGATGTAAGGACAAGTGGGCATGCTGGCCAATGGATGGCTGCCTCTGGAGCCTTCCTCAGTGAGAGATACCTTTTTAGGTTTTTAACCTTTTCAAAAGTATTTTCCTCCACTGTGGTCCATCTGATCACTCACCACTGTCCCGCACAGCCTGACCCATCCCTCACCCCTGGGATTCTGTGGAGTGAACAGGAAGCAACTTTATCTCTCCTCTTCAGAGCTGCTAAGCCCAAGGCCCAGGACCCTGTTTCTCTATCTCCCAGGGTCAAGGGCCAGGCTTCGGAGCCTGCACACCTGCTTTGAATGCTGTTGTGCATCTGCCTAGCCGTGTGTAATGGACAGGTCACTGTTGCGGGGCATTGCTGGGTAATGCTATCACCTGTGAGCGGGGCAGTATTAGCAGAGGTCACAGATACACTTGTGAGGATGAGGCTCACAAACATCTGGGGGTGCTCAGCCCAATGTCTGAGCTTAGCACATGCTTATTTGGTAGCGACTGATGCTCTACACTATCACTGTCTCCACACTGCTGGAGCTCCCCACCATTTCCTTGGACCTCACCTTCCTGTCCCCCTTCCTGTTCAGTGTTCAGGAAGGCTTCATCCTCAGTTGAGGTCTGTCAGCTCATGCTCTTCCTGTTCTGGAGTGGCCCTAAACTGGCAGTACCCCTCCAAGGTCACAGTCACCCCCAAATCCCCACAAGTATCCCTGTCTTCTAAGTGTTCCTTCAAGCATGGGGCACAGACATAATTCCTAGTGCCAGACTGCTCTTCTGCTTGTCCACCATGGTGTTTCTACACCTGCAGACAGCCTCCAGGGACCCACACTGAGAATATAGTTTCTTCCTCCAGGACCCCTGCTGATCCTTGACTGGCATTCCTGACATCTAGTCCCCTGGGCCATATCTGTCCGTAAAGAAGGAATATGCCTCTGGAGCCTCCCACAGGTGAGCAGGGCCTACCGTGACTCAGACACGACCCCTCAGCAATGCCTGAAGCGTAGGGAGGCTACACCAGACTGCAGCCCGAAGGCCACCTTCCTTTCGGTGACAGATTCTGAACGCACACATCCAGGAAGAGATGAGTGAAAAGTCGAGGTGGTTCCAGCCACGATGAGCCCCACAAACAGCTCGAAACACTCCTTATCTCGCCCTCTCTATTTTATACTTACTTCTCCATTAATCGTCCCTCAGCTCCAAACATTCTCTCTCTGTTAAAAGGGAATAAAAGCCCCCCACTCTAAATGCTCCTCAGAGTTTCCCCACTTTTCTATGAATGCTCATGCACATAAATAATAAAATCATGTGCCGCTATGCCTGCCAGCCCACCTCCTGTTCGTTTAATTCTTAGGCTCCCAACCAGTGAACTTAAGAGGGTCGGCACAATTGCCTGGGCCCCTGCTTGCCCTGCAGAGTGAAAAGGTGCAGGGGAGGGGGAGGGGCACGTGGATCATTTAGGAGAAGTGTAAGTAGTGTACTTCAGACGTTAGGGTCTTCAAATGTGGCAAGCCTGTCTCTTGGCAAACTCCATCAACACAGGTGTGATGTCACCGTTACCACACACTCTGAAGTCAATAAAGACACAAACGGTTGTATGTTCTCTAATTCAGCTGCTCAATGTCCAATCCCACCGTGTGTGTGTGTGTGTGTGTGTGTGTGTGTGTGTGTTAGAGCAGTATGTACATGTGTGCATGGAGTGTTGGGAGGAACACACGTGTGTGTCAGCAGGTGCACTCCTCCATGCATGTGGGGGGGGGCTTGGAGATGCATGTCAAGTGTTGTTTCTTAGTCATGGTTTTTGAGACAGGGACTCTCACTAAACCTGAGGCTTTCTATACCAGCTATCCTCCTGTCTCTACTTTCCCAGTGCCAGGGTTACAGATGTGTGCCTCTGTAGCACGAATCTTAAAGGTTCTTATTAATAAAATCAAACCGGAAACAAGGTATTGGGGTGGATGCTGGAAGATCAGAGAAGCAGAACAAACCATAGCCACCTCACCTTGCCAATTCCTCAGCTGATCCTGTTTCCTCAGACTAGAAGCTTCTGAGTCCTCATCTGAATGGCTCTCAGCTGAACTGCTGCTCAAAAGCCTAGAAGCTTAACCAGGCTCTAGTTCCTCGTCCTCACACCTTAAATACCTTTCTGCTTCCTGCCATCACTTCCTGGGATTAAAGGCTCTTGTTACCATGCCTGGCTGTTTCCAGTGTGGCCTTGAACTCACAGAAATCTGGATGGATCTCTGTCTCCAGAAGGCTAGGATTAAAGGTATGAGTGCCACTATTTTCTGACCTCTATGTCTATCTAGTGGCTGTTCTGTTCTCTGACCCCAGATAAGTTTATTAGGGTGCACGATATATTGGGGGACACATTATCACCACATGCCTCCATACCTCCCGGGGATTGAACTCAGGCCCTCATACTTTCACAGAAAGCACTGCACCTACGGTGCCCTCTCCCTAGCCTTGTCCCATCCCCCTTAACGAGAGTCCAGGAAGACCCATCACTTTCTAGTTTCAAAAGCCCAGTCCAGGCCATTTTAAACTCAATCCTACCCCCCAACTTAATGTTCATGTCCTAGCCCTGGGAACGCACCTAGGAAGGGCTGTGGTCTGTCCTCCAGCCTGTTCCTCTCCAGCTCCTGGACATCTTCCATAGTGCTTTGGGGTTGAGAGGCGGGCTGGGGAAGAAGCAATGGGTAAGTCTCAATCGGTGATGCTGTTTTCTGAGGTCCCCCTGGCTTCTCTGGCAATGCCTGCAGCTGGGCTGCCAGCCAGCCTGCCCTCTCCTGGGGCAGATAACTAAGTCATGCCAGAGCTCCTGAGAGAGGGCCTCCTTGACCTCAAGCATACATTCTGCCCAGATATCCATCCAATGCCGCAGGGATGCATAAAGATGGATGAACAGTCCGCGGCACTTTCCCTGGAGTGGGAGGGAGCACCTTCCCTTCTCATTTAAGCTTAGCTGACAGAATGTACAACAGAGGGGACATTCTGGGACTTCTGTGGTGAGATCCTGAAAGCCCTTGCAGGGCCACTGGGCTCTCAAGAGTCCCCGAGCTGCCACATAAAGAGTCTCTCCTGAGATAGCCCACCCGGGAAGATGATGGCTGACTGTTGTAATCGATACTACCAGCTGAGCCTGCCCTGCCAAGGCAACAGGCTCAGCAGCACGCCATCAGAGGTCCTCCCCCAAAGCCGCATGAAGACGATAAATTCCCAGCAGAGCCCCACCTAATGTCTCACAAGTGAAATCGTGATGTACAATAACACGGCCATTGCTTTACGGTGCTCCTTGCAGGGAGGGAAACTCGTTACTCAGCGAGAGACAACCCCTCCCCAAGCCTCTAGTCCTTGGCTCTGGAGCTCTCCCCAAAGAAGGGGGGATTAGTGGCAAGATGTCTCGAACGGAGACACTCATTGACATGAAGGCGACCCAACCCCATTTTGTTCTTTCTGATTTTTTTCCTCTTGATCAATTCCACAGAGAACTTTTGAAGTTCTCCCTGCTTGGCGGTGGGGATGGAGCCCCCCTCCCATCCTGGGAAAGGGGAAGGAACAACACTGGCCCCTAGATGACTCCAGAGACCTCTGTGTTCTGGTCCTCCACCTTCCGCTACACAGGTTAACGCGAGTGGGAAGGAGGCTGGGGCAGCCGAGTGACTTACTGGGCCCTAGAGCCCTGCCTGGTTGGGACCAAATGGCTCATTGACTTAAATGTGGATCTCAGCAGTGAGTTTTGAGGTTAAATATATACAGCCTTTTCTTTCCCCCTGAGGCTGGAAATGGGGCAATAACAAGGGTGTACTGGTAGGGATTAAAATGTAAATTATATCTAACAAAACCAGATTAATAGAAATGTTTAGGTCCAGTTTCCGGCTTCCTAATACCATGTCCCAGAATGTGCCGTGGCTACCATGCTTCCAGCAACGTTGAAAACCATAGACCTTTCTCCTAACAGGTTAGGCTTCTTACAAAGACCTCCATGGTGCTATAACCAGGTTTCAACCGTGCTTCATGGAGGCAAACACAAGGATGATTGCTGGTGAGCTACAATGCTCTGTCACCCTAAACTTTCTTTCCAGCAAATTCTTCTCTCTAAACCAGCAAATGAAGGGCCCAAGAAAGCCAAGACTTTCCTCACTTCACAAAACACAAACAGGGAACAGGCATTTTCCCCAACAGCCAGGCTCTCAGGACACCAGTTTTAAGCCAGCATTGCACACGTTCCCAGTTGGCTAGCCTGATGGGCTAAACCATGTTCTCTTTCCTATTCCAAACTGTTCTCCACACTTGACCACACTCTTTGCCCAGGGTGCCTGTCCCCACGCACTGCACACCTGGGAACAAGGCTCCATTGACCTTTGGGTTTGGGTTGGGTAGGATGGTGGAGGCACCAGGAGGAGAGTGGATGGTAAGAGTTGCTCTGGGTGGTGCTTCCCTTAGCTTCCTTCATGAGCTGAGTCCCACCAGGGAAAGCCATTCAGTTGTCAAACCCCTGCCTCACCTTTTTCTTTGTATCTACAGAAGCTAATACTTCTGGCTTTGCCCGACAGGAGTTTCTCCATCCCTTGCTGCCCTCCCCACATCTTACCTATAGTTTTACATGATCCCTTCATTAGAGTCTACTCAGGACCCTGGCTAAATGAGCCAACTATTTCCTGTCATAAGGGTGGCTCTTCTGACTTGTCACTGACAGTGAACCCTACAGGGCACCTCCACACACCTTCACCTCCGATCTTTTATCAGTCTTCTGGCTTTTACCTCAGCTTCATGCCCTGACTAAAATGCTGACAGCCAGATTCTTTGGTAGAAACAAGAATCAAGAATTCCTAAACCTTTCCAAAAATCTTAGTAACTGGAAAGCATCGAGTGCAACCCTCAGCAACACACACACACACACACACACACACACAAACACTCATACACATAAACATGCATTCATATGTGTAATTTTTAAAAATCTACTTGGGGGATGAATTTCACTTTTTAATGGATATTATACTTCTGTGAGAGGTACAGAAATGTAAGACATCCTTAGTGTTTAGGGAATGCATAAGAAATGGACAGGCATTTGATCAGGAATTATCCAGATGGATAGATAGATAAGTAGATAAATAGATAGATAGGTAGAGGAACCGACTTCCTTGATTATACAGGTTGAGAAGGAAAGCGTACCGCAGACTTCTGCAAGCTAAGACCAGAGGCTGGTAGCATGGCTCAGCCCAGATCTGAAAACCTCAGTACTGGATGAGTGTCCCAGTGTGAGTAAGTCTGCATCTGCTGGTGTGCTGCTGAGTTTGAAGGTCAGAGGACCCGGAGTAGTGATGTCCAAGGGCAGGAGAAGGGCATCCTGGACTTAGGAGGTAGATAACAAGAGTCCACACCTCCCCCATCCCCACTATGTTCTACCTGTATCATTGGCCAATGAAAGTGCCCACCCAGATAAGGGTAGAACTTCCTGCTCACTCCAGAGCTCACATGCCTATCTCCTCCACGACTATGCCCAGCACTCAGACACAGCTAGGACTGATCATCAGTGTCAAATGTCCTGCCACCTGCTTCCTTTCCAGCCCCCGGGGGGGTGCTTCAATGCCTACAGAAGCACTGAGAATGCTTTATCAGTTCTCTAAGCTTCCCTCAGCCCAGGCAAGTTGTACTCAGTGGGAGGTCACAATCGGGCAGCGGGGGAAATCCTTGCGCTGTGCTGTAAGTAGGTACACCCTTGATTTCTCATTTCTGAACAGCCTGGGGAAGCTACTTTCCCTCTCAACCTCAGCTCTCTGATCCCTGTTATAAGGGGGAGAAGCAGTTGTCAAGACAGAGTGAGGTCACACTTGGATGCATAACAAACTCATTAAGCATCAGAAGGGATCAGCTACACAATTACGTAGACACCAGATGCTTACTAAGGGGTGAAGGGTGGCTGACATGTGGCCAAGGGGTCCCAGGCACACCATGACAGATGTCCACAACGACTCCACACATGGTAGAGGCATGGGATTAAATGCCTATTGAATTGTGGGCTCTGCCAGTTTATCACGGGTTGTTCCTTCTGTTCCTGTTGATGCTCAAAGTGATCACTTGAGCCCACCAAGGTGGGGAAGAAGGAGGGAATAAAGGCAGTGACAGGCAGAGGTGAGACTCTCTTTGGTGCCTCTGGCATGCATGTCTGGATGGGAAGTGTCATTTGATCATGAGATCTGCAATTTAGTGGCTGGCAAAGATCGGGCACCCTCAGAAGCTCTGCTTCAAGCGTGGGCTGGGTTCTGATCCCAGGACTGATGGGTGAGCAGCTTTCATTACCCATGAGCTGTGTTAATGGCCCTTGGGGTATCTTATTGCTATTCTGACACGTGGGAACATGGCACTTTCCCATTAAAATGCCAATTATCTTTGAGTACTTCTGCAAATCCATCAGCTGGAGGCTGCCGGATTGTCAAGTGATTCCGTCTGATGGTTGGAAGCACACCTGTCTGTAGATGTAACCAACCGTCTTATTAAATAAGAAACACAGAAACAATGTAAAAGAGAAAGCCGAGAGGTCAGAGCTCAGAGCTAAAATCTCACCCTTCCTCCTGCTGTCCCAGCTTCGCGAAAAGAGACCTACCTCCTGTCGGTTCGTATTTTTAAAGTATGTTGTTCTGCCTTCTCATTGGTTGTAAACCCAAACACATGACTGCCTCGTCACTGTCTGAATGTACAGCCCCCTAGGTCTTAAAGGCATATGTCTCCAATGCTGGCTGTATCCCTGAACACACAGAGATCTTATGGGATTAAAGGCGTGTGCCACCACCGCCACTCTCTTGCTATGGCTCTAATAGCTCTGACCCTGAACACACAGATATCTATGGGATTAAAGGCGTGTGCCACCACCGCCACACTCTTGCTATGGCTCTAATAGCTCTGACCCCCAGACAACTTTATTTATTAACATACAATCAAATTAATATTTCAGTACAAATCAAAATAATATTTCAATACAATTAGATTACCACCACATTTCCCCTTTTCTATTTTAATAAAAAGAAAAAAAGCAAAAGGTTATGACTAACAAAAGAAAAACTATATACAAAAGTACAATAACTATATACAATATATACAAGTAATAAATACCTAAACAGGTATTTGACGAATCAGAGAAAATAATTCCATTATCTATCCTATTTTGATAATTCCAAGATGTATCTAATGTACTTTCTATCCTAATTAATTTTCAACTATATCTAACTAATCTTCAACCATAACTAACTAATCTTCAACTCCCTCAGAGACCCAAGAAGGGAATAATATTAGCTAACAAAAATAAAAACAGGAAGTGCATGCAAGCAACTTCCAAAAAAATTTTGTGAGTTGACAGAAACAGCCAGCTGCCTGGGCAGTCACCTGAGGTTTCTCCGCAGTGTTGGGGCATCATCTTCAGCCTATAGGCTTAGTGTATCTGACAGACTCATTTGTGAAGTAGGATGTACACAAGGTCAACAGTTCAACCTCACATTGGGTGAGAGCAGTCCACGTACCAGAAACACCTGAATTCCACTAGTGTCCTGTCATGATTCAGGATTTTAAATTCTGGAAATTGTTGACAGTTTTTTAATTCAGCTGTCCATTCTTCTTGGCTGTGTATATATGGCTTCATCTCAGCATCCCCTTCTTCTCCACATCCCTCTATTAGATGCCAGTCTACTTTTGAGAGGCATGAGCTTTCAGCTGCTGTTCCATTGAACAACAGAATCCATCGGCCCTCTGCCTGTTAAGCTGCCTTCGAAGAAAAGGGCACTGTACCTTTTCCGGATGCGAAGGCCACTTCAGGGATGGGGCCATATTGTCCTGGCCTCAGAAGATGCCTTTTGATAAAGCCATAACCATACTTGTTTTGGCAAGAATCAGTAGTCCCTTGTTTCGTGATCTGTCTGTCCATTTTGTCCTGTTGATTCGAGGATACTTTGTTGTCCAGTGGCTAACTTTTGCCAGAATGAAAGTTGACTCCATATGCAGTTTCTTCAATGCCCATATTTTCTCTAAAGTAGATTGGTACTGCCAGGAGCCGACATGTCTCAAAAAAGAAAAATTTTCTAAGTTATTAAAACATTTTAAATGCCATATTCTGTAGATCTCTGAAGGGTTTGAAGATGACCTGTCTAAAACATCTCTGCTCAATTTTTAAAACATATCTAATATGACTACAAGTTCTATGATAATGTCTAACTACTAGCTTTCATTTCTTTATATCCTGATAGTTGATAATAATAACATTCAAGGATCAGAAATTTGCATTACATTGTTAAATGGATGGAATAAGTACAATTAGAAATATACATATAGCATTTTCTAACAATATCAGTTTCAAATTTGTGTACAATATAAAACAATTCAATCCAATGTAAAGTATTTAAAACTAGTAATTGTCTTTCTCTTTTCTTTCTTTTTTTTTCTTTCTTTCCTTCTTTCTTTCTTTCTTTCTTTTTTTTTTTTTTTTTTTTTTTTAAACAAGAACCTTAAATCTAATCTCCTTTGCTTAGCCTTTTTCCTAACCCTTGACAATAACTTGTAACCAACCCCCCTAAATACTGAAAATTATCCCAGACCCAAAACCCATTAAAAAGACCAAAAAACCACCCGCCCCACACCACCTCTTTGGGAATGTGGGCGTCGTATTCTTAAAATTGCTTCCTGCTGGGTATGGGCGAAGTTTTCTTTATCCTGAAAGAAAAATTTTAGGTTAATTGTCAAATTCTAGGAGAGGTAACTATATCCTTCATTATCCAGTCTGTGTATAATGCCAAAGTTTAGGGTTTATCTCAAGTCCTTATTCAAGTAGTCTTTGAGACTGAATCATCTCAGCTAGTCATCTCAAAATTGCTCTGAGCATCTTGTAGTTCAAAGCTGATCTGTGGATGATGTTTGTCAGCTTAATATTATTATTGTCCACGTGGAATTGTTGTTGTTGTGGGGCCCCATCTTCTTTCTGGAGACTTCAGTTGATGTTAGGCCAGGCCGTGATTTCCTGCAGAAAACTGATAAGAGACTCGAACACAAAAACATATATATGCAGCTAGCCTTTTTTCTAGAATTAGTTAGTACTCTATGTGACCATTCATATCTTAACAAAGTTTAAAATGTATATATATATTAATATAATATATATTAATCTTGTAAATTTTGATATAAAATTTATACTTTGAGAACAGTTTAAAGAATCAGAATAGAATCAAAGAGTTGAGATTAGTAATAGAATAGTCCCTTAATTAATTTTGCTTTTGTCCTGTACCATAGCAGAAAATGGCTCTTATTCTGGCATGATACAGGGAGTTTGCATTTTCCTTTTAACAACATGCTTGATTTTAAAGAAGGAGAGAGCCATTCTCCAACTCCAAAGTCAGCTTTAAATTTTAATTGAACTGGGACTGTTAGAAGACCAATAGTGTTAAATCTTTAGAGAAAAGCAGAAACAAACATTTAGGAAGACATAAAATTTTTTTTAGATAATATATACCCATACACCGTTTCACTCTGTTTCTTGGGATAGATGATTTGTCCCTTTTCTTCAGTTGTCTCATTTGTCCAGTGTTCTTCAGATTCCTTAACCTTCATTCTCCTAAAAGACAAAAACAAAAACCTTTCCCCAAGACTAATTTTGGGGATGTTTCCTTTTGACAAGTTATTATCAGATTAAATGAAAAGGCATGTGTTATTGATACAAGTTAGTTTAAATTGGATGTTCATGCTGGTTGATGAACTATCACCTCCTCTAATTAAGAGGTCTCTCTTGTTCAAATCGAACCTTTATCAATTTTGATGGTACCCACAGCTTATCTTCTCCTGTAGAAATAAAAGCAAAACCACGTCCCCAATGTAATACATACCCTGGTTTCCATTCTGAGGTCAGCACATCCTTAAAGTATATAGGCTGATTTAATTCTGTAGTTTTTTCTATTATCCAATGTCTCTCTGCAGCTGTTGTTCCTTTCTCATTGGCATTCAGAAAATTCAAAGTTAGAAGAGCATTATGCAGTCTATTTCTGGGGGTTTTTGTTACCCATTTCTGTTTATTTAGCATATCCTTTAGAGTTCTGTTTGATCTTTCTATAACTGCTTGACCTGTAGGATTATGTGGTATGCCTGTAATATGCTTTATATTGTAATAAGCAAAAAACTGTTTCATTTTAACAGAGACATATGATGGAGCATTGTCAGTTTTGATTTGTGCAGGTATACCCATGATGGCCATAACTTCTAGCAAATGAGTGATTACAGAATCAGCTTTTTCAGAACTCAAAGCAGTTGCCCATTGAAATCCTGAATAAGTATCGATAGTGTGGTGTACATATTTCAATTTTCCAAATTCTGCAAAGTGAAACACGTCCATCTGCCAGATTTCATTTCTCTGAGTACCCTTTGGGTTACATCCTGCTGGTAATGGCGTCTGATTGTAGAAGGAACAAGTAGGACATTTCTTTATTATTTCTTTGGCTTGTTGCCAGGTTATGGAAAAATCCTTTTTTAAACCTTTACTATTAACGTGATGTTTTTTATGAAATTCTGAGGCCTCCAGCACATTTCCTATCAATAATTTATCAATCTCTTCATTGCCTTGTGCTAGAGGGCCTGGCAGACCAGTATGGGATCGAATGTGAGTTATATATAAAGGATGATTCCTTTTCCTGATTGTATCTTGTAATTGAATAAATAGTGAAGTTAATTCTGAAGCATCAGGGATAAATTCTGCAGTCTCAATATGTAACACCACTCTTTCAGCATACTGAGAGTCAGTTACTATGTTGAGAGGTTCTGAAAAATCCATTAATACCAACAGAATAGCATACAATTCTGATTTTTGCACTGAATTATACGGACTTTGAACCACTTTACTTAAATTTTCTGATTTGTAACCTGCCTTTCCTTCTTTGTTGGCATCTGTATAAAATGTACGAACTCCAGATATGGGTTTTTGCCGTACAATTCGAGGCAAGATCCATTCAGCTCTCTTTATAAGATCAATTCTATTGCTTTTGGGATATTTGCTGTTAATTTCTCCCAAAAAATTACTGCAAGCTCTTTGCCAAGGTTCACTTTCTGTCCATAATTTTTCAATGTCCTCCTTAGTTAATGGTACGACAATTTCTGCTGGGTCTATGCCTGCTAATTGACGAAGTCTCATTTTTCCTTTGTAAATCAAGTCAGAGATTTTTTCCACATAAGTTTTTAATTTTTTATTTGGTTTATTTGGTAAAAATATCCATTCCAATATAATATCTTCCCTCTGCATTAATATTCCAGTAGGAGAACGCCTAGAAGGTAAGATAACCAAAATGCAATCCAGCTTTGGATCAATACGATTCACGTGTCCTTCATGCACTTTCTTTTCTACCAAGGCTAATTCTTTCTCAGCTTCAGGTGATAATTCTCTTGGACTATTTAAGTCCTTGTCACCTTCTAAGGTTTTGAACAAATTAGTCAGTTCATCATTTTTTACCCCAACAATAGTTCGTAGATGAGAAATATCTCCAAATAATCTTTGAAAGTCATTAAGAGTCTGTAGTCTATCTCTCCGAATTTGCACCTTTTGGGGTCTAATTTTTTGTAGCTCTATTTTATATCCTAAATAATTAATAGAATCTCCTCTTTGTATCTTTTCAGGAGCAATTTGTAATCCCCAGCGAGGCAAAATTTTCTTTACTTCTTCAAACATTATTTCTAAAGTATCTGCATTTGAGTCAGCTAGTAAAATATCGTCCATATAATGATAAATTATAGATTTAGGAAATTTTTTACGTATCACTTCCAATGGCTGTTGTACAAAATATTGGCACAGAGTTGGGCTATTCAACATTCCCTGTGGGAGGACCCTCCATTGAAATCTTTTAACTGGTTGAGAATTATTATAAGTAGGCACTGTAAAAGCAAATCTTTCTCTGTCTTTTTCTTGTAAGGGTATTGAAAAGAAACAGTCTTTTAAATCAATAACTATGAGAGGCCATCCTTTTGGTAACAGAGTAGGCAAAGGCATCCCAGATTGTAGAGAACCCATTGGCTGAATTACTTTGTTAATTGCCCTAAGGTCTGTTACCATTCTCCATTTACCAGATTTCTTTTTAATAACAAATACAGGAGAATTCCAAGGGCTGGTTGATTCTTCAATATGCTGAGCATTTAACTGTTCTTCTACCAGCTCTTCTAAAGCCTGGAGTTTCTCTGTTGTTAAAGGCCATTGCTGGACCCATACAGGCTTGTCTGTTAACCATTTTAAAGGTAGAGCTGTTGGTGTCTTTGGAAGATCATCAGTTATTGTGCCCTGTTCTTGTATAATATGGATGGCTGGTGACCACTCATTAGAACAATATCTTCTAATATTTCTCTCAGTAACATGTGCTAGTTTATGATTTGTTTCTGAGATTGGAGGGATGTTAATCTGAGTATTCCATTGTTGCAACAAGTCTCGACCCCACAGGTTCATAGTTATGTTAGCCACATATGGTTTTAATTTTCCTCTCTGTCCTTCTGGACCTATACATTCGAGCCATCTTGCACTCTGTTTCACCTGAGATAATGTCCCAATTCCTAACAGTTGAACGTTTACCTCCTGAAGAGGCCAAGTTGGATGCCAAAATTCTGGTGCAATTATGGTAACGTCCGCACCTGTGTCTACCAGACCAGACAACAAAACACCATTTATTTTTATCGTTAATTTTGGTCTTTGTTCATTAATAGAAGTTTGCCAAAAAATTTTCTTTATGTTTTCTCCTGAATTTTCTATTCTCTCTGTTTCATCATTCTGACCAGCATGATTTATTCCAATAGGCATTTGGTTATTTAATCGCTCTCCAGAGCAGGCATTTCCTCTATGGCTGCCGGAAAGGTTTGAACTGGATTTGCACTGGGGGCCTGCCTGAGGCCCCTCTGGGAGTTTCCCGAAGACTGAGGCAAAGGATTACCCTGTCTGTCCTTTGTTGATCTACATTCGTTGGTCCAGTGTTTTCCCTTACCACACCTTCTGCATACTCCAGAAGGAAGGGGCATTCTGTTGCCATTGTTCCTTGAAGAAACATTGTTTCTGGAAATGACCTGTCTACAGTCCCTTTTCAAATGTCCTTGCTTTCCACATCCAAAACATCTAACACTCCTCAAACCTTTTGAAATTACTTCTCCTACCCATGTATCATCATGCTCATCAGCTTCAACATTAATTGTTTCTCTAATCCAATCTTCCATAGGTGCAGATCTTGCCCTTAATGGCCTGATTATTCTTTTGCATGCTGCATTCGAATTCTCAAAGGCCAAAGATTCAATTATTGCCTTACCAGCTTCTGAATCCGAGACCGTTCTCTTTACTGCTGAAGCCAGTCTTTGTAAAAAATCTGTAAAAGACTCTTTTGGGCCTTGCTTCACCTTTGTAAATGACTCAGATTTTTTTCCTGGTTCCTCAACTTTGTCCCATGCATTCAAGGCTGCCGTTCGACATAAAATTAGGGTTTGGACATCATATAAACATTGTGCTTGTGCTGAAGCATATTGGCCTTCGCCCATAAGCTGATCCTGGCAAACTTGTACTCCTTTATCCCTCCACTGTTTTTCTATGTTTTTAGCCTCCTCCTTAAACCAAGTCAGAAATTGAAGTCTCTGGCTGGGTTCCAGAACACCTTGTGCGAGGTCCCGCCAGTCCTGTGGTACTATCCTATTATATGTTGACCAAGTGTTTAACATTTGCTTTACATATGGGGAATGCATGCCATAAGATACTATTGCCTCCTTAAACCTTTTTAAATCCAACATTTCAATTGGAGCCCAAGTATTTTGTGTAGCTATTTGATCAGGCATCTGCTGTACTGTTACAGGATAAATTAAGGGTGACTGTGTGAAAACAGGCTTTCTTTCTGCAACCTTATGATCCCGACTTGAAACAACTTCACTGTTAATTTCTTCTGTCTGAATTTTTACAGGTTTAACAAGTTCTTCTAACACTGTTATCCTGGCACTTAAATTGACTATCTTTTTAAATATTAAAATGTGGATTATTATAGTGATGAGGTGCATAATTCCACCAATACTAATATTATATAGTTGTTCCATTGCCAGACTGCCTAAAATTTCGAACAAAAACCAATTTTCTTCCAATGTACACATAAAACCCATTTGTTTTTTAATGTGGAAAAAATTCTCTTTTAGATAGTTTCCTTTAAAATATCTGATATATTATGACTTACCAAATCTGCGTAGAACAGTAGAAATCCGAGGGGATTTTCAAAGCAGCCACCTAGTGTCCCAGGTGTAAATCCAGAGAGAGAGAGAGAGAGAGAGAGAGAGAGAGAGAGAGAGAGAGAGGAAAGAGAGAACGCACAAGAAAGCGTAGCCGGCTAAAGCTTAAATGCAGCCACGTGTTCCCTCTTGTGCCGAGTCAAGGCTTGGGTCTGGCTTCCTTAAGCTCCGACCACGTGCGTTGGCTTTACAGGCAGGGCCCTGTTCGGCAGGGCAGGTCTGAGTTGTTTGTAGCACCGGCTTTAGGCAAGCTGCTCACAGACCTAGGCCCGGGCTAGAAGTTGCTACCCGGACTAGGACGCCAGCAGCTCGGACTAACAAGCCGATCGCCGCCGGCCGCCGTGTGCCGCCGCTGCCGCCGCCGCCGCGGGCCGCCTGCCGCCCTTGCGGGAAAGCGGACCTGCCGCCAAGCCAAGCAGTTTTTAATGGATTCTTGTCACGTTGGGCGCCAGATGTAGATGTAACCAACCGTCTTATTAAATAAGAAACACAGAAACAATGTAAAAGAGAAAGCCGAGAGGTCAGAGCTCAGAGCTAAAATCTCACCCTTCCTCCTGCTGTCCCAGCTTCGCGAAAAGAGACCTACCTCCTGTCGGTTCGTATTTTTAAAGTATGTTGTTCTGCCTTCTCATTGGTTGTAAACCCAAACACATGACTGCCTCGTCACTGTCTGAATGTACAGCCCCCTAGGTCTTAAAGGCATATGTCTCCAATGCTGGCTGTATCCCTGAACACACAGAGATCTTATGGGATTAAAGGCGTGTGCCACCACCGCCACTCTCTTGCTATGGCTCTAATAGCTCTGACCCTGAACACACAGATATCTATGGGATTAAAGGCGTGTGCCACCACCGCCACACTCTTGCTATGGCTCTAATAGCTCTGACCCCCAGACAACTTTATTTATTAACATACAATCAAATTAATATTTCAGTACAAATCAAAATAATATTTCAATACAATTAGATTACCACCACACCTGTCAGATCAAGGGCATTTTATCTGGTAGTCCATGACTGTTCAGAGTGTCATAGTCCCCCTGCCTGCTGCTCTCACGCCCCAAGGAGTGCCCGTGAATGCACACATGCACACACATGACCCATTGCTGCTAAGCAGAGAGATCTGAAGAGAGGAAGGAGCTAGGGATGAGGGAGAAAAACCAAGATTTAGAAAAGGGCCTTCAAAACAGAATATCTCTCTCTCTCTCTCTCTCTCTCTCTCTCTCTCTCTCTCTCTCTCTCTCTTTCTCTCTCTCTCTGCGTGTGTGTATGTGTGTGTATGTGTGTGTGTCTCTGTGTGTGTGTGTCTCTGTGGGGGGGGGGGGGCACAAGCACACCATGGTGCATGTGTGGAGGTCAGAGGAGTCCATCCTTTCAGTCCACCGTCTGGGGTCTAGAAATCAAGCTGAGGTTGCTAGCCATGGCAGCAAGCACCTTTACCTGGTGAACCATCTCACCAGTCCCCACTTTACCCATGTTAATGTGTAGTTCAGTAGCCCAGGGGGTCATTCATTGTGCTGTGTGTTTACTCTCTAGAGCTTTCTCAGCTTGCAAGACAGAAACTTCATATCCATTAAAGGCTCCCTGTCTCCCTGTTGTCTATTCCCTGACAACCTGCATCCTGGTTCCATATCTCTGAACTGGGATACGAGGTAACTCACGCAAGCAGAGTCACATACCATGTGCCTTCTTGTGACTAGTTTCTGTCACTTGGCACAATGCTTTCAAAGTTCATGCGTGTACCGTGAGTCATGATCCCTCCTTTTGGAGTCTGAATAGCTTTCAATATGCTCCCATTTTATCTGTTTACCTACCCGAGGGGACACTTGGGTGGCTTGTACCTTTTAGCTATTGTCAAATGATGCTGCCCTGAACGTCTTCGCATGAGCAGACTACAGCTGTTTGACACACCCCCCCCCAATCTTGTTAAACAAGAGATAACTCCAAAGGCAGATCTATGGTGTTGTGTACCAGCCAAGTTCTCTTCCTCTGGACAGGACCATCTTGGTGTCACCAGTGACACTTTATGGATTCCCCTCGATTGTCTAGCACACTGACTGCCCCCTCTCCTGCCTCATCCCGACTCTTCATGGAGTTACCTTTGAAGCACTCCCTCCAGATCCCATATAAATAAAACCCCTCATCCTAGGCTCTGTGTTGAGGCCACTGACTGATACTTCATGGCCAGGGTAATCATGGGTAATTGCAGGAGTGGCATGGTTCTCTGTGCCCAGCCGGAGGAAAACACCCTGATCTCCAAGGGGTGTTAGCCTTGAGCAGGTTGGGCAAGAGCTCACAGCTCCCTGACATAATGGACATGGACTCACCCTCTGAGACTATAAGCCCTGTAAACTCTTCTATAAGCTGCTTTGGTCACAGTGCTTTGTCACAGCAGTAGAAAAGTGACTATGACAATAGGGTTTGTGTAGTTGTGTTTGTAACAAGAGACCTAGCTTCCACAGGTGCTCGTGTCACCCAGGGCAAACCAGTTTCAAAGTGTCTTGTGGAACTGTAGCTTGTGTTCCTGGGGTTTCAGCCTGCCTGCATACTTTCTTCTCTCTTCTCTGACATTCTGGTCCTTCAAGTTCTACCCCCGGCATTGGCCCTGGCAGGAGTTTATAACCAGGCTCTTTCCAACCCTGACAAGCATCTGAGTGATCTGCTGTTCAATTTCAACCCTGTCCCAGACAGCGAACTATCCTAGACACAGATCCTCTCCCCAACCAAGCCTCAGGCGATGGCAGTTACAGAAGGCAGCATCTTGGTTACCACCTGGTAAGAAACCAAACCAGATCCATCCAACTTCCTGACCCCCAGGAACCATAGGATAAATAGGACATATTTGTTATTTTAGACATTACATTTCATAGTAATTTGCATTCATGATTTGGTGATTTGAACAACAATGGTCCCCATGGACTCAGGTTTTGAATGTTTAGTAATCCAGGGAGTGGTACTATTTGAGAATGATTAGGAGGTGTGGCCTTGTTGGAGACAGTGTGTCACTGCAGGCGGGCTTTGACCTTTCAGAAACCCACACTAGGCCTGGGCTCTCTCTTGCTCTCTCTGCTTGTAGGTCAGGTTGTAGCTCTCAGCTACTTCTCCAGCACCATGCCTGCCTGACACCATGCTCTCTGCCATGACGATAATAGACTAAACCTCTGAACTGTGGGCAAGCCCCCAGTTAAACGCTTTCCTTTATAAGAGTCGCCTTGGTCGTGGTGTCTCCTCACAGCAACAGAACAGTGACTGAGACACATAAGTAGATGGAGTCTGCAAGAACTTCCAGGGGCTCTCCTGAGCCACACCCCCATGTTCCTATGTTTTCTATCGTTCTAACAAGGGCAGCTTAAGGAATGAAGGCGTTATTTTGACTCATACTCTAGAGTACAGTTTGTTAGGCATGAGAGTGAGGGAGATGGCCACAATGCATCTGCAGTTAGGAAGCAGTGAGAGGTGAATGCTGTTCTCAGCTCACTTGTTCCTTCTGGGCCCCTGGCTCATGGGGATGGTTGTACATTCAGGGTAGGTTCTTCTTCATTCAGTCCTCTCTGGAGATACCCTCACAGACATGCCCAGAGAGGCACATTTCCTACATTCATTTTAAATCCTGTCAAATTGGTAATTGCCACCACACCTGGCATTCTATTTCATTACAACACCCTACTGGCACAGTCCAATGTTTACCCTTTCACAGCCATCATTTGCACATTACGCGCTCGTTTAGAGCTTATCTGGATTTCCCACTAAAGCATTAGCCTTCCAAGGGTGGACATCCTCTTCATCCCAGTACTTAGGCAGCCTAAGAACTTCACTTCTTGGTAGTCGTGAGGTCTTGGGAAAGATCGTTCAAACAGGTGAAGATCTAATAGAGCCCATCTGATGGGATGGCTGTGTATCTAATACGAATCAATAGCCACAAAGTGCAGCAAATATTATCTTGCTCATGGTGAATATCCAGGAAGCATCATCTGCTGGCATTTCTAATAGTACCAAATCTTAACAAACATACCAGGAGGGAACTCATTGATCGTCTTGTCCCATAGTCTTAAGCATCCTAGACACAACTGAGAAAGTCCCAAAGGCCTCCAGACAGCTAAAACAGATGTCCCAACGGCTAGGAGCAAAGCCCATCTAATTAACTTACAGGGAGCTCTTGGACTATTACTCAGGACCTAATTACTTAATAGTCTTAGCAGATATTTGTTAGGCACCTAACATATGTGAAGCTTTGTGCTAGGGGCTGGGGGAAGGGGACAGACAGACACCAAGGTGAATTAAGCTCATTAGCGCCCCACAAAAGCATGTGCTGTCTAGAGGGGGAGACAGATACGGCAGCCACCAACCACACGATTCTAAGAGTGAGTCTGGTGGGGGGACAGGGCAACTATCAAGGTGGCCAAGCTCAATTAGTCACAAATTATAACATGCGTAACGAGCCTAATTATCTGGTTGCCTCATCCATAATGGATTAGAGGCGGCATATTAGAAGTGAAGCAGAGAGGGTTACAGCCAGCAGCAGGTACAGACGACAGCAATAAGAGATCGCCAGCAGGAGCAGGAAGTCGTCCCTCTTTGGAAATGCCGAAAATGGAGACTTGACCCAAGGGACAGAGAAGCACTGTGGGTCAGCCTGACTGTCTCTGGACCCCAGCACCATTGCTTCCTGTCACTGGACTAGGCTACTGACCCCACGAGTCCACGGTTTTCTTGTCTGTTTATTGACAGGGGTGGGCGTATCTACGTCACAAGGTTGTTGGGAGAATTACATTGGTTATATTGTTGGGCTGGGAAATTGGCTCCTTTGTATGGTGGTTGGCTTGCAAGCACAAGGTCCTGAATACAAGTTCCAGAACCCAACTGGGTATCAGCACATGCTCGAAAACACCCTGCTGGGGGGTGGAGACAGGCAGATCCCTGAGGCATACAGGTCAGCCACCCAAGCCTAAGTAAGCTCTAGGATAATGAGAGACCCTATCTGAAAGTAGGGTGTGAGAGACCCTATCTCAAAGTAGGGTGTATGGTACTTGAATAACAACACCTGAGAGACGGTAGCAACTCTTCCAGCCTGGATTCCCACTATGCAGACACTGACACTTCAGAACAGGACCTCCTTCAAATCCATGTGCACACGAGTCTGAAAGGAAAGTAGTCTTTCATCATGGGGAAGATGTGGAGGTCTGTTTGTTACTTCAGCAACCCAGCCAATCCTGACCGATACAGGGTATCTGAATTGCTGCTGTGTATCAGGATCTCTTCTTAAATACTTGACAATAGAATTCATTTAATGTGTGTGTGTGTGTGTGTGTGTGTGTGCATGCGTGTGTGTGTGTGTGTGTGTGTGTGTGTGTGTGTCTGTGTGTGTGTGTGTGTCCAAGCTGGAAGAGTTGCCACCATTTCTCAGCATATCTATTGTTATGACACAGGGGACAGAATACCTCAGAGGCTATTCATGAAGACTTTATTGTTCATCCCAGAAGTGCCAAGCCTCTTGGCCCACAACTCATTGGCTAGCTCTGGTCATACTGTGCCCAGATTTTTGTGCACCCAGAAAGGGGGTGGTGGTAATGCTTGTGCAGCAACATACAGTGCTAGGAGAGAGAGAGAGAGAGAGAGAGAGAGAGAGAGAGAGAGAGAGAGAGAGAGAGAGAGCCTCTCTGTACCAAATCCTCTCAAAGCCATGGACAGGCTGCAGAGAGAAGCAGCTGTGGTCCCAGGAGATAAGGCCAATCATCTGAGAAATGAAGACCCACAGGAACTCCTAAATGATACTGGCATTCGGTAGACTCAGGGAGGGAGGGACCGGAAGTCCGAACTGTTTGCTTGTGGGACGTAGTGCTGGAGGACTTTAAGTACCCCCAGCTTCTGCTCCCTAAATGTCAGAAATGATCTTCCTGCAAGCCTCTAGACCATCAACAGTACACTGACCTACTGTTCAATCTACTCCCCTGGGGCAGAGGACGGCTTCACCTCTCACTGCCTCGAAACAACCAACAAATGTTGGATTTTACATGGACTGGAGCCAGACCTGGCACCTGAACACAGCTTCCCTAGCAGATCATTGACCAGGAACCCCAGTCATATGGCTAATGATTCGTTAATCGAGGCCAGGGCTACTGCTACAGCTCAGTGGTAGAGTGCTTGCTGAGCATACATGATGTCCTGAGTTCCAGCCTCAGTGCTTCCAGGAAAACAACCAACCAACAAACAGGATCAATGACTACATGGTTTCTAATCGGACAAATTGGACCAGTGGTTGTGTGAGACTGTATCTGTTCCTTGGGGGAAGAAACTGACCATTTAAAACAATTTTTTCAACCTCTGGATTCCTCAGGTCAGCTGTATCTATTCCATAATTCTCCCATTTTGCTTAAGCTAAACTGAGTAGGGTTTTTTTTTTTTTTTGTCACTTGTATCCAAATTATTTCTGCCTAGGGCACGTACCTCCTACAAATGTTTTTTTCAAATATGATTAAAAGTTTTAAATGTCTTGCTTGCATGGGTAAGCACCACTTGGCAGAACAATTTACTTCCACGAGACTGTTCCTCCCTCCAGCCAGCCAATCGATGGACTATTAATGTGTGGCTATGCAAAACCAGCTCTCCTACACAGAGGGGAGTGATGTATATCCCGATAAGGAATGTTCTGGAAATAGTCTCGAGGGGGTTTCAAGAAGTGGCGAAGCTGCAGGTCCACTGGGTACCTTTGTACCCCACACTCGAATAACGTTAAACAAACCTTGGGTTGACCCTCTGTGACCCTGTGACAACTCCCCCTTATGTTAACGGGCAGCTGTGTTTGCATGCATGTGCTCACAGGTGTGTTCACATGTTCACATATATGTGTGTATGAGTGTGTACATGTAGGTGGAGGCTGTTTGCCAACCTCGGTGTCGTTCCTTGGATGCTCTCTTCACCTTGACTTGTGAAAGGGTCTCTCGCCGCCTTGGAGCTCACCCAGCCGGCTAGGCTGGCTCCCTGAGATTTGAAGTGTGAGCCACCGTGTCTAGCTTTTTCTTCTTTCTAGCTTAGGTCCTTGTTGTTGTAAAGGGAGCACAGAAACGGTTCTCTAGCCCCTAAGCTTGGCTCTCGGGGACACACTGAAGAATGGAACCTCTGTCACTACCTGGACACCAGCTGCCCCAGAATCACAACACGTTCACCCCGAGGGTTGAGGGAGTCATTGCTATTTTATACAACAAGGCTTCAGCCCCTGGGAGACAGGAGCTGAGGCACAAGTGCTGTTCTGACAGCACTCAGTTCTGAGGGGTCTGCCAGCCTGTCAGAGGCCAGTGACTGGAGCTGCTTGCCCTCTGGCTTGACTGGCACATGCCATTCACTCACACCTCAATCGCGCTGTCCTCGCTTTAGTGTTCCTGGGATTGCACTTTCCAATAGGATAACAGCATTTTCCAATGGGAGACAGCCTTTGCCTTCAGCTCTCCTTCCTGGAGAAAGCTGGCTGAGCTTCCCAAACGCCCCCCAGGAGGCTTGGATTCAGAGGGTGTGCTATGTAGAGACCTTTCTGCTCTGTCGAGTCTTTGTGTGACTCTGGCTTTCCCTAAGATCCACACTGGATCATGATCCAGGCTGATCTGTTTAAGAAGCTTTTCCCACATAGCTGTTCTCTTAAAACTCAAAAGACTGGGAAGGTCCATGCAGCTGACCAGCCGTATCTGGAGCAGACATGGGAGATGCGGGCTATTCTTCTTTGATCACTGTAAGAAGGCCACAGGACAGTCTTCTCTGTCGTCACCCTTTCTTCCTGGCCTCTCTTACTGGATGTATCCCTTCCCGTCTTAGTTCACTGAGACCAGAACCTGGAAAGCAGAAAGATCCCAGATCTGGTTCCTTTAACAGCTGCATTTTGCTTCTCCAAGGGAAAACCAAGCAGGGCCTGTCACCTGGCCCTGTGCATGTTGCAAGGGGACACGGTTCCTTGCCTTTGGGATCATATCTGTCTTGTCACAGAAACAAAACACCGTCCTCTGAGCACTCTGGGCGAGAAGGCTGCACACCAATCTGACTCTATTCTTAATTACAGCTACACGTCTCATATGTACTTGGATTTCAGGATTATCAAAAGCAAATGATGTATCAAACATGTTAAGATCAGGTTGTGTCGTCAGTGAGTGTGTAACACAGTGTGCTCTGCTGGCCTCTCTCTGAGTCGGAACCCTAGCGAGCAGGGCAGAGCTGAGCCTAGGAGAGTCCCAGAAGGTCCCACCATGGTGCATCCCACATGCCGGGCACAACATTGTTTCATGCTCAGTTAAGGGCAGGCAGTATCCGCTCCCATTTACAATGGAGGAAATAAGCTCCAGAGACATAAAGAACTTGCCAGAACTCCAAAATCAGGTAGACCCAGGCTTTCTAAGTGCAAAGCCCAAGAGCTTGCGTACCATACACACCCTTCTTGACCCTTGCCTTCAGACACACGCACCAAGAGCACCTTCTACCCATCCCTGAGGTTATGTGCCTTAGCCTTTCTCTCCTGGTCACCCTTGGGCTACTCTTCCTCTGCTTTGCCTTCTTATTCAGCTTCCCTGGAGTCAGCTCCCAAATCAACAGTATTTACATGTCCTGGGTCTCAGAGTCTGCTCTGCTCCTGGAGTAGGAAGGAAGAACACTCCAGTGAGAGACACTTCCTTATTCTAGAAAATTTTCAATTCCATCCAAACACAGAAACAAAGAAAAAAAATAATCCCGGAACTGTGTGTGCCTGGAGGCAGAGCTGGTGTGTGTGAGTGTGTGTGTGTGTGTGTGTGTGTGTGTGTGTGTGTGTGTGTGTGTGAAGGTAGGCAAGACCAGCCTCCATTGTATAAGCCTGAGGTAGCCACAGATGCCGGCTACGCTGTGCCACCGTGATGGGAGGAACTGAAGGGAGCAATTGTCTGTTTTGCTCTTGGTTTTCAGGAACTCAGTCCATGGTCACTTGGCTCCATGCGTTTGGGCAGAATATAATGGCGGCAGAAGTTTGTGGTGAAAGACCATCTTCACATCATGGTAGACAGGAAGTGAGGGTGGGGGGAATGGGACTGGTATGGTCCCAAGGACAAACCCCTAGTGACCTACTTCCTCCAGCTGGACCTCAGCTCTGAAAGTTTCTAGAACTTTCCAAAATGGCACCACCAACTGGAGAACGAGCCTCTAACATATGAGCCTTTGAGGAGGACACTTCCTATCCAAATTTCAACTCTGATGATGTCTGACTGCTAAACAGTCTCAGATTCTCTTACTCCTGCTACCACCAAGGACGTCGTCAAGAAAAATCTGGGCCTTTGAATTGTGTCTTCCCAATCTCAGGCCCTTCCAGGATCATCACAGCCTCTCAGCACACGGGAGCCAAGAGCAGCTCAAGAGGGCTTGTGCCCATTTGTGCTTTGCTATAGAGGATGTCTCAGCAGCTGCCACCCTTGCTGCCTCAGCCTTCCTTCTGGGGTTGGAGAGCCTTCAATCACTCAGCCGCTTCTACAGGTGACAGCTCCGATGGCTTGCAAGAGGATGACATATTTTGCAAGTGATGTGTCATTTCTCATGTTTGGTCTGTTTTACTTCAGCTCCAAAATACCCTTTTGGCCCCCGATCAAGATGGTATTGATGGTACTGTTTTGGTGCCTGACTCAGACAGACCACACCAATCACGGCTCCCCGACACCTATTTTCCATGCAGATGATGAAGACAGGCCTCACAGAAGAGCTCTACCGGCCTGGATACACGACATCAAACCCCCTTGTTTATTTGGTAGAAAAGCAAGCATTGCCATGGTGGGGTTCACAGCAACCTCCTAAAAAAAATATGTTCACCTGTACCTTGTGAATGTGACCTTACCGCAAGGTAAGGATATTTGCAGACGTGACTAAATTAGCATCTGAAAAGGAGGTCATTCTGGAATACTGGGTGAGTCATGAGCAAGCAGCAAGCATCCTTATGAGACACAGGCAAGAAAAAAGGGGAGGGAAAGGCTAGGTAAAGAAAGGTGCACAGATTGAGGTCATGTGCCCACGATGTCAAGGAATCCCAGATTTCTCAAACACCAGGAAAGGCAAGGAACGCCCCAACAGAGCACTCAGTACAAGCGCGGCCCTGCCCATGCCTTGGTTTCAGTGTCTGGCCTGCAGACAGTGAGAGCATCATTTCTGTTGTTATAAGCTATGTGGTGAAGCGCTATCCTAATTAGTCTTATTCAATAAAAACCTGGAGTCAGAGATCAGGGTGAAAGCTGAAAGATCAGAGAAGCAGAGCAGCAGCCACTGGAGACTTCTTATCTTTATGAAATCTCAGACCAAAAGGGCGATCCTGTCTCTAGGAATCCTCAGACTGATTGGGCGAGATCCTGTCTCCACCCGCCTTATATTCCTGTCTCCACCTCCCTAGTGCTGGGATTAAAGATGTGCGCCACCACTGCCTGGCCTCTATGGTTAACTAGTGGCTAGCTCTGCCCTCTGATTTCCAGGCATGCTTTATTTGTCAGAACACAAACAAAATATCATACAGCAATGTGGCTTCTGGTAATTTGTTATAGCAGCCACAGAAACATGGACCACTAACAGTTTTTGATGCTAATGATGTCTTGAAGGCTGTAACCACTTAAGTTTTGTACCGTTATGCTAAGGTAAGGATTGATTTTGCTCTTTTATGGGCAAGCAAACTGAGAATCGGAGTTCAAAATGACTTTCCCAAATCCACTTAGTGAGGAAATGGTTGCTCATGGCTTTGTACCCAAACTGATTCCAGAGTCTATTAACCATGGCTCTCCTCCTCCTCCTAGGGGAATTCCAAGTTGATTCCAACACCTCACACCATGTGCACTGTTAGGGGAACACAGTTCCCTGCTTCGCACCACAGTCCCCTGGCCGCCCTTGGCGAGCAGGCTGCACACATGCCTGAGCGGGCTGAGTTAATTGGGCTCTAAATCTGCAGGGAGCAAGACAAAAAACCACAGGGTGGTTAATTTATTCCTGGTGGCGGCAGCGGTGGCATGCTAGACAGATGCTCGCTGTTAGAGCCCCGTGCTCTCCCTGCCCACTCACTAGACTGCAAATGCTCAGTGCCTGCCGGTCTCCAGAGCCCCATCCTCCGGTCCCAGCTCCCCTTCCACTTCAGAGAGCCAATTTCTGTTTTTCACAGCAAGAGTTGCACTGGCTCAGGCGGAAGCTGACACTTGTGGGAGTCAGGGAAGGCAAATGCCTCAGGGCCGTGCTCAGCTCCTCCTGTGCCTACAAGGCCAGCAGTAGGGAGGATGACCCTTCCTCACATCCGTCCACTTTGCAAGTTACTCAGAGGTCACGGCCTGGCCGCGGCTCCTTGCACTGAAAAGGACTGAGAGCTCTGACAGTCCAAACAGGACTTCAGGAAAGTTCTGGGAAGACCTTGTCTCCCTGAGTTCCTCTGAGGGAGGAGTTAGATGGTCGCCATCTTCCCCAGTCCCCTTAATTACTTGGGAAGTTCCACTCTGACAGTCAGCACAAACTTCCTACCCAGTAGCCCCCTGAATTTAATACTTGGACAACAGTGCTCTGAATATAGTGTCCCACCCCCTTGCGTCTTCAGGCTGCACGAGATCCCATCAATCTGCCTCCCTGTGGCTGCTCACTCTGCTGTGCCAATTCAGGGTTTTCAATCGTTGGGAGCTGAGTCATCTCCAGTGTCCCCAGTGGAAGCACACGCTTCTTGAGAAGCTGCCCATATGTGGTCCTGGAAAAATGCAAATATCCTTCCATGGTCCTTTCAGGAAAGGGTTGATAGCCATACACTGGGCCACAAACCCTAATCCCTGCAGCAGCCTCAGTGTCGCTGAAATAAGGCAAAGCCTTCTCACACTGGCCCGAGTCTCACCCGCTCTGGGGGACATGACCAGGCTGGCGCATCCACACTCCGGCTTCTCCTATCAGTTCTGGCCCAGGAGCTGGAGAAGCATCATGCTTTGTGATGTGGATGGACTTCGTCTTCCTCAGCGGCTGCCTGTGTGGGGCTAGTACAATCTGGAAACACACTGATCTGACTCAGTTTGCCATGGTGAACTTCCTTCGTGTTTTGTTCCTTTCTTGGGTTCTTCTGAAGCCTGTGCATTCCTCTTTACTCTGAAGCCTCCCGACCCCCCCCCCCCAAGTGATCAAGCAACCTGTTGTCTGCCACTGGGAAGCAGGGGGGGGGAGAGGGGAAGCTTGGTCTTGTTCTAGCTGTTTGTAGTCCTTCCTCTCTGTTTTGGTAATTTCTTCCTCCTCTTGTAGCCTGGGATTGTATCCCTCCCCACACCTTGTTAGGTAAGCACACCTCAGTGCATTTCCTGTTGCTGACAAAGTCAGTGTAAGGAAAGGTTTGTGTCTGGTCATAGTTGGAGGGCACAGTGTCCTCGTGGTGGGGAAGGCGGCAGGAACATGAGGCGGCTGGTCATATCACACCTGCAGTCAGGAAACAGATGGGTGCCGGTGCTCAATTTACTTTTTCCTTTTTATTGAATATGGCGCCCCAGATCATGGGGTGGTGCTGTTCCCAGTGAGGGTGGAATCTGTCACCTCAGTTAGTCTAGTTTAGAAACCCCACGGCCTAAGTTCATTTCTGTGGCTGTAACATCCTCCAAAAAGCAACAAGAAGAGGAAAAGGGTTTGTTCGGCTCGTGGTCTCAGGGTTATCACTGCAGGGAAGTCAAGGGAGGAACCAGAAGCAGCTGGTCACGGCGCAGGCGAGAGCAGGGAGAAGATGGGGGTACACGTGCTCACTGCTCAGCTCTCTCCTCTCCTCTCACAGTTCAGAGCCCAAGCCCAGCCAATGGTGACCCCGTCTTCCCACGCTAATCGGTGTGACCAGGACAATCCCCATGATACCCACACGCTAACCTGATCTAGACAGTCCCTCACCGAGACTCATCCCAGGTGATTCTAGATTGGGTCAAGGTGACAATTGAAACCAACCATCATGTGCCCTCACAGGCATGTTCAGAGGTGTGTCTCCTGGGTAATTGTAGACCCTGCCAAGTTGATAGTAAGTATTAATCTCCACAGTCAAATTCTCTTTCCATTGAATACAGGCTAAAGTATCTCCCCAGAAAAGTAGGCCTTTCTTATATAACTCTGAGGAAAACAATAATTTTATCATATAATTATACCAGGAAAGTCAGCCACACTTGCATAAACTAAGAACTTCTACCAAATGGGGTAATATAAGATTTAAAATCCAGCTCAGTCTGAGTGCAAGGAGATCCCTGTGGCCATAGTCATCATCACCACCACTAACAGGCTCTCAGAGAGGAGTTACATGTATCATCCCTATGACATATTTAGGGTGTACTACTAATGCCCCCATTATATAGATGAGGAACCCGAGGTTCAAAGTCATTAAATACCTTGCTCCAAATTGCATGACTAGGAAGTGGCAGAGTTGGGACTTGAACCCAGGCACTCTGCTCCCAAGCCCAGGCTGCAGTAACTCCAGCTTAAAGTCTCTTTTCCTCTCATCTGAGTATCAGCAATGGAGATATGGATAAGCAGAAGTTCTGAGAGACTATTCTGGATGCCAGTAAGTCACGGGCACCCTCATTTACCATGTAAGTCATGGGCACCCTCATTTACCATGTAAGTCATGGGCACCCTCATTTGCCATGTAAGTCATGGGTAACCTTATTTACCATGTAAGTCATGGGCACCCTCATTTGCTGTAAGAAACCATTGTGGGACTACAAAAGGGACCAACCTGAACCCTCAACAAAGGTCTTCTAGTGAGAGAGAACAATATAAAAAAAAAAGAGACATTTTATCACTGGTATTTTTAACACAACTTAAGGGCACATCATAGCTATCAAAATGAGATTTGATAAAGGGAGGGAATAAATATGATTCGGTGTGACAGTAATAAACATCACAGATATCTTTGCTGGGGACAAAACTGATATCAGGGCACAAAAGAACAGACCTAAACTGGGTCTGCTGGCATGGTGACTCATGTCTGCAATTTTGGCACCCAGGAAGCTGAGGCAGGAAGATTACACATTTGTGGCCAGCGTAGGCTACACAGTGAAACTCTGTCTCAGAAGAACCAAACAAGAAGGAGGCTGAAGAATTCCTCTCAGCCATCTGTGGGAAAGAAGAAGGGATGACGGTAGAAGAGAGAGAGCAGTGGCAATAGCTGGTCCATAGGTTCCAACACACGGAGAACCCTTCAAAGAGAAACACAGCCCAGCTGCCTGCGAGACATCTGCATTTTCATGTCTCAGCATGGACAGCTTTGTCTGGAGTGAGGGGTAGCCTCCGCCAGGCTGGGCCTGCTCAAGAGTCAGTCCCAAGGTTGGAGCTGTTTGCTAAGCTTCGAGCCGGACACACCTGGAGCTGTGTGATGGGACTCAAGGTATTGTGGGAACCTAGCCCTCTCCTGCCTGTTTGCCACTACAGGTCCACTTGGAGATCTTTAGGAGGCCATGAGGATGCCTGCTATCAAGGAGGCTGCAGGATACTGAGGCCTTGGACTGCTTGATCTCCCGAGGTCTGGTGTAAGGAAGAGACCCTCACAGACGCTCGTACACCGCCAACTGCCAGAAAGACTCAGGTCCCTGGAACAGTCCACCTTCCAGAGCAGCACTAAATCTCTCCTATAATATTCTGGGATAGACACATTACCTTAAGTGTGGAAATTAAATGACCATGAAATTCATTTTTCATTTCAAGATCACTTACAGTTATATCCAGATCTACAAAGAGAGTGCGTGGCCTTGGGGATCAGTCAGGCCTCGGTTTGAGTCCTGATTTTGTACAACTTTAGGGGAGGAGAAGGGTGGCTTTAAAAGATAGTCTCATGTAGACGACCTCAGTTTCCTGTGCCTCCGACCTCCCTTTCCGGAAGGTTGGGGTTCCAGGTGTCCAGCACACCTGGGTTGTGTAGTGCCGGAGACAGGCTGGAGGTCGGACCTGGGCCTTACACAAGCTGGCATATGCTCTCTACAACTGATCTGCACCTGCAGTCAGTTCTGTATGACTTTTATCAAGAGGCTCAGCCTCTCGGAGGAGCCAGGGTCTTTGTCTGGAGTAGAGTAGCATCGGAGTTCTCCAACCGTCCCACACACTGTGGTTCAGTAATGTTGCAGGGCCTAGGAACCTACCTTTCCTCATAATCTCTGTCTGCTTCCGTTTCTGCTCTGTGGGGCAGGGGTCAGCGATTGAGAACGCTAGTCTAACTTTGTTTCCCTTACAAGTGTTTAAGCCAACCAACCAAAGCAAACAAAACCAAAAAAGAATGTGTGCTGGAGACTATAATGGAGCATGCAAAGCTGGTAACAGTTGCTGTCTGTGCCTGGAGGTATCCCAGGCAGCTCAGCTCCTCCTGCCTCCCATGCTGCTGTCTGGGGCACACCTAGTAGTGCAGCAAAGGCCTTTTCCAGAAAGCGGGCAGCCTCCCACCTGAAGACCCGGGCCTGTCTTCGGCACAGGGAGACTATGGTTGAGAGCTTCCGGGGCTCCTGGACAGATTGCTCATCTGTCCACAGCCATGACTGCCCAGCATAACTCACTCACCACAAACTGGTGCTGGCTTGTACAGGACGTGAGGACCGTGGCTGCATCGCTTCCCTTTGGGTGTAGTCAGGTCGTGAGAAGAATTACACTTGGCCACAGTAGCCCATCTTGCCAGGAAACTCACCAAGGTCTACCAATAAGAGTGCTTCTTGAAGATGCCAGAGAGCCTGGTGGTTAGCGCTTCTCACCATGCCCGCCTCTTCACTTGTCTGTCCTGTCATTGCTGCTCAAATAAACCCCTGACACCAAGTCTCAAAATCTCTTTCACAGTTAGAGAACTCAGACTAAGGTCGTAGCTCAGTGGTACAGGGTTTGCCCAACCTGGGCACTGGCCCTGGGGTCCATCTTTAGCACCACGAGAAGCAAAACTCCTCTAAGTCAGCAAATTTATGGTGACCCCTGACTTCAGAGGTCACGCCCTCAAACACACCACTCTGGGGCATTTCCACCCCAAATGCCTGACACAGATCTCACTGTGAGGAAGCACTCGGCAGACATGTGAGAACCTGCAGCAGGAACCTGTGTGTATTTCTGAAAATAAATAAATAAATAAATAAATAAATAAATAAATAAATAAAAAACAAACAAACAACAACAACAAAAAACGCCAAGGGTGCAAAAGCCGAGGGAATGCTAAGGACCCATCTGCAGGTCACAGACCAAAGTCAAGACAATCAGAAGCAGGGTGTGGGGGGGGGGAGGGGGGGGGAGTATCGGTGTAGATGTAATCAACCGTCTTATTAAATAAGAAACACAGAAACAATGTAAAAGAGAGAGCCGAGAAGTCAGAGCTCAGAGCTAAAATCTCACCCTTCCTCCTGCTGTCCCAGCTTTGCGAAAAGAGACCTACTTCCTGTCGGTTCGTTTTTTTATAGTATGTTGTTCTGCCTTCTCATTGGTTGTAAACCCAAACACATGACTGCCTCGTCACTGTCTGAATGTACAGCCCCCTAGGTCTTAAAGGCATATGTCTCCAATGCTGACTGTATCCCTGAACACACAGAGATCTTATGGGATTAAAGGCGTGTGCCACCACCGCCACACTCTTGCTATGGCTCTAATAGCTCTGACTCCCAGACAACTTTATTTATTAACATACAATCAAAATAATAATTCAGTACAATTAGATTACCACCACATATCGGCAGGCAGGGCAAGATTTGCTTCCACCACAAACAGCAAGGCATGTCATGGAATGGTCACAAAACCAAGACAAACAGCCGCATGGAAGAGGTAGCTCAACGGGATAGTGGAGTTTGCTTGAATATTAATTTTCTGATCGGGTGACCGTGTTATTAATGTAAGTGGGCTTGTTCTTGGGAAATAAATATTGGAAGATTTAGGGAAAACAGACTTAACCTCGCCCCTCTATTCTGTCTCCTTCCCTCTCCCAACCTCAGACAAATGTGATAAAGAATGAATAAACAGGAAATCTGGGTAAAGGCAACAGGAAGTTGTTTTGGACTTCCTATAATGTTTGAACTCATCCTTTATTAGTTCTTTGAGAATTTTGTACAATATGTTTTGCACCTCCCCCTCCCTAACTTTCCTGCCCACCCCACTTTATATCTTTTTTTTTTTTAACCCATCAGGTCCCATTTGTACTGCCCGTATACATCTGGGTGTGTGGCCTCTCATTGCATCATGGTTGATCAGTTTTCTATAGGTCTGAGGTTCTTCCAAAATAAATGCTGCCACCCAGGTCTCACCTTCAAAAGCTGTGAAATGCTATGGTCAGGGAATGTGCAGCCCAGCAAAGCAACTCAAGGGCAATGTTGAGACAAAAAGACAACTTAAAGCAGCCCGATGTCCAGCCTCCTCCCTTCATATCCAAAGACCTACAGTCATCCCTGAAAAGGCCACTCCTGCAGATTCAGGCCAGTCTTCTCCTCAGCTTCCCTGCTTTTGTATCCCACAGCCTGTTACCCAACGGTTCCAAGATACTCTAGACAATATTCGAGACCTGCAACCCCTAAATGTAGCGCCCTGGTCTGTTGAACATATCAAGTTTGAAGGACTGGGCAATGCTGGGTACAGCAAGGATTCCCTATGCAGCAGGTCCCAAGACCCTGAAGGGACAGATATCATCACAGCACCCTATCTGCTCCATCACTGGGGACCTCGAGGGATCAGAAGCAGCAGTGTGCACTGTTGCCCTGAGATTCCTGCTCTAGCCTCCATCCGAATTGCCCTGGACTCTCCACTCCTCTCTACACCAAGCATGCCATGCAAACCAAGCCACTCCTTCAGGTCTTCGCCTCCTCCTGAGCTCCTATGCCATTTAAACTCATTTTGAGCAAGTACGTGCTTCTTTCTTGTAAATCCTTCTTGAGTTATGGAAGCCCCAGCCAAGAGCTTAACAGTGCACAAGAGAAAGGCGGTTTCTTGTCCTGCCCTTTCTACCATTTCTACCCCAGTACCCTCATTAGGAAAATGACAGGCTATGGGCACTTCCTAAGAATGGAAGACTTACGTTAGAATGTATGGATATGTCAGAGAGAGAGACACACACACAGAGACAGAGACAGAGAGAAAGAGACAGAGGGGGAGAGAAACAGAGAAAGAGAGAGAGAGAGACAGCAAGAGAGTGGCAGAGAGCAGCAGAGAGAGAGAGACAGACGGACAGAAGCAGATTTGGCTGGAGAGAAAGAGAAAGACACATGAGTAAGAATGGAAGGACAGAAAGAGACGGAAAGAGGGAGAGAAAGAGAATAAATGAATGTTTTGTGTGTGAGAGAGAAAAAGGCTGTTGAAACTGAGGGTGGTAGTATACATCTGTAATCCTAGCACTCAGGAAGCTGAGGCAGGAGGATTGTGTGCTGGAAAACATCCTGAGCTACATAGTAAGATCCTATAGAGGCTGGGTGCGGTGGCACACGCCTTTAATCCCAACACTTGGCAGAGGCAGGTGGGTCTCTGTGAGTTCAAGGCCAGCCTGGACTACATAAGTGAGCTCCAGGACACCCAGGGCTACAAGACCCTGTGGAAAGGAAGGAAGGAAGAGAGGGAGAGAGGAGGAAAAGAAGGGAAGAAGGGAGGGAAGGAGGAAGGGAGGGAGGGAGGGAGGGAAGGAAGAAAGGAAGGAGAGAGGGAGGGGGAGGAAGGGAAGGAGAGAGGGAGGGAGGGAGGGAGGGAGGGAAGGAGAGAGGGAGGGAGGGAGGGAGGGAGGGAGGGAGGGAGGAAGGAAGGAAGGACCGGGCAATGCTGGGTAAGATGGAGAAGGAGAAAACAGAGGGGGAAGGAAGGACAGCGTTCAACGATAGCACGTCAGAATGAGGGACGGCTGGGGTTGGGCACCAAGTGATTCAATGTGACCCGAAGATGCAGCAGTCCCTGGGGGACGAACTCTGCAGCCCCTACCGCCAGCTGGGAAGCCAGGCCCTTCAGGAAGACAGTCAAGGGGCACACACAGTGTCCTCCACGAAAGGAGGCTCCACTCTCTGGAAAATCTGAAGATACGCGGAGATAGTGTGTGTGGAAATACACGGGGTGGACAGGGTGTATGGAGACAAAGACGGATGAACACAGCCACACACCAAGGCCACCACTGATGGCCACCAGTGCAAGCTGGAGGCAGCAAGGCAGGCCTCTATCCCGAGCCTCAGAGCCTGCTGACATCTTGAGTTTGGACTTTCAGTCCTCAGAGTGACAATCAATTTCTCTCGTGGCAGCACAGCTATGTGGCATTGGTTATGGTAGTCATGGCAATGACTAAAGCAGAGGAGTCAAGACTGGGCCAGTGCCCTGGTTGGGTATGAAATGCCTTCCACAGACACAAGTGTTGAAGGCCTGGTCCTCGGTTGGTTGGGCCAATAGGAGGTGAGTAGGTCACTAGGATGCAAACCTCATGAATGGATTAGCACATTAAGGAGTTTATAGTGGGAGGAAGTAGGTCAATAGGATGTGCCTTAGAAGGACACATCTTGTCTGAGGTCTCTTCCTCTCCCTCTGCTTCTTGGTTGCCATGAGTGAGAAGCTTCCCTCCACCATGTCCTTCTACCACAGGGGCCTGCCTCACCAAGGCATCAATGGAGCCAGCCAACCGTGGCTGAAACCTCCACACCTAGGAGCTGGAGTGAACTTTTCCTCTCTTAATGCTTTAGTGTGGGCATTCTGTCATAACAATGAGAAGCCTACCAGTACAGTCAGACCAGAGTTCAAACCTTAACTCTCCTACTTGTGGGTTATGGAAAGTGAGGATTTAGTTAATCCCCACCCCATTCCACTTCTATAAGATGGAGAAGTCAGCAGCACCTCCTTTCAACGTTCTAGACACCAAGTGGCCTTGATACTTAGCCACCAAGATATCTCTCAGTGGTGCCTGCCTCCCAAGATGCACTTTTTTGTGATTCTGCTTCCACACTGAGCAGGTGTGCCTTGTAGAGATATGAAAATGGAAGTTCCAAGGTTGTGTTGTAAACGACACTGAACTTTCTACCTCCTGTGTGTCTCAAGGACATTCAAGTCCCCAGTGAAGAACCAAAGCTCCCAGACCACAGGTGACCAATCCCAAGAGTGAGCTATGTAGAAGCAGGACCTCCAGCTCAGCCACACCTCCACGTGACCATGGCCAAGATGGCTGATATCTTGGCTATAACCTCCTGAGAGACTCCCAGCTTAGTCACCCAGCCAGGTGGCACTTGATTCCCTAATCCATTAGAACTGTGTGAAATCATCATGCTAGGTTTGGTAATGACTTTGTGATGTGATCACGTTTCTTCATGGGTAATAAAAGGCTTAATGATACACATGCAAAATTCACCTCACAAAGAATGGTCATTGCTTGTTTCTGTTATGACAACTTGTCAGGACACCTTCAAAGGGCTCCGCTGCTAATTCTGATTTCCAGCTGATCTGCAGATGTCCAGTTCCAGCTGTCAACTAGACATTTACACTGGGTGCAACAACGGCAGTATGCCACACCTTTCCTGGTGCCATTTCACAAGTGTGGAATGACATCACCTTCTACCTCACGCAGCCCTCCTTTACGGTGTACAACACTCCCACCCATGACCATGGACCTCACCTCTCTGGCTGAATTTGCTTTCCTGTGAATGGCATAAGATTCACTTCCAGCATCTCTCTCTCTCTTTCTTGATCAGTATTACAACTTCATCATTTGATACACACACCCTCTCTCTCTCTCTCTCTCTCTCTCTCTCTCTCTCTCTCTCTCTCTCTCTCTGTGTGTGTGTGTGTGTGTGTGTGTGTGTGTGTGATAACAGGCAAGCACTCTATCCCTGAGCTGAATCCCTGGCCACTGTTTTGAATGAGTACACACATTACGTCAGCTAGACTGGGACTTTGGGGCACTCTTCCTTCTTCACCCTCTGCCATCCCCCCCCGCCCCCCCCCCCCCGCCCGGAGTCTTGTGCATAGGCACAGGCTGAGAACAAAGCAAGAAATGAATGGTATAAAAGAGAAGTGGAGCATCCGGCTTGCTGCTCCTCCATCCTAGCCATGATCTTTGGCTCTTCTACATTTAGTTATACAACTATAGCTAGCTGCAAATTAGCATTGGCCATTAATACCGGTGATGAAGCTGTTTTCTGTGTCTTGCTCTTTTGGTGATTTGTCCCCCATGTGGGAAAGGACACATGGTATTTCTTTCTTTCTCTAACTCAGCCTATAACATGAGCTAAAAATTGAGGCAATTAACTATGTAATTGGAAGTGTGCTCTGTAAGAACACAGCCCAGTAAGGGAAGACCTGGAATTTCACTCACAAAAGGTGTGGAAGTCCATTTCTCATCTGTTCAAGCTGACCTCATAGAGGGATTATGACTTAGTGACAGTTCCCTGATGCCTCCACTTGTGAGAGAGTCTGGAAGTGAGAGGAAAGAATGCCACATTGGTTTGTGTAAGGACGGCTTCGTTCTGCACTTCCGAGTGAGCCAGAATCCTGGCTGACAAGTGACAGAGAGTGAGTCCAAACAGGCCCACGCCTTGGAGTTGTGGTTTAGTCAGCAGCATCCTTGCCTAGCGGGCACACAAAGCCAGGGGTTTGACCTTTAGCCCTGTACAAACTGAGTGTGTCAGCCCTTGAGACGTGGAAGCAGAAGAATCTGGAGTGTAAGGCTATCTTTAACTACACAGTAAGTTCAAAGCCAGCCTGGGTTATATGAGACCCTGTTTTGTTAAAATAAATAAATAAATAAATAAACTGAATAAACTGTGTTTGAAGAGCTATGGTACAGAGCTCAGCAGTGACTGACAGAAAGGGAGACGTGAGACTTTGGACAAAAGCAAGAACCAGGGAAGCTCTAGGCTTCTGAGGGTGGTAATCAACCCTTGAACATCTTTATTGCAAGTCCCAGTGGGGGGAGCCATCCCCCTCCCTCGCAGGCTGTCGCATCAGGAACTCTGCATCCCCCTCCGGCCGTCACCACCCATGTGTCTGAGGTAAGCTGCTTCTGTCCTACGCGGGTATTTCCAGTACTTGTTCTTCTAGCATGAGTCTCTGGAAAACAGTATAAATTCTGTGATGGGTGTCGGGGAGGCCTCAACAGCCATTCCTCACAGAATCTGCCCCCTAACCAGCCATCATAGTCTTCTCAGTACAAAGGACAAAATCCAGCCTCCAGCCATCTCCTGGGGCAGACTGAGCTGAGGGAAGCTCAGTCATAGCAACGCAGGCTGGCGAGGGGTTAGATGAGAAGTACCGAGAAGCTGTAGTTGCGTCTTGGTAGCTCTGTCTCCTACGGTCGGAATGCTCTTTGTGGTCAAGCATCCTTGAAGCTTTGGGCTGTTGTGAACGTGTCAGAAACAGAGGAACGGGGGTGCCCTCCCACATGTGAGCACTGGCAAAGGGCCTGCACCTTCCAAACACCAGCCATCGTCATCTAGCGTTTGAATTGTGGCTTTGACACCCTCCCTCCTTTGTGGGGATCGTGGGAAGCAGTACCCCGAAAGGGAGACCCAGTTGAGCATGATTTGGGGGAGGGAATCGTCACCTTACTCTATAAACGCGCCACCGATCTCATAACCGTTCAAGAAAACGTCTTTAAAACCTATAATGCAGAACCCACCGAGTGGCTCACAGCCTTGGGCAGCCCACTCCGGTCTCTCTTTGAAGTATTCGCTTTGCTTCATTTGCTAAATAAACTGTATACATCTCTCGACCGAATTACTTCCTTTATTAAACAAGAAACCGAGAGAGACGCTGCAGCAGGAGCGACCAGCCAGGGTATCGAGGCTTGTCTTTCCACCTGGTGTCTTATGTTCTTTGTCCAGCCACGTCCTTGGGCAGGTTCTGAGCACAGTGCCTGGAGTTTTAGGGGCCCTCAACAGCTCCCAGCAGCAGCAGCTGCTACAATCATCACCCTGAGGGCTTCTCCTGGAACAGGATCTGGTTCAGTCTATGGAGGGCTGCAAAGAGTGTTCTTAGGGAGCTAGAGAGTTAGTAGATTTAAAAATGAATTGCTGTGTCTGGGTGGGCATCTCTGCTCACTGTCTACATTCTTCTCTGCATGTCTCCAGCTTGCCAAAGCCTCCGCCACCCACAGCAGCACCCGTTCCTTCCTGCACCCTCTCTGCTTCCTTTTCTCTGGTCTCACTTCTCCGCTCTGACCCAAACTTGCTGGTATCACTGTTTAAATAAAGCCCTGGCACTCACACCTTCCTTAGTCTCTCCCTCAGAGAGGCCAGTCAAAGGCAGCCCAGATGTTTCCCAGTGACAGAGCTGTAAGGTTGGGACCCTGCCAGTGTCTGGCCCAGCGGGCACAGTTCCCTTCCACGCCCACCTGTTTCAAAGCCTGATTACTTGTTCAAGGTTGGCTACATTCCCATACCTGGGTTGGCATATGCCGGTTGATCAGACTGGCCACTGGCTTGTTAGAAAGTGGAGAAGGTGGAGCTAATTCCACACAATTTTTAAGGGATGAGAGGGGAGGGCCACAGTTTCCCTATAGAAAACAAGGATGCTGTCGCTGAGTCAATGCTGAGGGGACTGTGAGCAGGCCACACTACCAAGCATCACGGCATGTGGCCCCTAAGAGGGCCAAACCCATTTCAAAAGTAAATAACACCAGCTCTAACTTGGTGCGGAGGGTTGTACGAGAAAGAAGTGAGGAACCGGGAATATCACCTTCTGAGTTACTTGTCTTCTCCTTCCCATTTTTCAGTGTCACCAAGAACTGGTTCATTGTCTTCTTTTGAATAATGCTTTGCTTTCTTGTCATCAAAACAAACCAGCATGCATTCAGTAGTGACTAATTCATCTGCCACTTTAAAATTAATAAATTCTAATAACGGGGAAGCATAGAATAAGTTGTTACTAGAAACATTAGAGAAAACTTTCTTGTCCTCCCTGTCTTTCTTAGCTCTTAGGAGGACTCCCTCATTTAATAACTGAGGTCCCCTGGTATGTACAAACCTCCACAGGCAGAATGGCTGACGAGCTGGACAATTGTATGTAAATTAATGGTTTTTGTGGCTTGGTGAATTATTCTGCGGATCACAAAGCCCATAGAAATCCTCCATGCTTCATCGCCATGGTGTTTATGTACTTAAAGGGATTGTTGCAAGATTATGCATTTCATTTCTAGCTGACAAAATCAACACGAAGTGATGAACCCATATTCTCACGTCCATTTGTGATCCCAGCATTGATTAAGCATTGGCCTTTTTCATGTGCAAGAGGGCGCTGTACGGTCTTGGGTGGAGGGGAAATGGGGCAAGTCTCTGTCCAGAATATGCGTGAGAAGGGAGTGGGTAAAACATAACAATGATAATTTTATAAAAGGCATAGTTGGCTTCTTATCCAGCATGAAGGAGCTTGACAGTCCCCCACATAACAAACAAAGGCTGAACAAACACAAAACTGTTCACTCTTCTCACATCCCTCAGAGACTTGTCACTACCTGGCAAACTGCCACCTTAAAAACTGGAAGAGAAAAGTGGACACACTGAGTCACAGCCTCCAGAGGGCAGAAGCCAATGGCTAGAGCCAGCATTCGGAAGCACACTTTCGGCTGTGGTGGAGTGTATACACTCATTAGCAGATGAGCTGGGGAAACAGTCTAGATTTTCTGCTTTCAACCCAGTGTCTGCATCCTGTTACCTTAATACATAAATGGCTAATTCTAGAACTATCTAGAAGACACAGTGTATTCTAAGTGGAGAAGCTTTTAAGTGGCCTCCAGCCATGGGAAGAGACTGGGTGAGTTCTCCGTGGTGTAGTCTGGGTACAGGTGTTAAGGCCACTTGCTCTACTACTGGCTGATTCTCGGGCTAGGATAAACCACTCTAATTCTCTACCTCTCTCTCATCTCTTCTGGGGAAAGGAGTTTTTTTTTTTGTTTTTGTTTTTGGTTTTTTTTTTTTGTTTTTTTTTTGTTTGTTTGTTTTAAAGTGCCTCTGGATAGGGTTATTGACATAGTTCAATTAAATGAGCAAAAGATTGATGCTCCCCCCTCCCCCAAAACCCCATGTATTCTTTAGTTGTCTGTCTCAGAAAATGGTACTCAATTCATCTATCATAGTACATCAAGGTCAAGCCCAAAAGAAAATTCTTAGTCAGATGCTTTAGCTCATCATCTGTTGCTATGACAGAGTGCTACACTCCAGGAGGCTTTAAGAATAGAGGTTCAGGCCAGATGTGAAGGCAAAGGCCTGCAATCCCAGAGCTTGGGGGGCTAAGGTAGGAGGATCATCAGTGAGAGGCCATCTTGGGCTGCAAAAATGAGACTGTCTCAACCCCTGTCTCCAACAAGCAAAGAGTAAAGGTTTATTTAACCCAGGAGAACAGAGACCAGAAGATGCCAGGTTGAGGGGTCACATCACTTGTCTAGCTCTTTCCTTGAATCTCATGTCTACCAGGATGCCTACAAGATTCTATCTTGGAAGAAATGGTGCATCCATGCCTTAGTTTACATCTATCACCCCCATCCTGGTCCCAGACAGCGTCCTCTTATCTACTGCAGTGTGTCCTGACCGGTCTCTCTGTCTTCCCTTTCCTCCTACAATCCACCCTTGGCAAAGCAGCCATTTGTAAGAGTTGGGTGCCATGGGACTGTGTAACTCTCTGGTTTAAACCCGGCTGTGTAACGCCTTAGTTTGAACCTACCCAATGGCTTTCCTTTCCTGTGCTCTTCCAATGCAATCCACCATCTACACCTCTCTGACTTTGCACCAGCCTGAGTCTTCCTGCTCCCCGTCTCATCCTCACACCCGGAGAATGGATCCTAGAAATCATGTTTTCTACCTTCCAGAATAGTCCTGCTCTGGCTTTACACACTGGAGTGGACTTCCTATGTGCGGACTTAGAACTTAGCCGTGACACTTGTGTTGTGTCCTCCTTAGGGCTGCGACATGGGCAGAAAAATAGAAGTGCTGGGGTGTGCACTGGAAGTCTCCCAGGACCAGGACCAGCCTCAGTCAGCTGTCTAAGAAGGCTGGGGAGGATGTACTAAGGGTCAGGCCAGAGGACTACAGAGCTCTGAGCACCAAAGATAAGCATTTGCTGTTCTGCTGAGTTTTGACATGGTGTGTGTGTGTGTGTGTGTGTGTGTGTGTGTGTGTGTGTGTGTGCAGTGTTACATGCACACTCAGACCCTGTCTTCATTTCTGGCTGTTTTCTTCCTCTCTGTTCCACTTGAGTCTTTTTTCTTGTCTAATACCGAACCTCTCAACCTCAGCTCTCTCAGAAGTCAGGACTGGATAAGTCTGTAAAGGGCAGTGGCGGGGGCGGGGGCGGGGGTGTAAACATCCTATGTCCCGTACATTTTAGGGCTTCTATTCACTAGATGCCAGTATCAGCCTCTTCTTATCCCCAGTTGTGACAACCAAGGATACCTGCAAACACTGCCAGATTCCAGAAGGAGGGGCAAAATTGCCTCAGTGGAGAGCTACTAGTCTAGAACATTTTCTTCTCAGTCCTAAAGCTAGCTCTTTTCTGACGGGAGCCATAAGCCTATGAGACCCTTGACACACATGCCGCCATATTTGGGCTTCTCTCCTCTTTTCCTAGATCTAGGCCTTGCTTAGGTCTCCATAGCACCAGAACCTCTTCTCAGAAATCAGGTGACCACGCTGCAGTTAGGCAGTTAGGCAAGAATAGATAATCCTCATAGCAACATTCCCTGCTGGCCGAACAACCCATGATTAAAGTCCCCTCCCTGCTTGCACCCCCCTTTGCCCCTACCTATATATGCCTTGAGAGGAAAATAAAATTTTGGAGCTTGATCAGACGTCCTGTCTTGCTCTCATTCTTTGTGTCTCTTGTCCCTCTCATTTGATGGCCCTCCCTTCAGGTCCCTGTTGCCACTGGCCGGGGCACTTTCTGCCCTTTAGGCCCCACCTCTACTGTGGCTTCTTGGGGGTGGGGTGGTGGTGGTGGCATACGTGACGTCAGTGACTTGCTCAGTGATTTCTTCACTCATTTGTGTCTGCCTCCCCTCCTCCACAGCGCAACACCAGGGGCCTTGGAAAGCAAGACCACTGCCTGCTACACTCAACTTTCCCAGCACGTGACAGGCATCTCATAAATCCATTCCAATGAATGAAAGGTCAGTAGACACCATAGACTGTAAAGCATGGGATGAATGAATCATAAAAGGGAGAAAGGGAAGAAAAGTGCCAGGAAACAGGTCCACACAGCGTCTGGCAGCTGGGAAGCGTCTGACCTTGGAAGTCACCATTCTGTAGCTGCTGCCCTCAGAGTTTTACACTGTACTACCAATGACACAAATGTTCTGGGAGCCCTGGCTGGGTCGGTTGACTGAGAGAGAACCCTCGTGGGTCTTACACTGTCTTTAGAATCGATTTAAACAGTACAATAGTTTAAACAGTAGTACAGTGTATGTAGTTATTTATTCCCCACATGGCTGTCCCTTCTGATCTCTTTGGTTCTCATGGTGTCAGTAACCGCCCAAATAGCTACAAGTTAACAGGTAGGTGGGGATGAAGGTGTGTGCCAAATAAGCCAATTTTTTTTGGGGGGGGGCAAGCCTGCTTCTTGGTTATTGTATGTGTGGTTAACTCTCTTCTCCATCACACTCCCCCCCTCCTAGGAGCAGGTGATAAAGCTAGCCTCCCAGGGTGCTAGCTCATCAGAGATGAAGATACCACCTAAATACAAAAAGAGCCACTTCAAATGGTGTACTGGGACTTGGGTGGTTCAACAAGAAGGTAAGAGGAAGGGACCTCCCACCCCCCACCCACCCACCTGCCCCCCTCAAATTAAACTTTGATCTGCAAGCTGGTCAGATAGGAAATGCCAGGCTATTCTGGTGGAAGCTAGTGAATGCCTGCAATGCCTGTGTGTGTGTGTGTGTGTGTGTGTGTGTGTGTGTGTGTGTGTGTGAGAGAGAGAGAGAGAGAGAGAGAGAGAGAGAGAGAGAGAGAGAGAGAGAGAGAGAGAACAAGCACACTCAGGCAAGTGCAGTGTGCCTGGGAACCCAAGAAAGGAGAGTGGGAGGCAGGCTGGCTGGCTGACAAGGTAGTCCCAGAGACCCACCCTGACAGGTATGCTGTGATCCAATAGGATTGGATCTGCTGCTGCCTTGCAGATTCTCAGAGCATCACGGCCCCTGTGGAAATTTCCCCCAAATGTCTGATTTTAATCCCTTGGGTTCCAGCTTAGTCCCTCTCTCTTCTTGCTCTTGCTTTTCCAGACCTGTCCCAAGTTGCCTCCCACGGACAAGCCCCACTGACACTGAAGAGTCATAAATGGCTTTATCTTGACCCCTCCCGGGGAGTCTGCAGTTCTGTCAGGCCCTCTTCCAAGGATGCTCCTCTCTGTGGCTCAGCCCGCAGGGCACAGTTTGCTGACTCAGTCTCCCTCCCTCCCTCCATCTGGCCAATGGGAAGCCGCCACTCTGAGTAGAGGAGAGACTTGGCCGCAGAGCTCAGGAGTTCAGGCAAGGCCACCCTCAACACATGCTTCTTTGGTGCAATGATTATTTTGAGCAAGGTGCCAAATCACAGCCAGCGCTCTCCAAACCAATCTCATTAAAATCAGCCCTGATAAAAAGGAATTCACACATTCTAAATCTTTTCCCTGCCAGCTGGGAAAGATGGGTGCTTGTCAGGGTGTTGTGGTTTCTCTTTTGTTTCGACCAGGTACACAGAGAGCAAAGAAGGATGATTTATTGAATGGAAGAGGAAACTCGCAGGTGCCAGGGAAGGCTGACTTCAGGGGGTTTATAGGCTCAGGGGGCTCTGGTTGGCTGATGTGCATATGCAAAATAGGTGAAAGGTAAGGACCAATCAGGGGAGAGGCTGCCAAACTGGGAGGTTCTCAATTAGGTCTGAGGCTCTATCCTCTCTCCCCCTATTCCACAGGAGAAGTTGGGGAGGTGGAGATGAAGGCAGGGTGAAAGTTTATATCCCACTGTTCTCAGGATTCATTTCTAGCCACTGGCTCCAGAGAGAGTGGAGTACAAGGTGGTACCACCCCCAGACAAAGCTTGCCATACCCTAATATGTGCCCACATCCAGCCATTCTCTCTAAGGGCCCCATGTCACCCTCCCCAGCCTTATGACGATACCATATAAATTTGCAAATCTTAGAGATACTGGCCTTTCTCCTCTGGGGTATGTGTGCATGGAATGGTAAAAATCAACCCACCTTTCTGCCTCCTGACTGTATGAATCTTGCTGTGGCCAAGAATTTTATAAACCCACTGTGTGGATCCCGCCATAGGAGGGTGAAGGTAGGAGTCTCCTTTCCTATAGTTCCCAAGCATAATCTATGAACCAGGTAGGTCTGGCTGACAGAATTCATCTGGTGTGAGCAGCTCTCTAAAAAAGTTGGAACTTTACCAATATCCCAGAGATATTTATTCCTCCCAGAAAACTAGATGATCTGACCACAGTGGGCCTGGGATCCTAGAAGGAGTGATTAGCAGGAGATGAGCTATGGCCCTTTGACGGAGACTGCCCTAGTTCCCAGCATCCTCTTCTAAGCCCCTCTGATTCCTGCTGACTTTATTTTCTCACTTCCTCATTTGTAGGAATGGTGTGATCTGGGTCTCACTCGAGAAAGGACACTAATGCCACACTGGCACCCATCCTTTTAAGGCCTGTTTGGTCACCCTGATAATGGAACCAGTGAGACACTGTGAGGCTGCTGTGGGCTGGCCTGCCCCCCTCACACATTCATATACCGAAGCCCTAGTCCCCAGGGCCTCAGGGTGTCTCCATATTCAGAGGCCAAGTCTTAAAGAGGTGATGGAGTTAATGGGGTCAGTAGGGTGGGTGGTCAATATGAATGAGGTCTTATTAGAAGAGGAGATGTCCAAGTATGTTGGCACTCACCTGCAATCCCAGTGCTTGGGAGGAGAGGAAAGGTGGGTTACAAGTTTGAAGCCAGCCTGGGCTACATAGTGAGACCCTGTTGAGGAGAGAAGATTGGGAAAGAAGCTGGGAGTGGGGGAGCAACAAAGGACAGGAAAGAAAAGGAAGACTGAAAAGAGGAAAACCCCAGGACACGAGGGAGGTCTTACACACAGAGAATCCCACAAGGACATAGGAAAAGGATGCTCTTTCTCCAAGCCATGAAGAGAGGCATCAGAGGAATTCATCCCATCCTCCCCTTGGTCTCCACTTCTAGCTCCCAGCACTGTGAAGCAGAACCTTCCTGTTGCTTCAGCCATGCTGTGCATGGTGCTTTGTTACAGTAGCTGTCGGAAGCTGCTCACAGTACCAGGTCGGTGAGATTCCCTCTCCTAGCTCCTCTTGTCATGGAACCAGCTCAAAGGTCTTCCCATTTCTTGCAACCAAACAGTCCCAGCTCATCAGCATGCATCGTCCAACATGTCAGAATGCTTCTCTCATGCTGCTGGGGGCTCTGTCAGCTATAGTGATGATAGGTGCTACATGTAGAGGTTTGTGAACTACCTTGGGGTGGGCCTGGGATGTAGCTCATCGGTAGAGCATGAACTAAGCGTAGATGAGGCTCTGCATAAACATTCAGTAACACACACACACACACACACACACACACACACACACACACACACACACGCACACACACACATACACACACACACACACACACACACACACACACACACACACTTCAGAATCTTGAAAATCGGAATTTCAAATTCCTTTCATGGCTGGGTGATAGATCCGGAACCTGTGACTGGACAGACAATAACACCCACATCACTGAGAGACCCCCAGAGATACTTGTCTGGGAGAGTCCAGGTGTGGAGCTCAGGCTGATGGGTAGATCACAGAGCAGTCCAACAGAAGCCTGCCTCGGGAGGGTGGAGTTCAGTCTCTGGTGTCTGAAGCACAGACCGCACAGTGGGCTCAGATAGGCTTTTGTGGTTTTGAAGTTGTAGGATGCATCTAGAAGAACTGATTTTGAAGGCTTATTTTATTTTTATTCATAGGTATCTCTGTGTGTCTATGTGTAAGTATGTGCACGTGTGTGAGTACCTGTGAAGGCTGGAAGAGGGCATCAGACCCTCTAAATCTGGAGCTACAGGCTGTGAGTCACCTTCCATGGAGGCTGGAATGGAACTCAGGTCGTCTGGAGGAGCAGATGTGATCTTAACTGCTGAGTCATCTTTCCAGCCCCAAGAAGAATCTGCTTTAAAATGTTCTTTAGAGGCCTAGCCACTTGCAAATGCTTAATGCATGCCTAATGGGTATCAACAGCCCTTGACAGAGAACAGCATTGTGGGGTCTATTATGGCCTCACTGGTGACATCTAGATTCTAAACAAAACATTTTACCTTAAACACAGGTAACAAGAGAAGGCACCGATAAGGGAATGGCAGACACTGGTGTATGTCTGTCCATTGCCTTTCCTCCATCTTCTTTCTTGTCAGCGAAGTCTTCTGGTAAGAAAAAAAACTAAAAACACTGAATACAGATGTGTTTCCCAGGATCAGACAGAGCATCCACAGATGGCCCGGTCCCTAGGGACAGGGCTTCTGGGAAAGAGACTCTAGCCATCAACAAGAGTCTCAAGAGAAGACAGCTTTCCAGATGCCTGCTGTCACATCCTGTGTGTCGCCAGCAACTGCAGCATCCACCTTGTAGCCATGGAGTCACAAGACCAAGGAAACAAAGGGTCAAGGACTAAGAATTTGGAAGTGCAAGAGACGGTTATTGAAGACGTTGACCAGTAAGGAGGAAGGTAAGGAGATAAAAGGAAAGGAATGAAATCAGCACAGTCTCTTTCAAAAATAGTTGCAAATGTGAAACAAGTGAACAGGAAAAAAAACAATTAAAAAAATAGAAAATAAAATAAAAAAGGACTGGTATGTACTCACTCTTAGGTGGATTCTAGATATAAAATAAAGAACAATGAGACCACAACCCATAGAACCATAGAAGCTATATATATAGCATGGAGGTCCCTAGGACGACTATGGCTTATAATAAATTTCAGTTTTACTCAATTATTGAAAAAAAATAGCCAAATGATTGGAAACACATGAACTATGAACCAAAGGCTGAGGGGCCCCCAGCTGGATCAGGCCCTCTGAATAGGTGAGACAGTTGATCGGCTTGATCAGTTTGGGAGGCAACTAGGCAGTGGGACCAAGTCCTGTGCTCATTGCATGAGTTGGCTGTTTGAAACCTGGAGCTTATGCAGGGACACTTGGCTCAGTCTGGGAGGAAGGGACTGGACCTCCCTGGACTGAGTCTACCAGGTTGATCGCAATCCTCGGGGGAGGACTTGTCCTGGAAGAGGTGGGAATGGAGGGTAGGCTGGGGGTAAGGGGAGGGGTGGGAGGGGGGAGAATAGGGGAACCCATGGCTGATATGTAGAACAGAATGGTATTGTAAAATACCATTTTATATATATATAAAATAAAATAGGACTAAGCTCAAGGAAGTCCCCAGGCTGGTCCTGGTTCTTCACTATTGCAATAGCCCTGGGCCAGTTGTTTAACTTGCCTAATCTCTGGACCAGAACACTTTTGCTCTTGAATTTAACCATGCCCACGTTCCTCTCATCCCTAAATCTAAACCACACACTCATAAACTGCCTTACAGTTTTATTGTCAAGACCTAGTTCTTTAAGAAAACGAAGTAGGACTGAGAGATGGCCTAGATGTGGGGTGCTTGCCACACAAGCGTGAGTTTCCCAGCACCCACACAAAAAGCCAAGTGTGCTGGTGTATGCTTGCAATCTCAACACCGGGTGGAGGAGCAGTCAGGTGGAGCCTTGAAATTTCTGTCTGGATAGCCTAGCCAATCAGTGAACTTCAGATTCAGGGAGAGACTGTCTCAAAACATACGCTAGAGAAAAAAATACTGAGGAGCACACCTGCTGTCAACCTCTGGCCTCCATACACATGCACACATGTGTGAATGCATAACCTTCCCCCACATACCTCTGGCCTCCATACACATGCACACATGTGTGAATGCATAACCTTCCCCCACATGCCTCTGACATCCATACACATGCACACATGTGTGAATGCATAACCTTCCCCCACATACCTCTGGCCTCCATACACATGCACACATGTGTGGCTGTATAACTTTTCCCCACATGCCTCTGACATCCATACACATGCACACATATGTGACTGTATAACCTTCCCCCACATGCCTCTGACATCCATACACATGCACACATGTGTGAATGCATAACCTTTCCCCACATACCTCTGGCCTCCATACACATGCACACATGTGTGAATGCATAACCTTCCCCCACATGCCTCTGACATCCATACACATGCACACATATGTGACTGTATAACCTTCCCCCACATGCCTCTGACATCCATACACATGCACACATGTGTGAATGCATAACCTTTCCCCACATACCTCTGGCCTCCATACACATACACACATGTGTGAATGCATAACCTTTCCCCACATACCTCTGGCCTCCATACACATGCACACATGTGTGAATGCATAACCTTTCCCCACATACCTCTGGCCTCCATACACATACACACATGTGTGAATGCATAACCTTTCCCCACATACCTCTGACATCCATACACATGCACACATGTGTGAATGCATAACCTTTCCCCACATACCTCTGGCCTCCACATACATGCACACATGTGTGGCTGTATAACTTTTCCCCACATACCTCTGGCCTCCATACACATGCACACATGTGTGGCTGTATAACCTTCCTCCACATACCTCTGACATCCATACACATGCACACATGTGTCACTGTATAACCTTTCCCCACATACCTCTGGCCTCCATACACATGTACACATGTGTGGCTGTATAACCTTCCCCCACATACAAAAACTTGTGCATAGGGCACACACATACAGAAAATAAAAGAAAAATAAATACACCAGCTTCTTTATTTTTGTATTCTTCTTTTAAACTTTGCTTGACTTTCAGACATTGTTGTAAATTAGACCCTTGGAATGTTGCAGACTCACCTGTGCAGGTGGCCCTAATGAGCCTTTCTTACCATCATTATCTTTGATGCCCTTGATGCAAAACCACTTAAAGACTCAATCTGTGTAGTCACCATACAGAGGCCAGAACTAAATCTACCCAGTTAAAGGCCTGGCCAGGATCCTCCAACTCAATGGGGACCCTTTGGAACTGAGTCTCTGATTCTTAGTCCTATTTCTTGTGTGTATGTGTGCATGTGTATCCTTGTGTGTATGTGTGCATGTGTATCCTTGTGTGTATGTGTATCCTTGTGTGTATGTGTGCATGCGTATCCTTGTGTGTATGTGTGCATGTGTATCCTTGTGTGTATGTGTGCATGCGTATCCTTGTGTGTATGTGTGCATGTGTATCCTTGTGTGTGCAGGCACATTCCAATGGGAGAGGCAGGAGCACCTGCACACATAACTTACATGTAGAGGGCTGAGGACAACCTCAACTGTCATTCCTCAGAGACAGATGCCCCACCACCACCACCATTTGAAGAAAAGGTCTTATGCAGGCCTGAGGCTTACCCTGTTCAGGGAGCCTAGCTTTCTTGAAAGCCCTGGGATGGACCTGTCCCAACCTCCCCAGCATTGGGATTCCAAGTGCATATTTTTGTTGTTGTTGTTTTGGTTTTTTTTTTTTTTTTTTTTTTGGTTTTTTGAGACAGGGTTTCTCTGTGTAGTGTTGGAGCCTGTCCTGGATCTCACTTTGTAGACCAGGCTGGCCTTGAACTCACAGAGATCCACCTGGCTCTGCCTCCCGGAGTGCTGGGACCAAAGGTGTGCACCACCGCTGCCTGGCCCAAGTGCATATTTTTTAATGTGAGCTCAGGGATTGAACTCAGATCCTTCTGCTTGTCCTGTAAGCACTTTACCGACAGAACTATCATCACCCAAGCTGCCTAGTCTCATTCTTCACAGACTGTCACCTGCTGGGGCTGCTGTTTTAGTCTCAGCCAGTGGTAAGGAGGGCCCTCCCTGGCATTACAAGTACAGCCCAAACAGGCACTGCAGTGAGTTGTTGAAGAGAGGACTCACCTCAGGTAGGTCGTCCACAGAGCTAAGGCTAGCTTCTCTGCAGTTCCCTGTCTCTCCTGTTTGGTCTGTCCCTCACCATCCATGGCCCAGAGGAAGCATGGTTCCCTTGGCTGCCAGCTCTTCACTTCCAAACTTCAGCTGTCCCAGCAAGAGTCATCTTTTCCCAGCCTTCCTCCCCCCGATGATGGTAGCATGCTGTCAGCGGCAGGAGGATGCCGCAGTCCTGTGCCACAGACTTGGGACTGGCAGCTAGGGCCCTGAGAGTCATCTCCCCTGGGGCCACAGGGAACGTTAGCAGGACCTGGGAAGAGCAGCCAGAAGGAGTACCACAGGCAGTGTTTGCAGAGTGCTTGTTACAGTTTCCTGCTGATTCTTACAAGGTATCTAGATGAAGCCAGACGAGACCATCGCAAAGTAGCAGGTGATGTATTTAAAAGTAGCGCCCATGTTATTAAATATTTACGACCACTTAGTTTGATGTAAAGCGCCCATCAATCATTTCCGTGGGGCCTGTCTCGTGTCCACGAGTCCTGTGTGCGGCGAGCCTTCAGGCTGCATTCTAGCCCCAGCCTTTGTCCAGACCTTCTGCCTGAGGCAGCAGGTGCTGCTCCTGGGTGACAGCCCACAGCAAGGAAAGGGGGAGACAAGGAATCTGCTGAGCAGGAGCCTTCGAGTCCTTCTTGACAGTTGAGAACTATGGAATTTGCCCTCTGCCCTGCCTCTTCTTTTAGGATGACTAATTTGACACTGTCAAAGTGTTCAATTGCTCTCCCGCCTTCTAAATCCCCAGAGGGGACCTCCCAAATGAAAGGCAGATTCACAAGAGAAAAGCGGAGCGGAGCAGCGGGAGAGGGTTTGAGTCTGTAAGCGGTGGTGAGTAGGTGGGAAGCTGAGTGACTCATAAAGAGGTTGCTTTCACTTTCACTTAAACACTTAACCCAAAGAAGGAGGGTGTCGGGGAGGAAGCCGTTGAGCATCGCCTGCTGAAAGCTGGGGGAATGGTCAGGTTTGCTGTGTGGAGCTGCATCCTCTCCATTGGCCAGAGCTTCCGGCTGGGGCTGGGCATGTGGCTCGGTTGGTAGAACGCTCACCCAGCATGCACCAAGCCCCTGGTTCATACCACAGCACTGCATGAAAGCAGGCATTGTGGCACACATCTATAATCCCAACAACTGGGGAAATCAGGGTAGAAGGATCCAGAGTTCAAGGTCAGTTATCCTTGGCTACATGGCAAATGCCAAGTCAGCCTGGGCTCACAAGACTGTCTTTAAAAAAAGAAAAGCCAGCGAGGTCAAGGACATCACAAGAAAACCCACAGCATCAACTAACCTGGGCTCATAGGAACCACAGAGACTGAACCGACAGCCAGGGAGCCTGCATGGGACTGACCTAGGCCCTCTGCATACATGTGACACTTGTGTGGCTTGGTCTTCTTGTGGGACTCCTAACAGCGGGAACAGGGGCTGGCTCTGACTCTTTTGCTGGCTTGTGGAACCCTATTCCTCATACTGGGTTATCTTGCCCATCCCTAATAGAAGGCAAGGTGCTTAGTCTTACTGCAACTTGATATGCCATGTTTTGTTGACATCCATGGGAGGCCTGCCCTTTCTGAATAGAAATGGAAGAGGAGAGGATGTGGGGGGATGCAGAGGGGAGGTGAGAGAGAGGGAGGGACTGGGAGGAGAGGAGGGAGGGGGAACTGCATTGGGGATGTAAAATAAATAAATATATAAATAAAAGAAATGATCTAGAAAACCAATGTGTGACTCACCATGGTGTTTCTATATGTTGTTATTAAAAGATGATTATTGTTTTCAACAGCCATTAATTATGAATTGTAATATTTGGAAATATATCATCATGTCTAGGTTAACTAACTTGGATGTAATACAGTAAATGATAGCCAAACACATACACACACACACACACACAAAAAAAAAAAAAAAAGAAGAAGAAGAAGAAGAAGAAGAAAGAAAAATGAAAGAAAATCCCTCCCATCAGGCCTTGTCTGGAACAGGGACTGGAGGGGAAGGACACTCTGCCTTATAAGACCAGAACAACACCCGGGATACTTTTTCCTCACAGCACTGATTCCCTGCTGCCCTCCCAGGCCAGTCCCCACCCCTACCCCCAAGAACCACAACCTAATCCCTGTCCCCACAGATGAGAGCCTTCTTTTCTTGGATTCTATATAAAAGAAAAGACAACAGAAAGGAAGTCCTTCTTTATGTCTGACTTCGAATCATCACTTACATTGCATATCGCTGTAGTATTCCTGTTCATTGCTGAATATTACTCCATTGCATCACCTCTCCATAATTTTGTTCTTCATTTTTCTAAGGATAGACATCTCTCTAAATACAGCCTCTGGATATTATGAAAATGGTGCTACATATGTTCTCATTTAATTCTTTTTGTGCGGGATTATCATTGCTCTCGAGGAAGTGCCTGTGAGCAGAGCTGCTGGACAGTGCTCTAAAGTGGTCATACCATTTCACACTTAGCAGGAGTATGGGAGACTCCTTGGACTTGTGGATTCTGTGGAGTGATGGTTTCCTAAGTGAGAGGGGGCTGCCATGGGTGGGAATCTAGAGGTGGTGGCTCCTGGCTGTCAGCAGTGCCCAGTCCCCATCTGTTTACTCTTGAGTCTTATCTTAGCCAGTGTTCTATTGCTGGGAAGAGACACCCTCGCCACGGCAACTCTCATGAAGGAAAGCATTTAATTGGGGCTGGCTTACAGTTTCATAGGTTCAGTCCATTATCATCATGGTGGGGAGCATGGTGGTACACAGGTAGACATGGTGCTGGAGAAGGAGCCAAGAGTTCTACATCTGGATCTGTAGGCAACAGGAACAGACTCTGGGTCTGGCTTGGGCCTTTGAAACCTCAACGCCCACCCCCAGTGACACACTTTCTCCAACAAGGTGACACCTACTCCAACACCTGCTAATTGCTCATCCAAGTAGTGACACTTCCTGATGACTAAGCATTCAAATATATGAGCCTATGGGGGCCATTTTTCAAACTACCACAAGTCTTAATCCTTAGAGCCTTGCTCCACGTGACAGGAGGTGGGCACCTGCAGGCTGTACTTCTTGGGATCCTGATTGGGTGGGTGGTACTGGGTCCATGGGAAGATTAGGCTGGGTGTAGGAAATAGGAGGTTCTAGATGGTGGCTATTAGGAGGCCCTAGAGTAGATGTGGCCAATGAAAACTACTGGGGTGAGTGTGGCCAGCGTAAGGTGTGCTGGGGTGGGTGTGGTCAGAGGAAGGTGTGCTGGAGTGGGTGTGGTCAGTGGGATCTCCAAGGAGGCAGAAGGGAGGGATAAGGCAGGTAATTTCTCCCATCACTGCCATTGCTGGCCTCTCTTGCAGCACTGACCTCCCTCCCCACCCTGCTGTGATTTCCAATGCACAGTCTCACCAGAACTGTAACCCCACAGGCTGCCTCCAGCCCCTCACTACAGACATCCCCATCCGCTCATCTCTGTGTCACTGGAGGCCATTTGGATGCCCGCAGGCCCTTGGATGTGACCAGCTAGGGTGGAACAAGGCTCAGTGTGTGCTGATGCAGCCACTGGCCTTCCTGGGCTGCTCCTAACCCTGTTGTGCAACAGTTCCAGGGCATGCTGGGTAAAATGCAGATTCCCAGCCCTCACCCCAGAGAGGCTGTTTCAGACAGCTTTTGGTGGGTCTCAGAAAATGATCTCTGGTTTGTATCCTGGGTACCTCTGATGTCAGTATTCGGCGGCACAGTCTCCATCACTGGGCTGAATGTGGGCCACTGTTGGCCTTGTTTCCACACTAGCCATGGCTCCTACCACAGCGGCTGCTGATTCATCCACCTGTGGCTGCCTTGTGTCCCTGGTGAGCAGCAGTCCAGGAGAGTGGCCCCTCTGCATTTTCTCAACAGCGTTGGGCACCCTGATCCCTTCCTCATCCTGGAGCCAGCCATGTGGCCTCTTCTCAGTCCCTGGGATGCCACTGCACCAGCCGGCACCCAATGCTCCCTGCATGTAGGTCTCCTTTCTGGCCTCCCTTTACCATTCAAGTGTCTACCTATACTACATGTCCTGGGAAGAGAGACTCTGGGGGAGTTTGCTCCTCATGAGAGCATCACCAGACCTTGGGGTTAATTCTGTGTAATTTATAGCATGGCATTCCTTCCTGAAGACATTTTGGATGCCACCTTGCTCCACCAGAAAACTCACAATAACTATATCAATCTGCAATGCCCGTAAGTAGACTGACTTCCCCTAGCATAGCACACATCTTGCCTGACCATATGCAACAGTCCTGGTGGTAGCATTCCTATCCCTCTGTTTCTGGCCACTTTAAGAACTTCCCTGGGGAAATGCACTAATTAATATGCTAAATATTAATTAGTGTCTCTTCACCCCATCGAGGTATAAATATAGAGTCAGTCTAGTTGGTTCCGATTTGAATCTCCAAACTCTAGGCAATGTTCACAGTAGTTGATTAGTTAACTTGGGAATGGCTTTTGCTCCTACACAGCACTCAAAACCTTTCTAAAAGAATTCTTTCCAAGTATCTCTTCTGACCTCTGTCTTAGTTACGTTTCTATTGCTCTGATAAAACACCATGACCAAGGCAGTATATAGAAGGAAGCGTTTGTGTGGGGCTTACAGTTCCAGAGGGCACATCACAAAGGAAAGGACGAGAGCAGACAGGTGTAGTGACTGGATCTGGAAGCTGAGAGCAGAGGGCTCTGTCTTGAGCTACAGACAGTGAATAGATAGCAACCTGGGAATGATATGTGCCTTTTAAAACATTAACACTCACCCATAGTGATGCACTTTCTTCAGCAAGGCCACAGCCCCCAAGTCTCTACAAAGAGGGCCATCAACCAGGGACCAAGTGTTCAAATGCCCAGGACTTCAGGGGACTATCTTAGCTAGGGTTTCTATGGCTGTGAAGAGACACAGTGACCACGGCAACTCTTATAAAGGGAAACATTTAATTGATGTGGCAGCTTTCAGTTCAGAGGTTCAGTCCATTACTGTCATGGCAGGGAGCATGGCAGTGGGCAGGCAGACGTGGTGCTGGCTGCATCTTGATCAGAAGGCGATAGGAAGTGAACTGTGACACTGAGGGAAGCTTAAACAAAAGAGACCTCAAAGCCTGCCCCCACAGTGACACGCTTCCTTCAACAAGGCCACCTCTCCCAATAGTGCCACTCCCTATGAGCTCATAGGGGCCAATTACATTCAGACCACCACAGGGACATCTCACTCAAACCACTGACCATGCCCCTAGAATTTTGGCCATCTTTATCATGATACAAATCATAAAGTATTGTCACTGCCTGGTTTCAGTCCTCTATTTGAGCAGTTCTCAACCTGTGGGTTGGGACCCTTTTGGGGATTGCATATCAGATATCCTGTATATCAGATATTTAAATTATGATTCATAACAGCAGCAAAATTACAGTTATGAAGTAGCAATGAAAATAATTTTATGGGTGAGGGGTCACCACAATATGAGGAACTGTATTAAAAGGTTACAGAGTTAGGAGGGTTGAGAACCATTGTTTTAGTGTGTGTGGTGTGTGTGTGTGTGTGTGTGTGTGTGTGTGTGTGTGTGTGTGTAGACCAGAGGGTGACCTGATTTCTTTTCGAGACAGCCCTTTACTGACTCTGAAGCTTACTGTTTTGGGTAGATTGGCTAGCAGGAAAGCACTGGAAATCATGTGTCTACATGTTTCCACATCTCTTATTTTGATCATTTCATTCATTCTCCCTCTCTTCCTCCCTTTCTCTCCAGGGTCTCTCACTTGCCTAGAACTCGCTGATTTGGTTAGACTGGCTAGCCCCAAATGAGCCCCAAGGATCCCCTTGACTTTGCCTCTCCGTTGCTGGGATTCCAAGCACACGCCACCAGGTCCAGCTCTTTTATATGGGCTCTGGGATCAGAACTCAAGCCCTTGTGTTTGGACAGCAAGCGCTTCACCAATGGACCCTCTCCCCAGCTCCCTTTTCTCTGTTGAAATCTACCCATCCCCAGCACACTAATAGACTCTAAGCCCTCTGAGAGCGGGGGCCATCCTGTGACTAGTCTGGTTCCCAGTGGCTGTGGAAGCAGGTCTTGAACTCCGGATTGCCGTATACATACACCACAAGCCTGCCTTTCCCACTCCTGGGGAGTAGAACTATTTTAAGGTCATCCCTTAGCTCATTGCAGAGGGCAGAGAGGCTCCTGCTGTGGTGGCAGTCACTCTAACACATGCCACTTGTCACTCTGGCCCCATGAGTTGATAAGGAAACACATTTATGGCATTGTCTTCTGAAGAATATCTTCATTCAGCTTCTGCCAATTTCTGACAATACTTCCCTAACAAGCCCGGGAGACTCCGAAGCTGGAGGCAAACAGGTGCCCAAGTGTGTGAGACTGTGGCTTCCTGGGCAGCCCCTTGGCCCAACCTCCCTGCCTTCCCCGTCAGAGCCATGCTGAATAATAAGACCCGCAAATCTTTTGTCTGGAAAATTATCTTCCTGTAACACTGGAAGCTGTTACCATGGAAATAAAATAGCCTATTAGCCTAAATCTACCCAAACACGGAGAGACCCGACTGGATTGCTGTGGCCCGTCATTAATAAGGAGAAAAGCAGATTAACCTTTAAGAGAATGGACAGAAATGGCAGAGACTGTTGGGATTATGAGTTTTCATGTGGAGTTTATCGGGACATCCATCTCTGCCTGGAGCAGCCATGCTGAGGGAGGAAGCCATGAAGACTGGGAGTGGAAATTAGACCTGCCTGCCAAGCCTGGGTGGTGTGGTGTGTCCTGGTCTCTGGCTGTTGGCCACTGTAGGTCTTCCCTCTCCATGGTTTCCTGCGGAAGCCACCCCCCCACCCCCCCACTGTCACCCTGCTCACCAGAGAGTATGCAATCATCCTGTTGAGCAGGTCCTGAGAGAGCCAGGGACCTGCATAGGCTCCCATCCCATCCCACCTCACAGTCAAAAGGCCAGACAGACGCTGGAGACAGATGGAGCCAAATCCAGCCCAGCCTGGCCTGCCTCCTCTCCCATGGGCAGCCCAGATGCCAAGTTCCTGAAGCTCAGGCTGCCAGGAACATGGCAAGCTCTGTGGCTGGGTATGGAGTCGGCTGGCACCAGGCAGCTTATAGAGAGTCAGTCCTGCTTGGCTCACGGCCTGTACACCTGGACGGCCAGAGCTATGGGCAAGCACCCTTCCTCCAGGAAGGAGGGCTGTGCCAGGCTCTTACAGCCATCCAGAGAGACTCTTCCCCGGGGGAAGCCCACACTGGCTCCTGACAGCAGGCTTAAACAGCAGCCTTTCTTTTGCCTGGTTCCACCAAGGAAGAAAAGTGAAGGAGTGTCTCTGTGAGCAGCAGGCATCACGATTAAAAGCTGTTCTGCCACGGGGACCTCGTTACACACTCCATGTCTTTTTACACACTCCATGTCTTTTTACACACTCCATGTCTTTCCTAAGCCCTGCTCCCTGACATCAGGAAATACAAGACACCTGCGACTTCCGCAGCAGCCTGGCTTGCCTTGTGGCCTGAGTCAGAAGAGGGAAGGACACAGAGTCTGCGCAGTGTATCTGACGCTGACACAGGGGATGAGTTTGAATCTGCCTTCCGTGTCCAGTGGTGGCTAGCTGCAGGGACAAGTGAGCCCCTGGGCTCGGTGGCTTTCATGGAGGCCAGATGACGTCCTAGGCCGGTCATGGTCCCATCAGAGGCTCCGATTCTCTCCGCCTGGCAACTCTCTGATCCCTGCAGCTTTTGGATATCCCTCTCCCTCTGAGCATCTGGCTGGGAAGGGATGAGCGCATGAGGAAGGCCGAGAAGGGAGCTTTCAGAGAGCGGGCCACCTGCAGCCATCTGCCTTCTGGGAAAAGGCAGACCTTCTCCTGGGTGTAGATGGTGAGAAATGGGGACTATCCAAGGCCGGGAAGGCCCCAGTAGGAGGCTCAGACACACTTGTCCCCAGCTGCCAATAACAGATGCCTACAGCCAGGTATTCCCACAGGTGCCTGCTCCTCCCACACACTCACAACGGAATTACAGAATGTATAAGTGGGACAGGCACCTGGACACTGTGTCATGTGACATCGTCCAAGGTACATTTGAGGAATTTGAGATCCTCAGAAAATGATGTCTTTGAACATGTATGTTTGGCATGCAACAGAGACTTATTCCTCCCAGAATTCATGGGAAATGGGAGTATTAAATAATTCTGATAATTCTTGTGTTCAAAATCTTCTCCTTCTTCTGAATAAAACATCGCAGAGCTTAAAAACTGCTTGACCTGCAAGCCTGAGGGACTAAGTTCAATCTCCAGAACCCGTGTGGAAAAGCCGGGCACCGTGGCACAGGTTTGTAATCCCAGTGCTGGGGTCGAGGTAAGACTTGGGGAGGTAATCTTAGTTGCCAACTTGACACAACTGGGAATAGGGAACCTCAACTAAGGAACTGCCCCCATTAGACTGGCCTGTGGGCATGTCTGTGGGGCGTTATTAAGACAGTTGGTGATGGATGTGGAAGAGCCCAGCCCACTGTGGGTGGCATCACCCCTAGGCAGGTGAATCAGGCTTGTAGAAGAAAGCAGTCTGAGTGTGAGCCGAGGAACAAGCCAGGAAGCAGTACCCTCCATGCTCTCTGCTTCAGTTCCTGCCTCCACGTTCCTGCCGTAAGTCCCTGTCCTGACTGCCCTCAGCAACAGACAGATGCAGAATAACAAGCGGAAGAAACTGTTGAAGAAACTGTTTCCTTCCCGGAGGTGCTTTTGGTCAGTGTTTTATTACAGCAATAGAAAGCAGTCTTAGGACAGGTGAAGCCAGGAGGATCCCGGGGCTGCTCCAGGCCAGTGAGAGACCCTGTCACAAAAACAAACAAACAAGCAAGGTAGACAGCTTCTGAAGAAAAAAAAACGTGGAAGGTTTTCCTCGGGCTTGTTCTCTCTGTCTCTGTCTCTGTCTCTGTCTCTCTCTCCCCCTGTCTGTCTGTCTCTCTCTCCTTCCCTCCCTCCTCACACATACTTGACTGTGGATCTTTTGTCACTTATGGAATGACCTTTCTTGGAATTAGAACTGCAAGGGACATAGTTTGAGCAAACAGACCCAATCCTGTTGGGCTAGTTAAATTTTTGTGGACTTGATACAAACTAGGGTAACCTGGGAAGAGGGAAATACAACGGAGAAAATGCCTCCACTAGATTGGCCTATGGGCAAGTCTGTCAGGCATTTTCTTGATTGACAGTTGATGTGTGTGTGTGGGGGTCCATCCCACTGTGGGTAGTGCCACCCCTTGGGCAAGCGGTCCTGGGTTGCATAAATAAAAGCAAGCTGAGCAAACCAGGCCGAGGAAGCCAGGGAGCAGAGTTCCCTCATGGTCTCTCCTGCCTCAGGTTCTTGCCTTGAGTCCCTGCCATGACTTCCCTTCTTACTGGACTATAACCTCTCAGGTGAAATAAACCCTCTCCTCCCCAAGCTGCCTTTGGTCATGGTGTTTAGCACAGCATTTAAAAGCAAACTAAAACAACTCTCCTGGTCTGTTTTATGCTTTCCTGCAGTAGGCGTGCCCTGGGCTTAAGAAAGGCTCTTCCTGGGTGGAAGTTGCAGGGCCCAGCCAGAGCCCAAATAAAATGCTAGTTCCCCAAACCTCTTAAGTACAAATCCTGATCCCAGGGACTACAGGATCAGCCGGAAAATGAGCCTCACCATACATACATCTTGCTGAGAGGGTGTGTGTGTGTGTGTGTGTGTGTGTGTGTGTGTGTGTGTGTGTTTTATTGGTTTATTGCTTCATGTCACAGTTAATGATTAACCAGAGCCTCTGGTTTCTCACTTGGAAAACAGAACTAAAGTATCCCACTGGGCTGAGTGACAAAGGCCTGCATTCCCAGCTACTTTGGAGGCTGAGGCAGGACGATGAATAGCTCTTGGAATCAGAGCTGCAAGAGACATATTAACAAACAGACCCCTGGCCTACATTTTGTTTAATGCTTTCTCAGTATGAATGAGCACTAAGCTTAAGAATGAAGGCGTTGCCTGGCCGTGGTGGCCCACACCTTTAATCCCAGCACTCGGGAGGCAGAGGCAGGCGGATCTCTGAGTTTGAGGTCAGCCTGGTCTCCAAAGCGAGTTCCAGGAAAGGCGCAAAGCTACACAGAGAAACAGTGTCTTGAAAGAAGAAGGAGGAGGAGGAGGAGGAGGAGAAGGAGAAGAATAATGAGGGCCTCGCAGAGAGCAGGAGACACGGTCCTAGCCCAGGGAGCCCGCACACTGTGTTTTGGGCTCCAGTGGGAGACCAACACTGACCAACAGCCTCCACACACTGGCACGGCAGCCGCTGAGCCAATACCAGACCTTTGGACGGCTGCCGGTAGCGGTGTGGCTGCCGGAGACCCCGCTTTCTCGAGTGATTGACAGTGCTTTTGTGTCGAAGGACTGAGTGAAACTAGACCTGAGGCAGCCGAAGTCGACCCGCATTTTTCAGGTTTACAGGACGCAGACATGGACGGGAGCTGCACCGCTGTCTAGAGAGTTTGGAGGAAGCCCGTGACGTTCCCAGTGTCACGACAGTGACACAGACAAGGGAGAGAACTGAAGTGGTAAGTCTGTGGACCTGATGAGCAGGAATTCTGAAGCTGGGGTGGGAGGGGAATGAAGGCCGGGCTTAGTCAAGGTCTGAGGCTTATCTTGTGCAGAATTCACAAGGCCCAGCCATAGCAAGGTTCAAGGTCAACCTGGGCAACTTTGTGAGACCCTGTCTCAAAGTAAAAAGCAAAAGACCAGAGATGGTTCAGTGGTAATGGGGCTTGTCACCAAACCCAGCAGCCTGAGTTCCATCCCTGGGACCCACAGGATAGAAGGAAAAGAACCAACTCCTGAAAAGCTGTCCTCTGACCTCCCCATGTGTCTCCCCCACCCCCAGACAATAAATACATGTAGTAAAAATAAAATTAAAAAAAATAGGGCTGGGGATGTAGCTCAGTGGCAGAGCACTTGCCTAGCACATAAAAGGCCCTGGGTTCAAGTCTAGTACCACAAAAGCAAACCCAAACCAGCAAATGAATTGATGGATGAAACAGCCCAGAGCTCAGTCTAGGGCTACAGGGTGACAGGTTTTGCTTGTCTCCTTCCAATCAACTGAGAGGATCATGAAATGTGTAAGGGCTGGGCAGACAGACATTGCCTAAGCGGCTGAGTGACCAGTGGGTGGCACTGACCCAGGGAAGTATCTTGAAGTATCTTGGAGGCGATGATGTGACAGCTCATAATGCAATGATTGGGTTATGTAGTAAAACAGAAGAGTGGGTCAGGGCAGAAGTTCAGCGGAGAGGAGGGGAGGGGAGGGGAGGGGAGAAAAGGGAGGGGAGGGGAGGGGGAGGAGGGGAGGGGAGGGGGAGGAGGGAAGGGGAGGGGAGGAGGAATTGTGGATCGGGGCTTGATGTAATTCAGTGACATTGATGTAACATCAGGTAACGCAGCCCTGACACTCCCAACACTTGGTTGGACAGTTTGTCCTGTGCATTGAGGGACGTTTAGCATCATCCCCGGCCTCTACTTACTAGATGCCAATAGCGTCCTCCTGGGTCCCCAGTTATGACAACCAAAAATATCCCTGGGTGGGGGCAAAATCTCCTCCTCTGGTACAATTGAGCCCATTCATTTTCAAAATGGAAAATGAAAAACTTTTAACTTAAAAAAATGAAAACAGAAACACACACACACACACACACACACACACAAACAAATTAAAGATGGAAAATAGGACCACAGTCCCCCAGCTTGCAGACCCCTCTGCTCCTTAGGCCTGGCGTCATCATTCAGACTTCCTGGCGCATCTCCACAGGCATGGCCCGTGTCTGCATGTCATCCTGGGATGCAGGCCTAGGTTTCCAATCCCCCGCAGTCCCATTGAGCTTGCCTGGGTTTTCCTCACCTCATTCTCAAGCCTCAGCAAAGGCCAGGCCAGCTCCCCAGAGAAGGAGGGATGTTTCCTGGTTGCGCATTCCAACGGCATTATTGCAACCTGAGTCCTTTGTATTTTTTGACATCCTGTTTCTGATTTCCCCACTGGGCTTCTAGTACTGAATAAAGCATCTTTGAAAGCCCAGCGCATTCCAGAGAAAAATCAGGGGGCTCCTTGAAGATGAGAGCGCGGCAAGGATGTGCTAGCAGCTGGGGAGCTACAAGCAGTCACAAGATGTAGCTCTTGTCTTCTGGACTGTCTCTGCCGGTCACTTCAACTGAGACTCAGTTTCCTCAAGTTAAAAGAAGACTGACAGGACAGCTCATGGCTTGTCATGTATATACTATGCTGAGCACGGTTTCCTAATGCGTCCTGCCCTGTATGGCTCAGACTTATAGGGAAGGTTCTGTTGTATGTTGTGTATTCACAGGCTTTGTAAACTGTCAAGTGCATTTTTAGAAGTCCAAAATCTGTTTCAAATTATTACCTACCTCAGATGTTGAGACCTCCACCCAGTGTGCCTCCAGAAATTGAAAGACCAGGGTGGTTAAGAGTCCGAGCTGCAGGAGCAGTTAGCCCAGGCAGGAATCAGATCCCAGATCGGCACTGGAGCTGGGCGACTGTCACCTCCCTAACTTCTGTTTTCTCATGTGTAAATGAGAATTTAATATGCTGGTGATTTACAGCACTTAGCACAGGGTGAGCCATTAGAGAGACTCGTTCGTATTAGAAGCTGGTGTTGGGGATGCGACGAGCCTGTGCCAGATGGGTTTTCTACCAGGAAAGCAGGGAAAGGGCTGGGGGCATTGGAGGAGAGGGCTGGAGTGCTGAACCTGTGGCATGGGTTGGGGAAAGCACATTCCTAGTGAGGATTGAGGAGTATGCAAGTTCAGAAGATCATGAATGGACCTTGAATATGTGCTGCCAAGAACATTCTAGAAATGTATGTCTGTCTCTGCCACCAGTACAAACTCACTGCCCATAGTTCTCTGTTTTCTGTGTCCCATGTCAGTAATGCTCAGCCTGGTTTAGGGGACTCTGGGGTCTGGTTTAGACCTACTCCAGCTCACGTAGACTGCAGATTCTATTAAGGACTCTCATGCTCTTACATTTTGTTTCCTGAAGAGTTGCCTACCCACAGGAAGAAGAGGAACAACGGAAGCAAACTGTAGTGCGTTCCTGAGAAGGGTCCTCCGACTTCCGGTAGGATGCAGGTGAGGATACCCACAAATTCCACTTCTCCAGACCCTGTGTTTCTGGGTGGTGGTGTTTTGTTTTTCTTGTGAATTCAACCCAGGGCTTCCTGGCATACTAAATGCACAATCTACAACTGTATCACAACCACCCTAGCCATGGCACATCTTTTCTGAATCTTCTCCCGGCCCGTGTTATTGACACAGCTCTTGGCTGGGTTTCTGAACCTTGGTATGTCTTCTGGATTTCCCCTTTGGAGCTCTCTGGCCTAAGACTCCTCTTTGAGATCTTAGCCTGGGGCTTCCCGTAGGCAGCCCCTGAGTGGAGACAGTGTACAAACTGTGTTTGAACAGAAAGAAGCTCAAGGGAGCGGAAAGATGTGTAACAGAAATGGGGGTGGGGGAGAGGCAGTTTCGGGCTCTGTCAAGACAGCCTATGGAAGGTGAATTCTGGGAAAAGGCAAGCAATGACCTCAGAGTTGTCCCAACAGAGGATGCATGGCTGGGCACAGGTCCATTTATCCATATGGGTAGAGGGCTGTCATGTAGAGTTTTAAATCTGTCTTGTCCCACTCTGGGGCCAGGATATATATCCAGACACAGAGTCATACCATTGGCCCCTTCCCAGCAAAATTCCTGCAGTCTCTGCCCTGGATAGAGCCCAGCCACAGCCCCATGGGAACAGAAGAAGGGCGCTCGGCAGCCTGGTTCTACCCCAGCTTTGTGGAGAAGAAGCCCTGTAGAAACTATTGAAATTGGAACACAACAAATGGTGTGGAATCCACTAAGGAAACTGGAAAACACCAGTCACCGCTCTGTTTGTTCTGCGCCTCTCTAACCACGGCACATTTTTCATCAGGAGAGAAAATTAAAACAAATAAAACCATGAGCACTTTCTCCCAGGAGAGGCCCAGAGCTCATTTCTCTGTTCCCAGGCAGCGCTTCAGTTGCTAATATTGAAATTTAAAATAAATTTTTAAAAAAAAAGCTTTATTTTTTTTTTCCAGTCTTGAAGATCTCTATCCCTGAACCACTGCGCTTATAGGCTAGGGTGGGAAGGGAGCTGGACTTGGTCCTACGGAGTTCTGGAGAATGTCTCTCTGCTGATGGAAAGCTATTCCCTGTGTCTGGGTTCTCTCCCACCTTGCCACCGGTATAACCTGGGCAAGTACAAAATTCCCCTAGACCTCGCTTCGCTCCGCTGACACTGTTGGTAATTGCTGAATGCAGCTCTTGGCGCTTTTGCGAGGGTTAAACGAGATGGTACAGACCCACACTGTGCACAGTGCACACACGGGGAAAACAACATATGTTAGCTCTGAACTCCCTCCTTAGAGGTGGAGGAGTGGACCTCAGCGTCCCCCCTCCTTGGAATTAATCTCTTCTGTTCGCATTCCTTTTAACACTGACTCCCAAATCTGGGATTCATTTGGTGATAAATGTATACGTTGTACAGTTCTGTCTCAATGCTTGTCCCTCTCTTGGTTCCTGGGAGAAGACTCCATGCAAGGGAGGGTAACCCCCCGGAGTTGCTACAGGACACACCCAGACACCAAGTTCTCAGCACCACCAAGGAGATTATTACCCCAGAGGGGCAAGTTGCACATGCAAGGGGTGGGAGTGGGGGGGCAGCCTCTGGATTGGGCAAAGGCAGACAGCAAGCAGCAGGTATTGTTAGGGTGAGTTGGTAAGTCTTGATCGGACATGTTAGCCACATAATGAATTTTGGTTGTTCGACCTTGGTGTTTTGTCTCAGGAATGAGTTAGTGGCTAAATAAGGGAATGGACCTTAGGGGCTGGCTGTAGGGATGTAATCTAACGGTTTTTATCAAGACAGAGGGAAGGGGAAAGGGCAAAACCTGTTGGTGCTATGTTTGTCATGCTGGGGCCTGTCAGACAGCCCTTCACACCAGGCTTGGTGTGATGTGTGTGTGTGTGTGTGTGTGTGTGTGTGTGTGTGTGTGTGTGTGTGTGTGTAGGGCAGGTTTGCCGATGTGGAAGTCAAAAGTTTTGTAGCTCTAGGCCTGTGACTCCTACCCAATGCCACTGCCTCTCCCCATGTCAATTAAGCCTTTAAGCAAATAAAACTCCATTGGCCAGCTCTGTTGGAGTTGCCAAAGAGGAGCCTGGTGATGGATTTTGTTTGTTCATTTGGGTTTGGGGGAGATAAGGTCTTAACGTGTAGCCCAGGTTGGCTTAAACTCTCTATGCAGCCCAGGCTGGCCTCAGACTCAAGGTCTTCCTTCCTCAGTCTCCCAAGTGCTAGGATCACAGGTGTCTGCCGCACACCAAGCCTGCGGTCTTTTCCCAGGAGTCAAGAGAGGGACAGACACTCATTCAAACAGAACTGCACACTGTCTATATTTATCAGCGAATGAATCCCGGATTTGGGAGTCAGTGTTTTAAGGAGTGTGAACAGAAGAGATAAATTCCAACTAAGAGGTCCCTCTTTACACCCTATATGTGCCCCTGGATGTTGCACTCTGAGGGGCCCTGAGAGATGGAGACACTTTTTAAGATACACAGATCCAGGGAGATGGCTTAGAAGGTAAAGTGGGTCAAGTGCTTGACAATTAAGCCCAAGGACCTGAGTTCAGATTCCCCCAAAGCCACGTAGAGCCTGTACGGTTAGTACAAGTGTCTGACTCCAGCCCCCCAGTGGTAAGATGGGAAAGATGGGGTACAGGACAGAAGAATGCTCAGACACTTGAAGACCGGCCAGTTTGGCACACAGCAGCAACGAACAGCAAAGAGGCTCTCAAAGAAGATGGAAGGACCGACCGTCGAGGAGGTTCTTTCCCTAGACACGCACATGCACGAGAACTATGACTTATTTTTAAAAAGCTCCTGCTCTCCAAGGCTGCTACACTCAGATGGAATGTGGGCTGACAAGAGTGGGCAGGTGAGGGCCAGGAGATCACTTAAGTCCCCAAAGCACTCACATCAAGGGGCTGAGGAAATACTAAGGAAATCACACTAATTAGAATATTCAGCCATAGGCTGTACAGAGTGGATCAGGCCATTTGCCTGTGCATAATCATATTTTAGCTGCAGGTAATGAGAAGCTCTTGGGAATTTTAAGCCCCAGATGGAGGCGGTGAGGATGCTCTGCTTTCAGAAGACAATTCTGATATCACAAAGCTTATGAATGCCAGTTTCTCCTTGCCCTCCCAGGGTCAGCCTACATGTGGGGTCCTGCTGAGGTCTCCCTGTCAATTTAAAAGCTGTCACCCAGGATCAGGAAGGTAGGAGGCCTCTGTTCTTCCATAATTCAGTTTGTTTGGGCCAAGACATTAGAAAACAGAAGTTAGCCATGGTCTCTGTTTAAATATAGCTCACACGGGAAACTGAGGAATCAGCTTTCTGTGATGATGAATAGTCAAGGGGTCGGACAAGAGCAAACAGGGACTGTGGAGCATGTAACTGAAGGCAAACTCTCCCTGGGAGTCCCGACTGCCAGTCCCTTGATGGACACACCCCTCTGCAGGCACTGCAGCCATGAGCTATCTGGGAGATGGAGAGTAGGAGCTTGCCTGGCTTGGTGACTGCTTGGTGGTGCATTTTGGGGTGTTTTAGTTAGGGTTTCTATTGTTGTGAAGAGACGCCATGACCACAGCAACTCATAAAGAAACCTGTGAGGTGACAGCTTCCCGTTTCAGAGGTTCTGTCCATTATCATCATAGTGGGACACGGCAGCATGCAAGCAGACATGGTGATGGAGAGGCAGATGAGAGTACTACATCTTGCGAGCAACAGGGAGTGGTCTGAGTGTCACACTGACCAAATCTTGAGCATATATGAGACCCCAAAGCCTGCCTCCATGGTGACACACTTCCTCCAACAGGGCCACACCTTTTAATAGTGCCACTCCCTTTGGGGGCCGTTTTCTCTCAAACCACCACAGGGATATATTCCCACTGCTCTGGGGCTGAGTTCGATGTAGATTTGTTAAATGAAGAAGAGACCCAACAACAGGCCTTACCCCGCAGTTCATGCATCAGGAACACGACTTGATGGATTTACCTCTTTTGTTAACTGTTGACGTAGGAAGAGCATGACACCTGGGCTCTCAGGACTCTTGGCTCATGGTTGCTCAATCAGGCGTGCTTGTGTACACTGGGATTATGTGTGAGCATCTGCCAACTAGGAACCAGAACCAAGTCCGAGAACCGTAAGATCCTAAGTCTTACCCACAACCAAAATGGTCCGGAGGCTGAGTCTCACTCGGAGCCACCTCACCTTTGGCCTTGCAAGTTGCAAAGAAGAGTCCTGATGAACACATCGAACTTCTGGCCCACAGAGCAGTGAGCTGTTAGCCAGATGTTGTTTGTGGTCATTGGTGACACAGAAAACAAATTCAAGTGCGACCACAAAAAATAATCTAGAAATTTCTCAGGGCAGCTTTGGGACATGGAGTTCAAGCTGTTCTTCCTAGCCTCAAATCCCAACCCTGCCACTTCGGTGGCTAAGAGAGTTGGGGCTGAGTCTCCACGCTGGGAAGTCATGGCTGCAGGAGCTTGAGGCAGCTGGTCACGTGGCATCCTCCGTTGGGAAGTCATGGCTGCAGGAGCTTGAGGCAGCTGGTCACATGGCATCCTCAGTTGGGAAGTCATGGCTGCAGGCAGGAGTGGCATCCACAGCAGCAGGAGTGTCGCAGGGTTTTTCTTTTGGGCCACCAACTAGCTCCCAAATCATGACATGGAGACTTCTTATTAGTTGAGAGTTCTTTGTCTAGTTTAGCCTTGTTTCTAGCTAGCTTTTTAAATTCAACCTGTTTCTCTTTACCTACCTTTTGCCTTGGGCCTTTTTACTTTTCTTTCTGTATGTCTTACTTCCCTGCGTCCTCCAGTCTCTGGCTGGCTGGCAGCTGCATGGTTTCTGACCCCAGGCATCTCCTTTTCTTTCTCCCTCATTCTCTTCTTCGAGCTTCCTTCTCTCCTATTTATTTTCTCAGCCCAGCAGCCCCGCCTATCTGCCTCCTGCACAGCTATTGGCTGTTCAGCTTTTTACTAGACCAATCAGGTGCCTTAGGCAGGCAAGGTGAAACAAATGCAATGCATCTTTATATAATTAAACAGATGCAGCAAAATAAATGTAACACACACACACACCTTCACATAGTTAAAGTAACATTCAGCAACATAAACGAATGTAACACATCTTTGTCCAGTTAAAATAATATTCCACAACACAGGAGCTTGAGGCAGCTGGTCACATGGCATCCTTAGTGGGAAAGCAGAAAGGAATGCTGCCCATCAGCTTACTCTCTCTTTTTGCTTTTGTTTTTTGAGACAGGGTTTCTCTGTGTAGCCCTGGCCGTCCTGAACTCACTCTGTAGCCCGGGCTGGCCTTGAACTCAGAGATCTACCTGTTTCTGCCTCCCAAGTGCTAGGATGAAAGGTGTTCAACACCACTGCCTGGCCTCTGTAGCTCCTTTTCATTCAATTAAAGAGCCCAGTCTAGGGCATGATGCCATCCACATACAGACCAAGGTTCCCTTTTCAGTTAATGTAATCTAGAAATCCCTCATAAATATACTCAGAGGTTTGTTTCTATAGTGATTTTAAATCCTGTTGACTTGACAATCAAGATGAATTAATGGTCTCAGTCCTTGTATCCCAAGTTCCACTCTTCTGTGGATTTAGCTACTTGTGGCCACTTGAAATATTAAATGGGAGATTACAGAAATAAATAATGCTTAAGTTTTGAATTGTGTTCTCCTCTGAATTGTCACCCATCCTGCTCTGTCCTGACTAACAGGAGACATACCTGTGCCCCATGTATGGTAGTGTATAGTCCAGTGTAGTATAGTACAATACAGTACAATATAATGTAGCATAGTATAGCACAGTATAATGCAGTATACTATAGTACAGTATGGTACAGTATAGCATAGTACAGTATAGTGTAGTACAGTATGGTACAGTATAGTATAGTACAGTATGGTAGAGTATAGTGCAGTATGGTACAGTATAGTATAGTACAGTATGGTAGAGTATAGTGCAGTGTGGTACAGTATAGTACAGTATAGTATAGTACAGCATGGCATAGTATAGTGTAGTACAGTGTGATACAGTATAGTATAGTACAGTATGATAGAGTATAGTGCAGTATGGTACAGTATAGTACAGTAAGGATGGTATAGTACAGTGCAGTATAGTGTAATACAGTATGGTAGAGTATAGTGCAGTATGGTACAGTATACTATAGTACAGTATAGTGTAGTACAGCATGGTACAGTATAATATAGCACAGCATGGTACAGTATAGTACAGTAAGGATGGTATAGTACAGTGCAGTATAGTATAGTACAGTATAACATAGTACAGTGCCATATTGCTGTGGATATCACTCTATATAAATAAAACACCGATGGCCAGTGACCAGACAGGAAGTATAGGCGAGACATGGAGAGAGGAGAATTGGGGAAACAGGAAGAAGGAGGGAGAGACACTGCAGCCACTGCCAGGACAAGCAGCATGTAAAGATGCCGGTAAGCTACCAGCCACATGGCAAGGTATAGATTTATAGAAATGGGTTAATTTAAGATATAAGAACAGTTAGCAAGAAGCCTGCCACGGCCATACAGTTTGTAAGTATTATAAGCGTCTGAGTGATTATTTTATACGTGGATTGTGGGACTGCGGGGTTTGGTGGAACCTGGAGAGAAGCCCTCCAGCAACACCATATAGTATACTACAGTGTAGTATAATACAGCATAGTTTACTATAATATAGTAAAGTATAGTATAGTACAGTACACTACAGTATAGTACAGTGTAATACAATACAGTATAGTATAGTACGATACAGTACAATATAGTATAGTACACTATAGTACAGCATAGTAGTGAAGTATAGTACAGTACACAATAGTACAGTACAGTATAGTACAGCACAGTGCAGTATAGTACAGCACAGGATAGTACAGTATAATATAATATAGTAAATAAGTATAGAACAGTACAGCACAATATATTCTAATACAGTACAGTGCAATATAGTACACTATAGCATAGTACAGTGCAGTACTACAGTCAACTGCAAGTATTCACACACCTTTGTGTACCACAAAACACAGTAATAGCCATGAGAGCAATCTGAATCTTCCAAAGAGCAGTGGGAAGTACTACCTTAGAGTAGGAAGTGTGAAAGTTCAATAAGGTATTTTGAGACGTGAGGGGGCATCACACAGCTTTCATTATGTGCATCATTATAACTGCTCAATTTCAGTATTATTAATCTCTTCCTGTGTCTTATTTATACACTGAATTTTATCATAGTTTGGTTTGCAGATGGAAAGAATGTAACGCAAACTGGCTTCAGTCCTACCTGTGGTTTCAGACATTCCTTGGGGGGGCATAGAACATACGCCCCTGTGGACAAAGGGGAGTCCTGAGGTAGGTCCTCACAAGGTCATGGTAAGAGACACAGAGGGGAAAACACACGTGTGCCTGGCACGTAATACCTCCTTAGAAAGGCCACCATAGCTACTCCTTAAAACAAACAGTCCTAGACTGTCCCCCAAAGCCGAGGTCTGAGAAACACGGGTCCCCAGCCCCACACGGCCCCCACGAGCAGAAGCTGCCACTCTGCTGTGCCTTCCTCTGCTGTACAGCCCTGCTGCCTCCCCCGCCCCCCCCCCGTGCCTCTCCACGCCGCTCAAGGGCACTTGGGCTCCCTGCTCTCACCCTGGAGAGTGAGGCAACCCCACTCGTGGTACAAACGTACGCAAGCAAGCCGACGCCACTCGTGAGAAGACTGTGCGTGTCTCCTCCTGAGCCCTTTTCTATTTCTCTTTGGAGAATTCACAGGGCTGCCTCGAAAGGAAATGTCCAAAGACGTGCGGATCTGAAGACCCTGCTAGGCGAAGGATAAGTGGCCCAGAAGAGCTCTTGAGCTCCTGATCCTCTTGGGGCTGCTGCTGCTCCCCCACTTCAGAACACAGTAGACTGTGAAGGAGGATGTCTGTCCCTTGGTGACCCCAATGTCCAAGCCCACTAGATTCTCAGTGCTGTAAGAGCCAGCCGCTCAAGGGTCCTCTTCATCTTCTTCTTCTGTGCTCCCAAACAAGCTCTGGGCCCTGGATCTCTGCCAAGGAGGGGAAAAGGCCACTTCAAGCCCGAAGCCATCTCCCTGCTGGCGTCCCTGGGGAAAGGGCCCTGTGGGAGAGGCAGGGTGGCCGAGGTGCCCTGTAGTCAGGGGCTGATGGCCGGGGAAGGGGACCCTGTGTGCTCCTTTCCACCATCTAGCAGAAATCTTAGATGGTCTTATTAATAAAATCACACCTGAGCCAGGTATTGTGGTGAACTGGAAGATCAGAGAACCAGAACAAGCCACAGCTACCTCACCTCACTGGATCTTCAGCTGGTCTTGTTTCCTCAGACTGGAGGCCTCTGAGTCCTCATCCAGAATGGCTCTCAGCTGAACTGTGCTGCTCAAAACCTAAAAGCTTAACTAGCCAAATGCTTCTAGTTTCTGGTCCTCATGCCTTATATACCTTTCTGCTTTCTACCATCACTCCCTGGGATTAAAGGCTCACTTTCTGGGATTAAAGGCATGAGTCCACCATGCTTGGCTGTTTCCTTGAACACATGGATTTCTGCCTAGCTCTGCCTCCCAAGTGCTGGGATTAAAGGCGTGTGCTACCACTGCCTATCCTCTATGTTTAATATTGTGGCTGTTCTGTCTCTGACCCCAGATAAGTTTATTAGGGTGCACAATATTTTGGGGAACACAATTCCACCACACCACCACATCTCTGAGGGACATTCTCAGAGGTTGGTGGGTAGGGTGGGAATTTAGGAGAAAAGTCTTCCCCAGCCACACCCACCTCCTTCAGACTGACTCAGAATGATTGCTGGCAACAAACACTTCAGCATCTGGGGTTCAGCCCCAAACTTGTTCCTAGAACACGGGCTTGGTTGGAATGGTTTGAATTATTGATGGTATGGCTGTTCTTCCCTGCTTGTCCTGTTCCAGGTCCCTCCTTCCTCTCTTTTCTTCCTTCCTTCTTCCCTCTCTGCCTCCTCCTTTTCCTCTCTTATCTCTCCCCTGTTCTTCCCTCCTTCCTTTATTTCTTCTACTCTCCCAGCTCTCCCTCCTTCCTTCTTTCTTTTCTCTACTCTTCTCTCCCTCCTCCCCTCCCTCCTCCTCTCCCTCCTCCCCTCCCTCCTCCTCTCCCTCCCTTCTGTCCCTTTCTTCTCTCTCTTCTTTCGCTTCCATCCTCCCCACACACACATCGATTTTTTTCCTCATTCTCTCTCTTCCTCCCTCCTCTCCTCTCCATCCCCACCCCCACCTCCCTTCTTACAGTCTCTCCTTCTATCCTCCCTCTCTGCTCCCTCCTCCTTCCCTTCCTTTCCTAAGTGAGCTTTGGGCCTCTATCATTGATGTTGCCTGTAGTCTTTGACCTTGCTGCAGACTGGCTGGAGTGGAGTCTGAAGCTGAGCGACACCCTGAGGGGACAGAGATTCACAGGAAAGCTAGAGAGGCAGTCCCCAGCCCAGGCTTCCTTCTCACCAGCCAGACAGCCAGATAGAGTCTGCCACCACTTTGGGGGAAGCAGTCACTGTGGAATGAGGAATCGGTGCAAAGGAGGTGTAAAATTTACAGTTTGATTTTAAGGGGAGCTAGATGTGTGCATACATGAAGAATAAACACACTTTCCCTAGTCCCAGAGACACAGAAAGACTCCACCCTTGGGAAGAGAGGGAAACACAGGACCACAGGGATGGATCCAAGTGAGACAGGGGGCTCCAGGTCTCTGGGAAGGTTGCCATCCATCCTGTGCCAGGGAGCCACATGGCAGCCAGGCTGTGCCCAGGCGTCTTTCTCGTGGCCATCTGCTGGGAGACACTCACGGCCGTGTTGCCAGCCAATCACACAGAAGGATGTGGCTGTCCCGTGCCAGTGTTTGCCTCAGCCTGTGACTGACTTCCTGGGGCCCCTGAGCCACAGGCTCCTCCAGTTGAATATGGAGTTGCGGACTATATATAGGAAGTGCCACGATCCCTGGGCCCACAGGACACGGTGAGGCAAGCAACGTGTGCTTCTGCTTTGATTTCCTCTGTGTAAGGCCCACCATGAGAAACCAGGGCTCAGCTTCTGGCTCCAGCCCTCATGGGAAGAAACAACCATGAAGTGACTTATAGCATAATGGATGGTCAGACCTGCCAGTAATTGCAGAAGTTTTTTTTTTTTTAAGTCTTTTCCTTCCGTCTTTCCTCCCCAACCTTCCTTCATTTGTTCGTTCATTTGTCCCGTCTTCCTTCCTTCTCTCTCTTCCTCCCCTCCCTCCCATTGACCGGGACACACAGTACAAAGCCTCCTCCTACAAGAGCAGGATTACTCAGGCACTATAGGAGATGCATGCTGATCACGTCAGACAAATCCTGACTTGTGTAGCTCACTCTCTGTTAAAGAGACTGTCTACACAGGAGTGAAACTGACAGAGAGGCCCCACCCCTCCCGAGGGCTCGTGGGCAGTGATTGGCGCTGCGGAGGAGACATTTTCTTCAGTGGTGTAGCCGCCGGGAAGTTGCCCACGCGCTTCTCAAGAACTCCAATTAAACTCGTTGGTTCAGAAGAAAAGGAGTGATGGGCACAGAAGTGGAGGGGGGGGGCTGGTTAGGAAGAGTGAAGGTCAGTGGGAGGGGGCGGGGTCAAGAGAAGGTAGTGGAGGATGAGCAGGATTAAAACAAAAATGTATTCTATACATGTATGTTAATGTCCTAACGAGGGCCAGGAAGATGGCTCCGCTGCTAAAAGGGCGGAGCCCAAAGCCTCCTGATGCAAGTTCAATCCCTAGAACCCACATCAAAAAAATAAAAGGTGGGGGGCTGATAGAGCAGCCGTGCTGTGTATCCTAAGAGATGGGGACAGGTGGGGACAGGAGAGTCACCCAGAAAGTGTGGGCCAGCTAGGCTGGAGTACACAGCCCAGCAGCAGAAATAAGAGAGACCTGGCCTCAATGAGGTAGAAAGGGAGACTGACTCCTCTCTCTCTCTCTCTCTCTCTCTCTCTCTCTCACACACACACACACACACACACACACACACACACACACACACACACACACACTAAATAGAAATATAACAAAACTTATTATTTATAGTGACTATATGCTGTACTGGCTAGTTTAAGTCAACTGGACACAAGCTAGGGTCATCAGCGGGGAGGGACCCTTAATTGAGAAATGTCTCCATAAGGTTGGACTGTGGACATTTTTTTAACTAGACATTCGGGGTGGGGGAGCCTAGCCCCTTGTGGGTGGGCCCACCCCTGGGCTGATGGTCCTGGGCTCTATATATAAGGAAGCAGGCTGAGCAAGCCATGGAGAGTAAGCCAGTAAGCAGCATCCTTCCATGTCCTTTGCATCCTAGGCCGCTAGGTCCCTGCCCTGTTCGAGTTCCTGCCCTCACTGCTTTGGATGATGAACTGTTGTTTAGAACTGTGAGTGAAATTAACCCCCTTCCCCCCGCCCCCAAATTGCTTTTGGTCATGGAGTTTCATCACAGCAGTGATAACCCTAACCAGGACACACGCTAATAAGGAACTTTCATTTAAAAGATGAAAACCAAGTGTGAGGAGTGTTTGGCTTGGACAGAGGCCTCTCACACACACACACACACCCCTCCATTCCACCACCAAGCAGCTCCTATGCCCAGTGGTCTAAGTATCTATGGAGGGGAGTCTGCAGTAAGTAATACGCACTGCATGCTGCATTCTTGCTTCTGCAGCTCTTTCCCTGCCAAGAGGCACCAAGAGAATGGAGGGGTCACAGCTGTCCAGCATCACCAGCTCGCAGAGGTGCTGAATAGGGCTCTATGTGGAAAGCCAGGCAGGGCTGGAGCCATGGCAGGCAGGCTCTCTGCTTCTCTGGCAGCAGTGCCCAGCAGAGGCTGCCAGCTGGCTCTGCTAATCACCTGTCGCCAAGGATGGGGCGGGAAGCAGAGAAAGAACTGAAGAGGCCCAGACAGAAGATGCTGGACCACAGTGGGCTGGCATCTCAGGGACGCAGGCTGCCCAGCTGGCCCACTGGTAAAAGCTCTGCTCTTGCAAGGAATCATTTGGCAGGTTCCCGCCTTCTTCCTCCCAAAGGCTCCCTGGGCCTGTTTGTTCCTGCTCAGAGCAATGAACTTCTCCAGGCTCCTGTTTTCCCCAGGGCTCCACAGGAATTGCCGAGGGTGGGCTTTGGGCAGATGCCAAGAGAGGGGAAGCCAGAGGCTCTTTCTAGGCCAATGCTTAGCCAATAGCAGCTCCAGGTAAGTCACAATGCAACCAATTTTTTAATTTTCATTTTAAAGAGAAAACAGTAAGATTTAATTCCGGTGACATGTTTCATTGAGCCTGTACCGTACTGCATCTAAGCAGAGAGTATTGTGACGCTCTGTGTTATTTCTTTGTATCTTCCTCTCAGACTCTAGAAGGTGTGTCCAACCTCTCGACACTGAGAAACTACATCATCATCTATAATGTTCAAGCTGCAGAGTTGTGTAACCCAGCTACACACACAGAAGGGGGGAAAATTAAATCTCATAATGCTTTAAGTAAGTTTACCGTTTTGTCTTGGGCCACATTCCTAGCTGTTGTTGACCTCATTTGGTCCACAGGCCACAGTCTGTACACACCTCCTACTGTGTGTTTGATGCCCAAAGCCCACCGCTCTTCAGACTGGTTACGTCACCTCAAACATGCCTCTCCTGCTGAGGGAGGCTCCTGACGAGGCCCCCAATTTGTCTCTTCTCAGCCTCAAAATCTCTGTGCGTCTTAAGTGTCCCCACTTGGCTGTGCCTGGTGCCTTCCCAGTCTTTGGTTTCTGCATGTGAGCAGGCTAGGGGAGGGGGAATCCCGCTGAGACTGAGTTAGCATCCCTGGGCCTGCCCAGCAGCTGGCACAGAATCACTTACTCCAAGTTCACAGCTTGGCATTCTGATTTGTGCCTTGCCTCAGACTCCCAGGAGGTGGGAGGAGGGGTGCGGGGGGGGGTGGAGGTGCAGCGGTGGCGGGGGGAGAACTCAGATAATGTGAGCCACTCTTCAAGCTGGGTCAGCTCACAATGCATCTCCCTTGGAGAGGTTCTAGGTACACAGAGAAGAAGGTCTGGGAGCTGCATCAAGCCATTCCACCACGAAGCTCCAGCTGAGCAGAGGGCTGGGCTCTTGCTGTCTCTCTGTGTCTTGAAATGCACCCAGGCGTTCTTGGACAGGGCATCTAATGCACATGCTTTTTGCATAGTCAACCCCTCATATCCACAGGGAGTGGATTCCAACCTTCCCTTACAGATGTTCCAGCCCCTCATATAAGACAGCGTGGCATCTGCCCAGAGCCTATGCACATCTGCCTGTGTACTTAGACTCATCACTACTGATCACACCTAATGGGATGTGAATGTCATGTTAATAGTTATTACACTATATTGCTCAGTGAGTAATGAAGAGAAAAGACAAGATGCTCAGAAAAGACACAATCCTGCCTGCCTGGCGTGTGTGTGTGTGTGTGTGTGTGTGTGTGTGTGTGTGTGTGTGCATGTGTAAGCCAGAGGTCAATCTCTGCTGTCAATCCTCCATCTCTTCCCACCTTGTATTTTGAGACAGAGTCTCTCACTGGCCTGGAGTTCACTGAATATGCTAGGCTAGCCAGCCAGCACACCCTGGGGACCCAGCTGTTTCTGCCTCCTTAGCACCAGAATGGCAAACATGAACCACCACACTCAGTTCTTTTACCTGGGTTCCGGAGCCTGAATCCAGGTCCTCACACGGGTAAGACAGTAAGGATGTTATCCTCTGAGCCATTTCCCCACTCTGCCCTAAGGGAGGGAGGAGAGAGACTTGGTCTCCTGCTTCCATCTGCAATCAGTTCCCAGGGGCTGTTCACAAGGGCTCCCACCAGCAAAAGGAAACTCCCAGCCTGGAAACAGAGGGGCTGGCAGTGAGCAATCAGGTCACCGAGGGAGGGCCTGGTGCAGGCCCCTAGAACCTCTGCATCCTGGGCTGAACCAAGCTTAGAGAGTGGCTCACATTATCTGAGCCCCCCACCCCCAACACTCCCCCACCCCTACCCCCACCCCCACCCCTTCTCCTGGGAGTCTGAGGCAAGGCACAAATCAGAATGCCAAGCTGTGAACTTGGAGTAAGTGATTCTGCGCCAGCTGCTGGGCAGGCCCAGGGATGCTAACTCGGTCTCAGCGGGATTCCTCCTGCCCTAGCCTGCTCACAGGCAGAAACCAGAGGTTGGGAAGGCACCAGGTGGAGCCAAGTGCAGTTTTAAATCTCCATGGTATAAAAGCCCCAGTAGTGTGATTGACTAGCATATGGTACTTACATAAAGGTCCGTGGCACCTGCATGAACACAGCTTTGGTACACAGGAGGATGGAAGGAATGTTGATGGATGGGAGGCCAGCAGATGGATGAATGGCCGGCCGTTTTTGCTTAGCCTTCTCGACCATGGTCTCTGACATCAGGACAGCAGTGTGGGCGGCTCATTTAAAAAGGAAGGCAGCATCGCGAGATAGGAAAGGATAGAGAAGAGAGACAGAAATAAGAAAAAAACGCTTTCAAACCTCCACCCCTGTGACTGATGGGCACTTGGTCCTACTTAAGAAACACTAGGAGTCTGTGTAGCAATGCACCCCTGAGCTGCTCTGTCCCAAGGGAGGGAAGGGGGATATTTATACACCCACTTCCATCAGCAATCACTTGAGGGCTGCTCACAAGGAAACCAGCAAAAGGCAACTCCCAGGCAAGGAGAAAGAGTTGCTGGTAGTGCGCGGCCGGGTCAGTAGGCACCGAGGTGTAGCTACAAGAGCACAGTGGAACATGGCAGTGTCCGTGAATAGCATGATCCATGAACTTGGACCAAGCCAGGGGTAGACTGACAGCTCTGCCCCTGACTCAGGCAGTCCGTCAGCGCCACCCTGCTCACTTCAGGCCAAGTATCACTCCTAACAAAATTGGAGTGAGCGGAGTTTCAGGCAGTTGTCCCATGGAGTGACGTGTTCCAGACTGTGACCCACAGGTGCCTTTGGGTGGATTCCTGGAAATGTCTGACCCAAACTCACTCTCTGTTGGTGACTGTTGGCTGACTGCAGGCACAGCAGGAAAGCCAGGCTCTTGGAGGACATTAGAGTCCTGCTTTGTGCTTCTTGTGGTTTCCAGCTTGACAGGCTAAGCCTGACTGGCAGACAGGCTCCAGCTCCAGTGTTGAGATACTTCCTGGTATTCTGTGTTGAGAGCAGAGCTGGCTATGGGGTGGTCTGTCACATGAGGAAGGCCCAACAGGCTCCTACTATCTATCTAGGTAGGTTTGTGTCCCCTTCTACCTATCTGTATCCACTTAAGTATATGTATGTTGTATGTATGTATATACGCATGTATGTATGTATGTATGTATGTATGTATGTATGTATGTATGTATCTATCTATCTATCTATCTATCTATCTATCTATCTATCTATCCATCCATCCATCCATCCATCCCATTTTGAAAGGTACATCCTCATGGGGGCAAGATCAGCCTTGGTAGTCCTCATGGGACATCTTTTTTATTAAAATCAGTGTGTGTGAGTCTTTGTTTAGTCATATTTCTTTCTAGAATATCATGCATCTATGTCCATCTGTGGACATTTCTACCTCATTTACATTACATTTCTACCTCATTTTAATCTTTTTCAAGGCAGCATGCATTTGGGTAGTGGAAAGGGAGGGCTAAAGGAATGGAAAAGGGACAGGAAATAAAGAAAAGGAGAGGAGAGATGAGGAAAGAAAGAAAGGAAGAAAGAGAGAGGGGGAGGGAGGGAGGGAGGGAGGGAGGAAGGAAGGAAGGAAGGAAGGAAGGAAGGAAGGAAGGAAGGAAGGGAAGCAGTAAGAGACAGTAAACTTAACGCCAAATTGAAAACTAACATGGTGTGCATCCCTTCAACACAAAGCAAGTGAACAAGGGCCTTGGTCTTCCACAGTGCCTCAGAGTTCCAGGCCTGCACTGGCTCCTCTCTTGGGACCGAAGCTAGCCAGCGCGGTTCTCCATAGAAGCCCAAAGTGTGTGAGGAAGGGGAAGAACAGAACTCTCAGTGGTACATGCCCGCCATTTCCCAGAGTACTGAAACCAGAGGAAGGTCCAGCCACTCTGTGGCAAGAGGGTTGATAGCCCTCTGGCCTGGCTTCTCTCTCCTGTCCCACATCTCTCCTTCCTCCCCAGAGCCTCCCGTGCCTCCTAGATAAATGGTCTGTCCCTAATCCTTGTCTTGGGTCCACTGAAGGAACCCTGCCCAAGGGAGAAGCCATCTGGTTTTCTTTCCATCTGGAACATTTTTAGAATGGCAGTTTAATGTTCCACGGCTCAACGTTCAAGTCTCAATTCAAATACCCACACTTCAGAAGGCGTCCCTATAGACATCCGTCCTCTCATGATCTCTGTTTTGTGTATGAATTTGGCTAGTAGCATCTGGTCCCTATTTATCTGGTGAAGCACTAGTCTAGACACTGCTGGGAAGGGGATTTGTAGATACGATTAAAGTCCATATGAAGTCACTTTCAGTAACCCAGTCCATAACTGGAGTTAGGACCCCAACCAGAGAAAAGGCCTTACACACAGCTAAGACTGCCAGGAGAACACAAAGTCTGCCTTTGGACCATGACTCCCACTGCACCTTGAAGTTTCCTGACCACCTTCCCAATAGCCCACCCTAAAGATGCTGGGCTACCAAGTCCCAGTCATTGTATGAGCCAAATGCTTGCAGTAAATCACATGGTATTTTTGTCTTTCTGGTACTTTCTCCAAGTGACACAACATCCCACCATCCAGGTCTTCTGTGGATTGCTTTAGGGTTGCTGACTTGGCAAACAACAATCCAGGATGGGGGCTGGAGAGATAGCTCAGCGGTTAAGAGCACTGGCTGCTCTTCCAGGGGTCCCAGGTTCGATTCTTAGCACCCACATGGTAGCTCACAACTACTGTGTCTCCAGTTCCAGGGGATTTAACATCCTCCTCTGACATCCTCAAGCGCTGCAAGCATGTGGCATCCAAGCATAGATACAGACAAAACACTCAACCACATAAAATAAAATGGAAAAAAAGTCCAGGATATAATATAATATTTGGAGGATAGAGATTTCCTAAGGTTCCTACAGTTTATCTAAAATCCAAATATAATTGCCTATCCTATCTCTGATCTTCCTGCAATTTCAACTTATTTCTCCCTCAGCTGCTTATTTCTGGCCTGGCTCCCAATCTAGTCAGTGAGCCCTATGAACACGGAGACATTGTGCCAAGTTCATGGCTGTTTCCCCGGGTCCCAAACAGTGCCTAATAACAGAGCCGGTGCTAACTGGGGATTTGTGGAGTGGATGAATCAATGAATGTAGTTACACCATCTGCGTGCAAGCTTGCTGCCCAGGGAGCCCCAAGTCATCCTATGGACATACAAACCAGGGCTGCTGCTGGGTGTGGTGGTGCATTCCGATAATCCCAGCGCTTGGGACATGGGGGCCGGAAAATCAGGAGTTCGAGGTTATCCTCAGCTACATAGTGAATCCAAAGCCAAGCCAGGCTACATGAGACAATGTCTTAAAAAAAAAAGTCGGGGTGGGGGGCAGTGGTGGCAAGATAACTCAAAGGTTAGGAACATTGGCTGCTCTTTCAGAGGACCCAAGTCTGGTTTCCAGAACCCATGGGGCAACTCACAACCACGTATAATGCCAGCTCCATGGGATCTGACACCCTCTGGCTTCTGCAGACACCTGCATATCTGTGACATACAATCACACAGACATAAACACATAAATAAAAAAAATTTAAACTGAATAAACAGATGGCTAAATAAGGCATCCGTGTGTGTGGCGTTTGGATAAGATGTCTCCTTTGACTCTATGATGGCTGCCTTTGTCTGACTATGAAGAGATCTCTGCTTCTGTCTTTTTATGCAAATGAGCAGACACTGAGAAACCAGTGTGTTATGACAGCGATTGGAGACTTGTCTCCTAAACTTGAAATCTCCTCACAGAGGGTGGAGATATCAAGACCCTCACCCCACATGTCCCAGTCAGAAGCCTGCCTGCTCCTCTGGGAGGAGAGAAGAGGTACAACAGGTATGACCCCACCTGCCCTGAAATTGTCACCCCGAACCACTTGGTGCTGGGTCCTTTTTCCTTCTTAGCTTCTGGAGGCAGAAGTAGCTTTCAAGAAGTGAATCTGTTGTTTGATTCAAGGCACTAGCCTTTTGTTCTGCCTACAACTAAGCCCAGCTCGGGTGACACCCCTGCCTGACCTCTTTCCAGACTTCCAACTACCCTCCCCCAGCCCCACCCCCAGAACCCTTCTGGCTTTCCCTACCCACTCCTAGGACTGTGCTGTGTGGAGGGATTACTGCCCTAGCTGGCCTTGCACGGCACACCTGCACTGCTGGCAGCCTTTTCTTGGATGGCAAATAACTCCCATGTCCAAACGGAGCCTTTGTTTACCAGGGGCTTAGTGCCGGCCGGGGTAGAAATTAACCTGAACTCGACATTAGAAGAGCTGGCTTTGAAGCCCAGCTCTGGGCTTAGCAAGCTGCATGTCCCCTGATCAATCATCTTATTGCATTCTGACGCGGCTTCTTTGTCGTCAAAGGGGGACACGATGAGAACACTGAGAGACTTGTGTATGGTCCTCAGAGGAGATCTTACTGAGGCAGACCTTAGCAAAAACAGTGTTTGAATGACTGTCTGAACTAATCTACAGTCTTCCAAAGAGTTGAAAAAGAACACGAGGAATTCTCTAGACGAGAATACACAGCTTGGATACTGGCAAGACTGCCTGTGGCTTTGGATGGGACAGGACAGCCACTGGACCCTCGTCTTCCCTACCGAGTGGGACGGGCCATCTCTGTGCCTGAGCAAACTCAATGCCAGCCTGCCCTAGCACCACAGCTTCCCACCTTGAGGTCCACACCAATGGGCCGACAACCCTGGCCCTTTAATCTGGGCTGAAATGAAGGCGTCTCAAGATCTGCTTGGTAAGTAAAGGTGGGTTGGGAGAAAGCAGCGGTTGACTTTGGACCCAACACCCTGCAATCCAGCCCCTCTCACCCGTTTCCTTCTCTAGATGCTCCCTGTGATGCTTAGGCTACTGTGCCTGAAGCTGTAATAAAGCACCCAACAAAAGCCGTGTAAGGAAGGATTGTTTTGCTCACGGTTTGAGGAGCCAGCCCATCATGATGGAAAACTTAGGTGGCAGAAACCTAAGTCAGCTTCTCTGCCACACTGCATCCAAGTCAGGAGGCAGAGAGATAAATGCCAGACCTCTGCTTGCTTCCTCGATTTTTACTCAGCCGAGAGTCCCAGGTCGTAGCCTAGAGCTGCCAACGCCAACATTTAGGGTGGGTCTTCCCACCCCAATTAAATTAGGAACCTAATTTAGATAATCCTGCTAGGCATGCTCGGAGGCTTGTCTCCTTGGTGACTCTGAATCCTGCCAAGTTGACAACCAAGCCTATCACCTCTGATAACTGAAGTCTGCCTCACAGGGGGACTAAGATACCATTCTTTGACCTCGGCATCGTTGACATTACCCCGAGTACCACACGCCCCTGTATACTTCAAGACAAGAGCCGCACTCCTGGCTCCTGAGCCGGATGCCTCCTGTCAGTGGTGCCGACCAGAAATAGCCCCAGGGGACACAATTGTCTGTAGTCAGGCGTCCCTGCAGTAACTGTCAAAGTCAATCATTCTTTCGTGGGCTTTCAGAGAGTTAAGAGCCCCGCACAGGGGTAATTTCAAATTATTTTGCTTTAATTCCAAGGAAAATTGAGTTTCCCCTTTGAGATCCCTTGACACTTAAAAAAAAAATTATTAACTGCAGACCAGGGATAGAGCTCAGTCAGTGGCATGCTTGCCCAGCTTGCATGAAGCCCTGGGTCTGATCTCCAGCACGCATAGTGTAATCCTATAATCCCAGCACTTGAGAGATAGAGTTAGGAGGATCAGAAGTTCAAGGTCTTGCTCAGCTACATACTGAGTTAGAGGCCAGCTTGGGCTAGAGATGCTGTCTCAATAAAAATAATAACTGCTGTCAGTAACAGAATACTTTTCACTTAGTGGTTTGAAATGCACCCTGTAGTGGTTAGCCATTCCAGCTTTGATCTGGAAGTTCCAACCCCCATTGAGGCTTCTGTAATGATCACGCCTACAAGGCGGGGCTGAGAGAGGACCCCGAAGACCCGAGATCCAGTTGGGCCAGCTCTCTTGGTTCCTGGACCCTGGACGCTGGAGGTAGACCGAGCAGAGTTCTCCAGAGAACACCGCCGGACTGTGTTACACCTTTCCCAGACCCTGTTACCTATCCCTTCACTTGTAAGTTACCCCACAAAATAAACCTCCCTTTTAACTACGTGGAGTGGCCTTAATAATGTCACCAATAGCACCCCATAGGCTTGTGTGCTTAAACACTTACTCCCTTAGCTGATGATGCTATATTTAAAGGTTGTAGAACCTTTGGATGGAGGAACCTGGTCTCTAGGGAATGGGGAAGAGATGTTGAGATTTTGTAGCCTGGACTCAACTTCCTGGCCACTCTCTGCTTCGCGACTGCAGTAGCAATGTGACCAGCCACTTCCTGCCTGCCTGCACGCCTTCTTCACCTCGGTGGACTGTATCGGGTCAAAGTGTGAGCTAAAATAAATCCTTCTTCCCTGGTGTTGCTTCTTGTCGGTTATGCGGTCACAGCAAAGAAAATGCAGATAGGCTCTGACCTCGTTTCATGCCGGGCCCAAGAAAACACAAGCTCTTCCTATGTGCAAGGTGTACCCAGGATGATTCCAGGAGGGTGAGGGCAAGCTACAGACCCATGATATATGTCAGGGAGCTCCAGGTCCACCCACTCAACCTGTGTTATCTCGCTGTGGCTGTACATGCTGGCCGCTGACAACAGCACCCATCTGTGATTGCACAGCTTCTGTGGGTTCTAGGTTTGGGCACTGCTCCTGAGGTCCTCTGCACTGCTGTGTTCAAAACTGTGTCCTGGAGCGGGGGCTCACGGGACTTGACTGGGAATGTGCCACCTCCAAGTCTGCGTAGCTGTCGGTGCATCTGGTTCTTTGAGCACTGAGAGCGTCAGGTCCTCCGTGCTGTCTTCTGGAGCTCATATTCGGTTCTTGCCAGATGAGCCTAGAACAGCTCCCAGCACAGCAACTGGCCTCAGCAAAACTGGCGTGGGGGCGGGGGGGGGGGGGCGGGGCGGGGCAGTCTGCTGCAAGATGGGTGCCAAGGAACTGTGAAAGCGGCTTCCCTCATCTTGGCTCCATTTCATTGGTTAAAAGCAAGTGGCCAGCTCAGCCATATTCAAGAAGAGAGGATTTCTCGTGGGCATAAGTACTAACGGAGGAGACTCACTGAGGCAGCTTGCCACTCTGTGCTGCCCTAGCTCCTGCATGGCCCCTGCATCATATACATACAGGCTGGCTGCAGCTGTGACTTCCAATGCTGCCTTGGTGGGGTCGGCTGCTATAGCCAAACACCAAAGACTGGGTCACATAAATAGCAGATAATTACATCTCCCAGTTACAGAGGCAGAGAGACCCAAGACAAAGGCGCTGATGGATATATATATATATATATATATATATATATATATATATATTCTGCTAAGGGCTCTTCCTGGCTTCCTGCAGATGGCTTCCTTCTCCAATAGATAGTATATTTGTGTGTGTGTGTGTGTGTGTGTGTGTGTCTGTGTGTGTGTGTGTCTGTGTGTCTCTGTGTGTGTGTGTGTGTGTGTGTGTGTGTGTGTGAGAGAGAGAGAGAGAGAGAGAGATATTCAGTCTACAACATAGATGGAGGTGTGTATTTCATAAAAGGAAGAGGCTAGTGTTTTTCAGAGAAGGAGATGTTGATTCATCTGGAATTGGCATCTTTTTTGAAAACACCTACCTTTGAATGTAAAGCAAGCCTAACCACTACTTAAATCTGAGTCTAGACGCTGAGCAAATGTAAAATGGAGTGGCAGAAGCAATGGGAAGCTTCCAGAGCTTGGTACAGATCCAGGAGAATTGAACATGATCAACAGGATCTGTGGAGGCCCTCTGGGGTGATCGCGATGGGGCTGTGTCCAACAAAGGCAATACGACAGAGAGACGTAGGCGCCGGAGCATAAGAAACTTGACTGTTGAGCCCAACTCTGCAAACAGCGTTCTCCAAAATGCCTGTGAGGATGTTCACTCCTGCCCCCAGAGGGCTGTAGTGGAGACTGAGAGAGACATACCCAGAAGCCCACACATAGTTTGTGTCTAGAGTAGTGGTTGGCAAAACCTGTGACAACCTCGACTGTTGCCATCACAAAACACAGGAGACTTAGTGGGATTGGGGCCAGCGAGATGGCTCAGCATGTAAAGGGGCTTGTGGCCAAACCTGACAGCACAGTGAGTGGGATCCGTGTGGAGGAAGGAAAGAATTGACTCCTGCAGGTTGTGCCCTGATCTCTACATGCATGGCATGGCACGCACACGCACGCACACACACACACACACACACACACACACTAAAATTAAAATTGTAGCGAGATGAAAATAATATGAATGTACAACAAACACATATTATCATTATAGAGTCAAAAACAGCTCATGTGAAGGTATTACCTAGCTTGTCTTTCTTCTGCAAAGTAAGGAGAATCTGTCCTTGCTCTTCCAAGACCCAGAGGCTTCCTGCATCCCACTTCATCCTGAAGCCAGAAGCCAGGCATACAGCATCTTTCTCTTCTGGCCTCACCTCCTTCCACTCTTTAATTTGGATGCTCATGCCTCCCTCTTGCCAAACTAGTGGTAATATCGGTGCACAGGGTCCTCTCCCATCTCAAGAGCCCTACTATGTCATATTCACGAAGCTCTCTTTACCATATAAGGTATTCTGCTCACACTTTCTAAAGATTCCAGATGTGGACATCTTTTGGAGAGGGGGGCCAGCATTTAGCCTAGAGTAAACTCACCCCTTATCTCCAAGACTTGCACGTGTCTCAGCCTCACTGACACAACTCCCCCAAACTCTTAGCACATTATAGCATTGGTTCAAATCCAAAGTCTCACCTTGGTCTCATCAGTAAACTCTCAAATAGCATCATCTCCCCCAACTCAGATGGGAGTAAGACTCAGGTAGGATCCAGCATGGGGTCCCCACTCTAGTCATCTGGGCACCTGTGAAAATAGTCAATGAGTAGTCAGTCACCTGCTCCTAGATAGAGTGTCTCACGACTTTTCTAGGGGAGGTGTAGACAAAAACCCATTCACCCCAGACAGGGCACCAATGATAGATCCAAGAAACCATCCCATGAGGGTCCAGCTTAGTGCCCAGTGAGTCTACTGGGTTGACTCGCAGGCAGCTGCATCCCTGAGAGCCCAGACAGACATGGGCATCCACTTCGGAAAGCTGCGGTGCTGGGACTCCAGTACAACTCAGGCAGCTGGGTGCACTGAAAACGCTCTTTTCCCTAACACTTGTGCTTTTCTAACATCAGAGAGGAGGCTTGGGCTTTTGTGACTTCCTAAGCCTGGCAAGTTAGGTGAATTCCTCTGTCGCCTCCAAGAGGGAAGGTTTCAATGTGGAGGAAGTGACTAAGTAACACATAATACAGCAGCCGCAGCCACACCCACACCCACTCAAACAGGCAGGCACATGGGAGGAAAGGGCAAGTGGCCAGCCCCAAGCAGGTTCTGAATCCAGCAAAAACCAGGCAGGTTCAGGACCTGGCTCTTGCCTCTACCCTCTGGGACCATGGCTCATTCTCTGAGTCGGCCTTCCTTTCTCAGGAAGGGTGGCAGTCCTAATCACTTTCTGTTTCTGTGATAAAACATGGATAAGAAGCAACTTAGGGAGGAAAGAGGTTATCTGGCTAACAGTCCACCCTTGACGGAGGGCAGGGCAGGCACGGAAGCGGGAGAGGCAGGAACTGAAGGCAGGCATGTTGCTCCCCATGGCTTGCTCAGATGACTTTCTTCTACAACCCAGAATCACCTGCCTTGGGGTGGCACCACCCACACTGCCCACATCAACAATCAGTCAAGTAAATGTCCCACAGACATGCCTACAGGCAAATCCAATGGAGGAAATGCCTCAGTTGAGGTCTCCTCTTCCCAGGTGACTCTGCTTTGTGCCAAGTCAACAAAAGTAACCAGCACAATTGTGTGTTTGCAATTGGGTTGTTCCATCAGCCTGTTTGTTTCTTACGTGCGTAGAACTTTGGAATCCGACAGCCTCCGTTCCTTTTGCCCCCTTCTCCTTCAGTGCAAGTGGGCAGGGTTTCTGCCGGAGTCACATTCTTGAAAGCCTTTTGGGTCTTGAGTTTATAGATCACACAGACTCACTATATTTATCCCTCAAGCCATAATGGGCCTATTACCTCTTTTTATAAATAAAGTTTTATTGAAACAGAGGTATACCTGCTTGTTAGTGCTTTGTCATTACTGTGTTGTTGACAGGATAATGTGAGAGAAGAGCTGTGGGAGAAACAGTATGGTTCACCAGCTGAGAATGCTCTCTCTCTCCAACCCTCTGCAAAAAATGCTTGTTGGTGACTGGCTCAGAGTCAAAACTCAAGAAGCATTGGGATTTTAGAAACGACAGGCTTGAGTGGGTTGAAAAATTGGTGCTGCGTGGCCTCAATTCTGAGGTCGTGGGATGTGAAAGGAGAAGAGTGGGGAGAGGAGTGAGGGAAGAGAGTGCTCAACTTCAAACGTCAACATCTTCTTGGCCAGTTGCCTTGGAAGCCCAGGGCTGAGCTCATTAGGCAGCAAGATGATGACAAGGGAAGCAGTCAATCAAATGAGAAGGAGATGAGCACCGCAGTGCACATCTGTAATCTCTGCACCGGAAGGAGATGAGCACCGCAGTGCACATCTGTAATCTCTACACCGGAAGGAGATGAGCACCGCAGTGCACATCTGTAATCTCTACACTGGAAGGAGATGAGCACCGCAGTGCACATCTGTAATCTCTGCACCGGAAGGAGATGAGCACCGCAGTGCACATCTGTAATCTCTGCACTGGAAGGAGATGAGCACCACAGTGCACACCTGTAATCTCTGGTCCAGGGAGGTTGAGGCAAGAGGATTAAGAGTTCCAGGCCAGCCTGGGCTATAGACAAAAAAGCAAATCAATCAAAGAAGGGAAAAAATCCAAGGTGGGCTCCCTGAACGAGAAAACCCGTAATGAGAATAGTGCAGCGGATTCCTCTGTGTTGCAGCTCTGCATGTTTTCCGGCCACCCTCCCTTTGAAGAGTCCCATGGGCACACATTTTGGCAAGCACATGCTGTGTCCTACCCGCCAGTGCCAAGTTTAGGCTTCTAACGAGCTTTCCTTTTTGCCATTACTCAGTAGAAACAAGGCCCATTTGCGGTAAGGGAGAGCTTGGTTTGTCCCTTTCACACAAAGACAACTTGATTAACTACATGTTAAAATCCCTTCCCTCTGGAATCCCTGCTCACACCCCACCTCAGGGGACTGTGCCTGACACAGGCCCTGCTCACCCGGTTGTCAGCTCAAAGTGTTCTTTGGCCAAAAAGAACCAGGACAAACAAGGACAGCCAATCAGATTCACTTAGGGGTCCAGACGCTAAAAGACACTGGCGTTCTCTTGAAAAAATAGCTCACTCTGGCAGGAGTAGATAGGAAGGAACAGCCACTCTGGAGCACTTTAGAAATGACTGTTAGAAGGGGCTTGGTTTGGTTTGGGGTTTGGGGTGGAGACAGCATGTCAAATTTGTGGTTTCTCTCTAAACATACACCAGAGGCTCCAATATCAGAACTGAAATGCCGGTCCTCATCCAACTCCATCACAGTCTCCCCCGAAACAGCTAAGCCGCAGTGCCGGGGCAGCTCTCCTGCTGTGCCGAGAGACTATCTGAGGCGGGCACTGCAGTCTATGTCGGGAAATCGGACCAAATAAAACTCATTCTAATCGAAAAGCCCCACGGGGCCAGGAGGACAGCAAGCACCCAGCTCACACAGAAGAGCCAGCAGCAAGCAAAGCCTGTCAAGGCGTGGAGGGCGGAGTCACTGCCTCGGAGCTGAAAGTTTGTTCAGTGGGATCAAAGCTGCCTGGTAAACTGCGCTGAGAGGATTATTTTCCCACATGGCCATGGCAAGGCATCTTCATGTGTGTATCATTTATAGCACCCACAGGAGGAGAGGCATCTACAAGGAGTTGGATTCCAACCACTACAGAGTCAAGTTATTACATGGCTCTTTAAATATTGAGCCTCAACTCACCACTAGATCTCCAGAAAGGACAGATTTTGAGCACACACACACACACACACACACACACACACACACTCAGCTTCTTCATGTGCTGTGGTAATCTATTATGATGTAATCTAATTCAGGGAATTCCGCTCCGTTATGGCTATGACTTGGATAGGACATGCCCTCCCCACCCCTCCACCTTGCTCCCCAGATTCACATGCATGAACATGCCAGAGGGTGGCAGTGTTTGGGAAGGTTGTGTAAACTTCGGGATGTAGAGGCTAGCCTGGAATTACTCCTGCTTTTGATTTCTGCTACAGTCCCATCCATCTATCACCATGAACTGAACCCAGTTTTGCCATGCCTTCCCAACCAGGATGGCCAGAACCTTCCAGAAGTGTGAGCTACAAGAAACCTTTCTCCTTTTAAGTTATTTATTTTGTCACAGGAACAAGGAAAACTACTAACACAGGGCCAAATGTTCAACAAAGGTCAAGTTTCAGTAAAAAGGGCATTTGGAAAATTCCTTCAAATGTGCCTAAGCTCTGTGAGAAGCAGGGACCATCTTGCCTCCCACTGAGTATGATGGGCAGAGCTAAAGACCTATTACTGCTACTGTTCTTAAACCAAAGGATGCAAAGGCAGACCTATTACTGCTACTGTTCTTAAACCAAAGGATGCAAAGGCAAATCCACTTAGCCAAAGCGAAGGTTAGGTAACATCACCCTTACCAACTGACATTGAGTCCTCTCTGCCAATACAGAAGACTCTGCCACCCTCATTGTAGGGAAAGCTCCTGACCCCTGGCTTTCTCCCTGGCTGGTCCACAGCAAAGATTTCCCATTGCCTCTCCTGCTAAGAACACTATCACTGTCTTCTGCCACGGCCCCTCCCCAACAACCGTTTTCTTTCTCAAACACACTGAGCCAGACTTTGGATAGTCCATGCCCTCCGTCTTTTGGCTCTCTCTCCTTGGCACTTCCATATAATGCTAGAAGCTTTCCGCAGGGACAGTACCCTGAAACTTCTGACAACTCCAGAGGACTTCTGGGTATACACTAGCACTTTCCCAGGCAGGTGGCTTGAGGGACATCATTCTTCAGACTATTGTAGGTTGGGATGGTGCCAGAAACCACCTCAAAGCTTAAATAAAAAGGGGAATTCTTTTTTTTAATTCATCCACATGAAAACTTGTGTGTGGCCTTGGCCTTGGAGTTCTGATGAATCCACTGATAAGGATCTCCCTATCTCCTGCCTGGGTTTGGCTTTGCTTTTCCTCACAGCCCAGGCTCCTTCCCTCTGGGAACAATAGACCCTCTTCCACGAACAGACTTGAGGGAGCTCCTCACCTTCTGGCTTCCAAAACGAATGGAGAATCCTCTCCTTAGGTCCTCATGGGTGAATGCCAGAGGATTCTGACAGGATTCTGTGCCTCCCATCTCCATCACTGAGGCGGAGGGTGAGCACTAGGGGTCCTTTCTCCTACTCCACCTATGTGAGGAAGGGGAAACCGAGTAGCTGCCTTGCCTCACAGATCACACATGAGACTTGGCAATACTGACAATGTCCAAAGGGGAGCTGAGGGGATGTCTTAGTGTTCTGTTGCTGTGAAGAGACACCATGGCCGCAGCAACTCTTATCAAGGAAAGCATTTCATTGGGGCTGGCTTACAGGTTCAGAAGTTTATCTGTCCTCATCTTGGTGGGAAGCATGGAGGCAGGTGCCAGAGAAATAGCTGAAAGTTTTACATCCGGATTTGCAGGCATCAGGCAGAGAAAGCCCCTGGGCCTGGCCTGGGCTTTTGAAAACCTCAAAGCCCACCCCCAGTGACACACTTCCTCTAACAAAGCCACACCTCCTCATCCTTTCAGACAATGAACTCCCTGGTGACCAAGCATGCCAATATCCAGCCTCCACCAGGGCTGTTCTCATTCAAACCACCACAGGGAAGGAATGCTGAGATGAAATGGCAAGTGTTCACTTCACAGTTCAGGAGAAGGGGGAACCCAGATTCATAACCATTGCCACCCATTCAGCCAGCTGTCTTAAAGAACCTGCCGGAGCAGCAGGCCTCACCTGGCACTACTAACCTAACAAGGCAAGGTCGCCTTGCAGCTCTCTAGGTCACTTTAGCAACTTGAATCCATGGCTATCATCCTTGCCCCTCAGAAGGCAGGGGAATTGCTTCTCAACTCCCAAATCTCTTTGCAAGAAGACCTTTGAAAGCTATTGAATGAGAGAGCTTTATCTGGAAACCAGGTGATCCTTAAACAAGAGAGAGGTGTTCTCTCTCACTCCTGGAGGCGGGAAATCTGAGGCTGAAGTGTGCTCCCTCTGAAGGCTCTTGGGAAGAATGTGTTCCAGAACTTTGAGCTCTTGGTGCTGCCAGTGCTTCTGAGTGTTCCCTGTAGTCTCTACCTCTGTGGTGACCGGATGCTCCCTGGATCTCTCCATCATTGTCCTTCCTACATATGTGACTGTAGGTCTCTCCTGGACTAGGACCCATCTTCATGGCCTCTTTTTAACCCTGACTGAAAAGACACTACATCCTAATACGACCACACTTCTGGGGCTGAGATTTGGATTTGACCCCCTGTCAGGGAGTCACAACTCAACCAATATCCTCCCAAAGGCTAAGATGAATCACATCCACGGTGACCTTGAGAATGCTGAGTGGCATGGCAGATCCAGGTGACACCCACCCAGCGAGGACAAGTGAAACCTGGGGTTTAAGAGAAGGGGAAAACCAGGGTCACACCTACCATCATGCATTCAAGCAAAGGTTAAACACTTTTCCTCAACAAAGCAGAAGCGGCCACGGCCTGTGAATGAAGGACAAACTGTGACAGGTGATTGGGGGACCCAGTGTTCCATGCTGAACCACACTGAGTGAAGACACCGAGGCAGGAAAGCAGGGGAGCCCCAGCCAGGCCTGCAGGGGCAGATGGCTTGCAGGAGGAACCTGGGCCACACCAGTAATCTACTGGGGACAGACACATGAGTGCCTGAGGACAGGTGGAAGGGGTCATTATAGGCGTCTGCCTCCCAGTGGGGCAGCTGCTGGGGCCCAGGGCCCCAGAAGCTGCAGAAGGATGCAGGTGTGAGTCTTTAGCTGTGACCACACAGGCAGCAGATGGGAAACAGAGAAGGGCCTGTGGGACCTGGGCAGGGCCCTGGTGGGAAAACGCAGATGCGCGACAAAGCAAGGTAGGCCAGAGCTAAATCCTGGGTGGAGGTGTGGGTTTGGAACTCGGCCAGATGTAGAGCAAATTAATACCCAGGAGTGGATGAGACTGGAGACAGCGGGGACAGCAGGAGGGACGGGACTAGAAGCCAGGAGGAACCGAGGAAGACACACCCCACCACTGGGCTTGTTTAACCGGGTGTCCTCAATCACTAGATAACGTCCATCCAGGACAAAAGCCAGGGCCTTGGGGGCTTTCATAACAACCTGTCCCTAAATCTCTCACATGCTTGAGGGACTGAGAATAAAAAGTCCCACTTCTCCCGCAGGGCTGAAAAAGTCCCACATGGCTGAGGTTTAAGCCGGGAACCTTTGAGACACAAAGTCTCTGTTCAAAACAAATTCCTAAGTGGTGTGAGGTCAAGGGTCACCTAACATCCAGATGTGATTTGACTCCAGCTCTTCTTTACCTGGGAGGCTCCAGCCCAATGGATGAGCATGAAACGCCGGAAGGCAAACAAAAGCTGCAGGGCCCCTCCCTTTTCTGCTGCTGCGACAGAATACCGGATAAAATAGGGAAGGAAGAGTTCCTCGTGACTCTGTGAGTCACGAGACAGGTTGAAGGTGCAGCCTGTCATGTAAGGGAAAGTGCAGCAGCGATGAGGCCACATTGCATCCAGGAAGCAGAGAGACGCAAGCTGGTGCTCAGTGCGCATTCTCTTTTTCATCCAGTCGGAGATCTGCATGGCACGTCTGAATTTGCTTTCCATTGCTGTGATAGACATTGTGACTAGAAACGACTCGGGGAGAACACAGTTCATTTGGCTTACCTGCCCTGACCCTGCTCCATCATTGAGGGAAGTTAGGACAGATGTTAAGGAAAAGAGAGGCAGAAACCATATCAAAAACCTGCTTCCTAGCTTGCTCTGAGGCTCACACTCATCTCCCTTTCATTTGCCTCCCAGGGCCGAATGCCTAGAGGTAGCAACATCCATTGTGACTGGGCCCTCCCACATGAATCATTATCCAAGAAAATGCTGCACAGATCTGCCAAGGACAATCTGACGGAGGCATTTTCTCAGTTGAGGTTGCTTCTTCCCAGAAGACCCTAGCTTGTGTCAAGTCAACAAAAACACTAACCAGCACACGGTGAGTCTTTGCTCAGTGGAAATGCCCTTCTAGACACCTACACACAGACAGAATTCTGTTTCCATGGTGATTCTAATTCCTGTCAAGCTGTCAAATGTAATGAGTCTTTCTCTGTCCCGCCAGCCAGCTCCCAAATAATGATACAGAGAGACTTTTTTTTTAATCAATTGTGAAAGCTTGGCCTTAGCTTAGGCTTGTTTCTCACTAGCTCTTAAAACTTCAATTAACCCATTTCTGCTAATCTAATGCTGCCATGTGACTCATGACTTTCACCTCTCCTGCTGCATGTCCTGCTTCCTCTGCATCTGGCTCACGACCCTGCCTTTCTTCTTCTCTGTCCCCAGAAGTCCGGCCTAACCTCTTCCTGGCCATTGGCCACTTAGCTCTTTATTAAACCAATCACAGTGACACATCTTCACACAGTGTAAAGGAGTATTCCACAACAGCCAAACTATCATGTTTGCCTGAAAAAGTTGTCCAGAAAGTATCCCGAGACGTGATAGGTAGGCCAACTGTGTGCTTTTAGTAAGACCTCCTTGAGAGAGGGTCACATGTAGTTGAGCTCAGGGCCAAAGGGAGACTGTGGGCTGTATTTGTAGTCAATGTGACTTCGAAGGTCCTACTAGGCACAGAGCTGAGGGGCAGGAGTTCTGGAGCCACTGTTGTTTACTGTTGACCCTGTAAAGTGGTAGTGTTAGTTGTACACAGGATTCTTAGTGTGTTATTATGCAGATTAAATGAACTACCAGACATAATATGCTTAGAATCATGCCTGTCATATCATCATATCATAGACTCCAGAAAAACTTAATATGATGATAACTACTTCTCAGGTCTTCCTTCCATGCTCCAAAATGCCAAGGCCAGCCTCATCTCATACACACACACACACACACACACACACACACACACACACTTCAGCAAGTCAGGGTCCCCAAATTCAGTATTCTCCAAGGATGTTCCGCTTGACAAGGGGGGGCCGAGTAGAGGAAAACTAAGTCTCTGCTGTTTGCTGCTTCTCTGTAGCTCAAAGCTTTTTGCACAGCTCACTTTTCTCTGACAGAGCTCCTGGCAGGGAGCCCAGCTTTGAGTCGCCACATTGTAGAAGAAGACAGATAAACACTGGCATCCGTGCAAACCAGCCTCTGAGCAATGTCCAGTGAAAAGAAATGCAAGCCACAAAGTGACGCGTTAATTTGTGAGGTTTTTGTTTGTTTGTTTGTTTGATTGTTTGATTGATTGATTGATTGATTGATTTAGTCTGGGTTTTGGTGGTGGTTTCTGGTTTTGTTGAGGCGGGGTCTTAACTCTGTAGCTCAAACTAACCTGAAACTCACTTAACAGTCCACAGCTAGCCTTGAACTCAGAGCGGTCTTCTTGCCTCAGCTTCGTGACTGTTGGGATTATAGGCATGAGCCCCCATGCCCAGCTTCAGAAGTTATCTTTGAAGTGAAGTGAAGGGATATCTGCCCCTCACTGCATCTTTACCTGCCCCTTTCCCTGGGAGGCATTTGCCCTGACACTGTTTCAGAGGCTTAGTTCATTATCATAATGGAGGGGAGCATGGGGGCAGGCAGGCAGGCAGGCACTGGAGCAGATGAGAGCTACATCCTGATCCACAGGCAGAGAGAGAGATTCTGGGATTGGCATAGTCCTTTGAAACCTCAAAGCCCACCCCCCAGTGACACACTTCTTCCAGCAAGGCCATACCTCCTAATCCTTCTAATCCTTTCAAATAGTTCCACTCCCTGATGACTAAGTTTTCAAGTATGTGAGTCTATGGGGACCATTCTCATTCAAACCACCACATGAGCACCAGCATCCTCTTTCCAGAGAACTCTCTGCAAAAGATAGTCTCTGGACCAACCCCTCCCTCTTCGTCTGAAGTCCCTCAGGGTTTTTTTTGTTGGTGGTGATTTTTTGTTTTGTTTTGTTTTGTTTTTTTCATTTGTCATAATTTGAGGTTGTAGTTGGCCAGGTCCTGCCAAGCCTCTGCAGTCCTGTGGCTCGCTTATAGAATAATCACTCAGAAGCTTATATTAATTATAACTGCTCAGCCATTAGCTCAGGCTTATTACTGACTAGCTCTTACACTAAAATTAACCCATAATTCTCATCTATGTTTAGCCATGTGGCTTGGTACCTTTTTTTCAGTTCTGCCTTGTCATCTTGCTTCCTCTGTGTCTGGCTGGCAACTCCTGACTCAGCCCTTCCTCTTCCCAGAATTCTCCTCGTCTGCTTACCCCACCTATACTTCCTGCCTGGCTACTGGCCAACCAGCATTTTATTTATCAACCAATCAGAGCAACACATATTCACAGCATACAGAACGACATCCCACAGCATGAGGTCATTTAATTTCCTAGTTCACTTTAGCCACACCCCCTAACACTGTCATTCTGTTTAGATTCTAAGCTCCATGAAAACAGAGCCCATGCCGAGGCATGCCCAGGGCCAGGTTCTTGCCAGACAGTTATGAGTAAACATCAAATGATTCAACCTCTGTTGTGCTCTGCAGTCTGAGGGTCCCTGAGCCAAGGTGCTTGGGACCAACAGTACTGCAGATGTCAGATTAACTTTAGACGCTAAAATATTTGCATTTTCACAGTGTAATATCTCAAGGTTGGCACCAAAGCCTGCAAACAAATCCCCCTCATGTTTTACCCACTCCTATGCACACAACCCTGAGGGAACTTCATGCAGTATTTTTTTTTTTAGCACATCTGCATTTTGATTATTGTGTCTCACCTGAATCTGAGGTGGGATTTTCCATGTGTGGAGTCATGTCAACTCTGGAAACACTTCTGTATTTTGCTATGTGTCAAATTTGGGGGTTGCTTTCAAACTAGGAATGCTCGACGAGGTCAGTGGTAGCTGTGTGACCCTGGAAAAACCACCAGCTGACGCTGGGCCGTGTTCCCCTTTAAAGGTTAGGTTGGCTCTGACTCACTCCTTCCCAGGTTGCCATGAGAGAGGCCCAAATCCCTAAGGTGCTCGGCTTTAATAACAAGATGATGAGCTGAGGACTCAGGGCTCACTAGATGTTTGCAGAGATCTGAACAGCAGCCAAATGCACGTATAGCTATGTGAGAGGGCACGTTCTATGGGTATATCTGCTGTAAGGGCTAAGATTGTGTTTTACGTTCAAATGCTATGCTTACGAGAGCTGTAAACAAAAACACCTCTTATTTGCAAGCCCTGCTTGCCCAAGGACAGATGACTTCCTGGAATGTTGGGGCCTGTTGTTTGCGGAAGGTAACAAGCCAGGTGTTTTCACTTCTGTGAACAAGGTGGGTTGCCCCGACTGCACAGGACATGCTTGATCACCCATAGGCAGGAGGTACGTAGACAGGAAGAACGTCAGGATGTGTGCTTGCCCCTGATTGGACGTATAGCCTTGTGGGCTGATTAATGTAATTCACATAATGCTAATGTGATGGTCCAGCCCTGAGGGCTTTTGGAAGTTGAGTTTTCGGGGCCGGTCCAGAGAATGGCCATTCTCTAGGAGTCCTGGATATGGACCTGGCTAGTAGTGTCCATCATCTTGGCCAGTATTTAATAAAGCATGCTTCAAATTTGGCTCAAAAATTGTGGTAGTGGTCTTATTCTCACCCAGTGGGGTTAACACTGCCTGTTGACTTTCCCCTCTTTTAACTCACCCCTGACACCATGATCACTTGGGAGAAGCACACCCAAAGACTACATGGTAAGGGAAATGCCAGCTTGTACCACACCTTCGGCTGGCTGCCCAGGTGGCTGGCTTACTCTAGCAGCTGGGCTGCCTGTCTTACCTGCCCTTCCCCTGGGAAAGGGAAGATTTGGCTCCAAGATCAATCCCTTCCTGCCACCATGCCCTCAAACAGGGGCCACTGATTCACAGCCTGACTTCTTCCCTGCTTGCCTGTTATTTACCTGACGAAGAGCATGCTTATGGTATCTGCACCTGGGCTCACACATCAGTCACATCTATCCAATAATGCTTTTCTGCATTGTGATTAGAGGGGAGTGTGCCCAGTCAGTGGCAAAGGATGGTTACAGAGACTCTGACAATGAAAAGCGGGCCAACAGGAACCATCTTGCATGCCATTCTGGCTCCTGAAATGGATCTTGTTTCTCAAATTTCTCCCTTCCTTATCTATTCGTATGTCCCCGCCTACAAAATGCACTTATTCAGGGTGTGGCTTGTTTTCTCACCCCCCTTCACACACACACACACACACACACACACACACACACACACACACACACACGCCTCCTCTTCCTCCTCTCCCCTCTTCTTCGTCTTCCTCCCTCCTCCCTCTCCTTCTTCTCTTTCTTCCTCCTCCTCCCCTTCTTCTTCTTTTGGTTTTTGAGACAGGATCTCCAGATCTCAGGCCTTGGCTGGCCTGAAACTCAGAGACCCTTCTGCCTGTCTCGGCCTCTCTAGTGCTGGGATTAAAAGACTGAGCTGTCACATCCCGCCTTCTCTGCTTCTCCTAAGTGTCCTGGATTGAATCAAGGTTCCCATGAATGTTAGAATGCCACCAAGCTACAGCCTCAGGCCAAACTTACTGCCATTCCCTCTTTTGTGAGGTACTGACACCGACCTCGGGCCTCGGGCGCACTGGGTGAGCATCCTAGCAGACCTCAGGCCTCGGGCGCACTGGGTGAGCATCCTAGCAGACCTCGGGCCTCGGGCGCACTGGGTGAGCATCCTAGCAGACCTCGGGCCTCGGGCGCACTGGGTGAGCATCCTAGCAGACCTCGGGCCTCGGGCGCACTGGGTGAGCATCCTAGCAGACCTAGGGCCTCAGGAGCACTGGGTGAGCATCCTAGCAGACCTCGGGCCTCGGGCGCTCTGGGTGAGCATCCTAGCAGACCTAGGGCCTCAGGAGCACTGGGTGAGCATCCTAGCAGACCTTGGGCCTCGGGTGCTCTGGGTGAGCATCCTAGCAGACCTAGGGCCTCGGGCGCACTGGGTGAGCATCCTAGCAGACCTCGGGCCTCGGGCGCACTGGGTGAGCATCCTAGCAGACCTAGGGCCTCGGGCGCACTGGGTGAGCATCCTAGCAGACCTAGGGCCTCGGGCGCACTGGGTGAGCATCCTAGCAGACCTCGGGCCTCGGGCGCTCTGGGTGAGCATCCTAGCACGGAGCTCCACCTCCCTCTCGTGTTCTTATTAAAGATGAACTTACTAACGGTGAACAAAACTACCAATAATCTAGACACACCCACAGTGCCGAATATATTTTATTTTTATCACATCCAAGGGATAGTACCATCTGTCTGTCTGTATGCCTACAGTATTTAAAAATGAAGAATGTTCTGGAACAGTGCAATCTCTGGAAATGGAAATATTCTTTCTGCCCTGTCTTACATTGTGGCCACTAGCCACATATTGCCACTGAATATGTGAAATGTGGCTGGTACCACCAAAGAGCCAGATTATTCATTTAATTAAAATTTAAACATCTGTGTAAAGCAGCCAGAGTCCTGGAGAGTATGATTTAGAATGGTGCTTTACATTGTGTGTATACATGTGTGTATGTGTTAGTATGTGTGGATGTATATATGTATTAATGTCTGTGTATATATAGTATTTGTGGATGTATATGGATTAGTGTGTATATATGTGTGTATGCATGTGTTCACACGTATGTATACATGTGTGTTATGTATATGCGTGTATGTGGGCTAGTATGTGTATATATATACATATATGTGTGTGTGTGTATGTATGTATGTTCTTGTGTGTATATGTGTGAAGCATGTGTGGACATATGTGTTTTCACATTTATGTGGCAGCCAGAGGTCAATATTGAGTTTCTTTCTCTATCATTCTCTCCCTTATGTTTTTAATCAAGGTCTCTCCCTCGACCCAGAGCTCACAATTACAGCTAGACTGTCTGGCCAGTGAGTCCCAGGAGTCCTCCTGTCTCCATCTCCCCAGTACTGGGATTATAGACACACATCACTATGCTTTTGCATGAGAGCTTGGGGGTCTGAACTCAGGTCTTCATGTTTTCATAGTGGTCACCTTACCAACAGGACCAGCACTGCTTTTCCCACTTGACCAAGGACAGGCCTTGCCATGCTAACACTCAGATTCTCTGACTCAGGGGCTCTAGGGTAGGAATAGAGATACAGTTTCCAACTGCCTCCCCCAGGATGCTGATGCCATTGACCCCTGGTCCACATGGCCGGAAGGGGCTGGTGGCTCTCAGATTTGACTACACATTGGTCTTCACCAGGAACTTATTACACACTGATGTTGGGTCCCACCTGGAGACTTTGATGTCATTGTTCAGGGGACATCTGGGACCCTGAGATTCTTTCAACAGCCTGCAGGTGATTCCAGCAGGCAGCCTTCACCACATGCTGCACACCACGCAGTTAAAGCTTTGTAAAAATAACTTGCCATCTGTGAGAACAAAGCAACAGCTTTATAACCTGATCTCTGAAGGGGTCTTACTGGTCCCTGGCCAAAGCTGCAGACAGTTTAGACTGACTGCCCAGCTAACTAGGTAAGTTCTCCACAGACACTCCAAAAAGATCTCTGACTCCATTCTGGGCAGGAGGGCAGAGCTCTGAGCATCACTGAAGCCCCCCAGGCTGTACCCACAACTGCAGCCTGACCCCTACTCCTGCTCCCTCTGGGGACTGAGGGTGATGGCAGCGGAGACCACAGATGGTAGAGTCCCAGGGCCCAGGCTGCTTGTGTAAGCTTGACATCTTTACCACGAGAGCTGGGTCACTGGACTGGTGCCCATGCCTCAGGGTGCAGCTCAGAGTGTCAGATGTGCCTTTTCTTTCTCGCCGCATCTCTATCCCGTCTTCTGTGTGTGCATCCTACTCTCAGCTCCTCCTTCCTTCAGCATACCGCATTCTCGTTCACCCCAGGACCTTGCTACATGGCCATGGTTTCTGTATAGAGCTATTTGTTCTTTTTGGTCCTGCCTCCTTGTCTTCCTGAATCTGTCCAGCTGTCCCTCCTGCTGCTAATCTCTTCACCCCAATCCCACTCTACCTACGCTTACGCTCGGTACAATTGGGAGTTTAGGTGCCCAGCAAACGCTGTTTGAGTACCTGCTCTTGGCACTCCGCTGCTTGGGGTTCAGCAGGTGTTCAGCAGTAGCTTCTGAACGGCTGGCCCCTGATCTGGATTTCTCCAGGGTCTGAATTAGTGTCAGGCAAGTGGCAGGATTCCCACTGTCCATACCTGTCCCCACTGGGAATCACTAGGACAGGAAGAAACTCCCCAAAGTCCTCCTCTCTGTTTGGCATCCCTTTAAGCCACTGCCCTTCATCCAGCCGTTAGCTCCTCCCACCAGAGGCCTGGATCAGAATTCTGTGCAGAGAGCAAAGAGCCCAGTAAACATCAGAATTCCTGAAACAGATCCCCGAGGCCTATTTCCCAGAACACAATCCTCCTGAGAGGCCTCACTCCTGCTGCACAAAGCAGGGGCTTGTGAAGGGAAAACAGTGAGCGGCTTTACAGAAATGGGCTTGTTCTTCCTCTGAACCCAAAGGCAAAGCTTTGCAGGGGGATGGGAGAGAAGTGCCCGCAAGGAATGGATCTAAGAGCAAAGACAGCAGAGAACGAATGCCCAAAGAAGGGAGGGATGGAGCAGAAGCTGCAGGGGAGGGGGGAGAAGGCTACAGAGGTGGGGAGGTTGCAGGGATGGGGAGGCTGGGTAGGGAAGCTGCAGAGGTGGGGAAGCTGGAGGGGTGGATAAGATGCAGAGATGGAGAAGCTTTAGGGGTGGAGAAGCTGCAAGGGTGGAGAAGCTGCAAGGGTGGAGAAGCTGCAAGGGTGGAGAAGCTGCAGGGGTGGAGAAGCTGCAGGGGTGGAGAAGCTGCAGGGGTGGAGAAGCTGCAGGGGTGGAGAATCTACAAGGATGGAGAAGCTGCAGGGGTGGAGAAGCTGCAGGGGTGGAGAAGCTGCAGGGGTGGAGAAGCTGCAGGGGTAGAGAAGCTGCAGGGGTGGAGAAGCTGCAGGGATGGAGAAGCTGCAGGGGTAGAGAAGCTGCAGGGGTGGAGAAGCTGCAGGGGTGGAGAAGCTGCAGGGGCGGAGAAGCTGCAGGGGTGGAGAAGCTGCAGGGGCGGAGAAGCTGCAGCGGCGGAGAAGCTGCAGGGGTGGAGAAGCTGCAGGGGTGGAGAAGCTGCAGGGGTGGAGAAGCTGCAGGGGTGGAGAAGCTGTAGGGACGAGGAAGCCAGGAAAGCCCCAAAACTGAAGAGACCCTTTGGCCTGTAGCAGGAGAGGTGACAGGGCCATAGCATCAACCTGAGCACAACCATGACACTGTTTTTGAGACCAAGAGAGAGGACCCTGTGAAGCCTGGGCTCCCGGGCAGCTGGGTGCTGAAGCAGGGAAAGTGGGCTGAAAGAAGTATCCTAGTTCTGTCCTGCTGACTTCCTGGGCTGCCTTCCCTTGGCCAGCACACCTCCTAAACGTAAGATCTTTTGAGTTGCCCACCCTGTGTACCCTGGGCTCACCTGAGCTTAGCTGAAGCACCTCACAGACTCTGTCTGTTTTGCGCTCAGCCCAGAAATGTAATAATTTCGGCTGCACAGGAGCTCGCTGGTGGAGAGTGCCTCCCCTTGGGCGCCATCTCCATGAGCAGCATCTACCCATGCAGCAGCCCAGGGCCACTGGCCCTACTCAGAAGGACTCTCAAAAGCTCCCGGTTGCACCACACACCCTTGAACTTGCCGGTGACTTCTTCCTTTCTCCTTCTCAATGGAGCTTGAAGAGCAAGACAGGTCCTGAAGACAATCAAGGATGGAGGTGCAGGCAGGGGGAAGCTGGCAGGGACACACTCAAATAAAATCCCAGCTAGGAGCGGAGGTAGTTGCATACCCCCAAGTATCCCGAGGAGCCACACAGACACGTCCATAACGTGACCCAGACCCATCTACTGTCTGTCATTAAGAAAGAGCCTGAAGGGGACGCCAGCTGAGTAACTGACTTGACAAGGAGTCTGCACAGAGATCCCCATGTTCATCATGGTCACCTCAAGACAAAGGCAGCCCTCTGTCTCAAGGTGAAGCTGGGATATGGGGAACCCAAACAAAGACATGGGCAGGTTGGCTGAGTGGTCACTGAGAGAGCAGAGGACCCAGAATAGAACTTGGGGTAACAGTGCGACATGCACCCCCATCCAATAATCCCACCCCATTACCAGTGCTGTGGAGCTCTGGGGTGTCCTGAGTAGCACAGGTTATCTTGCTCACTGGCTGAGACATCCTAATTCCAACTCTGCCCACCTGTGCCTCAAGACACTGCTGTGGACCACATCCTTCCCCACTCACAGGGCACTCTGGCCGGGAAGTATCCCAGCTGATTGATACATACCCTGAAAGGCCACAGAAGCTGATAGGGAGTAAAATCTGCCCTCATCCAGGGACTGTCACTTACATGTTTTAGACATCACAGAAATGGAAGTATCAATTAGTGGGAGCCTTCTGGGACTTCCGTCCCCAAGCCTTTGTGCCCCCACTTAACAGCTAAGAAAAACATGATACAGAGAGGTTAAGGAACATACCCAAAGCCACACAGCCAAAGCCTAACTGAGTGGGATCTGAACTTCAGATTCTGGGTGCATATACAGCAGAAGTAGGAAGCACAGGCTCCAGAGGGGTCTCTGACTGTGTACCCACCCTTTCTATTCCCTGAGCAGCAGACCAATCGGGAGGCTCTGAGGCATAGGATGTCTTTGTCAGACCCACAGCCAGGCTGCATCCCCTCAGCTCCTTAGATACCTGGGCCTGTCTTCAATCATCCTGCCACACCACAGCCTTGCTCATCACGGCCCTCCTTCCTGTGCCGGCTCTAATTTCTCTCCATATCCTTTATGATAAGCCACTGCACAGAGGGTGACTTATGGTCCCCACTCTCATCTGCCTAGCATTTAAAAGGAAAAAAGAATTAAATTGGATGGCGCACCCCGGGAGCCTGTCTGTGGCTTCAGCCTCTCTCGTTACTAGAGTCGTATCACGCTGCGTTCTAATGGCTTCCTAATGGGCGGCTTAATCTGCCATTAAACCCCTCACCCAGTATCCCTGCCAGATGCCTTGGCCAGTGGGCTGCTGGCTGGATCAGGGCTTCTTTGACAAGGTATCCTGCTGGGTGGTATCCGAAGAAAAGGACACCTCAGGACTCCAAACCCAAACGTATCCAGAGCCCACCAAGTGCTAACTGAGAGACATGTATGGGGAACCTGGCACCCATCTTATGGGTGCCCCCATCAGTCCATCCATTATGGACCAGAGGGGATGGAGGACTAGAGTTCCCCATTTTCAGACTCAAGCTAAGAATGCAGAATTGGCTGTGTAACCCCTGTCCCTGCTTTTAAAATGTCAGCATCTATTTTAAAGCATTGTTTAACAAAAAAAAACCAGTCAGGCCAAATTAAAGATGTGATCTGGCAGTTCTGGTCCCATCAGCAACTTCTAGAGAAGCCCAGAGGCTCCCCCTGGGTGCTCTCAGAGGTCTCCCCCGGCTCTGCTCAGCGTGGATAAGAGAATAATAAATCGGCCTCTTCCTCATCCAATTAGGCAACCACTGTATACTCCCCATGCTCACCAAAGGAGGGAGATGAGCAAGACCATCCAGTCCCTTTTGATTCACCTCAGACCAAACCACCTCTTTGTGGCTGTCAGCCGGGGGTTAGAGAGGACCCGAGCTCCCGCCCTGCCTCGGAATGACCTCCTCTTCCCCGTGGCTCTTATGTCATCCCTGCTCTACTCAGAGGCAAAGCTGGGGTGCCTTAGGGTTGGGTCAGGCTGGGAGCATGTTGCCATGGTAACCTACAATTCCCAGAGCTGTGCACCCTTTAACAACTTGCTGTGTGAAGCTCCAGGGCTCCGGCTCACAGCCTGTCCTCCAGACTAGGTCACCATCACAAGGACACATTTCTCAAGGCGTCTTTCTCAAGAGGGAATGTGGGGTGTGATCCCTACTGGGGGTATCTGCCCAAGCTAAGACACATCCTCTCTCTGGCCTCGGTATTTTCATCTGTAAAAGGGAGGTGTTCATTGTGGTGACTTGGAAACTGAGGTCTGAGGAGCTCTCACTTCCATCTGAGACAGGACCACTCTCTGGTCTGCTGCCATTAGCCAGAGCTCAGGAGGACAATCTGCCTGTCGGCTCTTTTCCCAAGACATGCATGAACTGTCTGCAGCATGATATAGGACTTCCATCCTTTTCGTATTTTTATAGTTAGTTTAAATTTTTAATTATGTGTCTGTACATAGAAGCAGGTGGCCAGACAGTGAGAAGCATCAGATCCCCCATGGAGCTGGAGTTATGGGTGGTTGTTACCCACTCAGTGTAGAGGCTAGGAATGGTCCTAGGCCAGGATGCCAGTCCTCTGCAAGAGCAGCGGGTACTCTTAACCACGGAGCCATCTTGACATGCCAGGACCGGCACATTTTATAACTTCCTCCCTCTGTTTAGAGCGCCGTCCCCCTCTGTCTCTTCTGCTTCCCGTGAAACGTAGTTCACTGAAACTCTTCCTTCACTCTGGCCCCCTGATCCTCACCCTCCTCTGAATTCTCTCAGGCTCCCTTTGAATGTCTGCTGGCATGGTCACTGCCATTTCCCTGTGATATGGAGCCCTGTCATCGTGTGGATGTGTCTTATCTCCTTGGAGACAGTGACCTCATCTTATTCTTTATTTCTACTGTAGCAGTGTGGCTTCGATATAACAGGTGTTAAGTCAATATTTGCCAAAGATCCGTTAAGTGAATAAATCAATTAGATTCCCTGAAATAACCAGGGAGATCCAGTGAGTGTTCAGTCAGAAGTTTGAGAGCTCTTAGCATTCGTGATGGATTTGGACTCAGCCAGGGGAATCTCCAGAGCTGTCAGAAATACTAATAGACCTGTAATGCTAGTACTTGGGTTGCTGAAGCAGGAGGAATATAGGTTCTGGGTCAGTCTAGGCTACATGGTGAAAACCTATCACCAACACCGACAAACTCCTGTGTGCAGAGTGCTATTTTAGATTACATGGAATATTCTCACAAGTCTTCATTCTGTTCTACTCTTAGCTGTCATCTCAAGATGCCAGCCAAAGATGCTAAGAAAGTTTAGCAGATTGATGTCCCCAGGACTAGGACTAAGTCACTTGCCTTCCCTGGAAGGGGAGCAGGGAGAAAAAATGATGTGTGTGCAAGCCCTTCATTTGGGAACTGGTTCCAGGAAGTCCTGATAGGAGGCAAACAGAAGAACGGGAAGTCAGGAAGAGTGTTAGTAAGCAAGATGCCTCTGCAGGTGACTGAGAGGTTTGGACCCGCCAATCCTCACCCACCTGGGCTGGCAGGGGCCGAGGCTGAGTGTACTCCTGTATGCAGAGACGGCGCAGACAGAGTGGCAGGTCTGTACAGTGAGAAGCTGCTGCTGTCCATGGTAATGGTGCCTGCCACAAGATGGGGCAGGTGGCCAGTATTCTCTGTACCAGGATGGGCTGGCGAAGGGAGGAAGACCTTGGGAATCAGGGAACGGGGCGGGGGGGGGGGGTGCAGGGAGCACACACATCAAGGTGCCCCCACTTTGCTTGCTCCTCTTCCCACAAGGGCTGTAGTTCAACCCTGCTCACGGAAGGCTCAGAATGTTCACACAGGTCTTCCAGTGCTCACGTTTCCCAATGCTCTGGTCGAGGTCTGGATGGGGACACGTCCTCCAGTGCATTGTGGTCAGTTCAGAACATTCCTGGTTGTTATTTCTATTACACCATCAGCCTCCTTGATATGTCCTAAAACAGAGAACACTTCAAGGCTGGACAGGTGACTCTGGGTTCAAACATCTGCTGTGCAAACCTGACCACCTGAATGGGGTCTCTAGAACTCACACGAAAGCCTGATGTGGTGGGGTGGCTCTGTGATCCCAGTGCTCCTACGGTGAGATGGGAGCAGAGACAGGGGAGCCCCTGGAAGTTCGAGGGCCAGCTAGCCTGGAGTAGGCAGTACAGCAACAAACAAGAGGGACCCTGCCTCAAAAACAAAGAGAAAGGTAAACACCAATATCAGAGGATGGACAGATAGACAGACAGACAGACAGACACACACACACACACACACACACACACACACACACTTTAAAACTATATTTTAAAAAGCTTCAGATATACCTAACTGCTGTGGAATAATCTTTTCGTACACTGTGAAGATGTTTCTTTGCCAAGGCGCCTACTGATTGGTTAAATAAAGAGCTGAATGGCCAATAGCAGGGCAGGAAGAGGTTAGGCAGGACTTCCATGGAGAGAGAAGGGAGGACATGAACTGGGGCCCCGGGAAGATGCTAGAGGACACGAAGAGGAAAACGGGAGGTGCAAGATGGAAGAGAGGTAAGAAGCTATGAGACAAAATGTAGATTAATATAAATGGGTTAATCTTAGTTATCAGAGATAGTGGAACAAACCTAAGCTATAGGCTGAGCTTTCATAATTAATAATAAGTCTCCGTGTCATTTGTGTGTGTGTGTGTGTGTGTGTGAGAGAGAGAGAGAGAGAGAGAGAGAGAGAGAGAGAGAGAGAGAGAGAGAGAGAGAGCAGCCCAAAGAAAAATCCATCTACACCTCACCAGCAACAGTCTGTGGAAGGAAAATTTCCATTCTAGGAGAAAGATGTGGAGCCTACGGGACTAAAGAGCTTAGGGTCACTGGGTTAGTTAGTGACAGACCCACACCTGAGCATCCCCAGAATCAGAGGCCAGTTCTGTTTCATTTTTATGTTTGTTCTTACTTGAAAGGTGGGGACCCTGGCCTATTGACCTCTCTGGTGACTATCAGAAAGGAACTTTTCCTAGTGTAAATGTTAGTGACAATTCAGTCAACAACTTGGATGATTCCCCATGAGGCAGGCAGAGGACTTCCTTGGGCATACATGGCAATCAAATCCCCCTCCCCCCAAAATGACTTCCCTGTTGTCCTTCAGAGTGAGGCCGATGATCTCCCCAACAACCTCTCCAGCTCACTAATTTCTGTCCTAGACTCGGCTTCCTGGGGATTCCATGTGGCCAAAGGAAGGGAAGAGAAATCTAAGTGTGAAGGTAAGAAAACTATCTCTCCACCTCTTAAGGGTTCTGCCTCAGTCTGCTAAGAAATTGACAAAGACAGGCCACCAGGAGAAAAGCACATGTGTTTTCTGTGCTCTGAGCACCTCGGGAGGAAATGCGGAGCAGAATATCTAAACCAGAGCGTTTTCACACCAGGCTTGGTGGAGAGCAGAAGGCCAGAGGAAAGGGGCAGAAGCTGGCTGGACATGGTGGAGCACACCTACAATCCACAGTACACAGGAGATTGAGACTGAAGCTTCCAGAGTTCAAGGCCAACCTGGAGGATGGAGTGAGGCCCTGCCTCAAGATAAAATAAAATAAACACATAAATCAATGAAGGTCATAAGCTAATATAGTGGGGAAATGCGTGTTTTGATCAGGTTGTGTTGGCCCTAAGCTACTCCATGTCATATACACCGTGGTTTATCTCACTCTGCCATGTCCCCAGAGACTGTTTCATAAGCAGCTTTTGACTCTATCTGGAGGATGGAGGGTGACTCTACACCTGGATGAGCACATGAACAACACTCTCTGTCAGACAATATCCCTGCAGTGCAGCCTGGAAAATGATTTATTCTTGAGAGTAGAAATGGTGTCACTTTGTAAATATACCGGGAGACCTGGGAGTGCAGGGGAACAGGAGCAGATTGAAGTCATCACGAAACCCAGGCCCAAGAACTTACCAGACACACCAGACCAAGGGGAGGCTGGGAATCCTTCACCTGGACCGCATAAAGAGGTGGACGTCGAGCATGGGGATGGCAATGGCGATCTACCCTTTACCCAAGGGACCAATAGGCAGAGAGCTGCAGCCTATCCCAGGGGCTCCAGCTCTGCTGGTCCCCGCTCTTGACACAGCCTGCTCCACTTGCCATCTGCTCCTCTGTCTGTTCACCTATCTGGACCTGCTGTCCATCTGCCCGCCCATCTGTATAAACCCAGCCCTGCCTGTTCATCTCTGCTGCTGCACTCAACTCCTCTGCCCTGTTCCAACCTGTAGCCTGGTGGCAGCACACAGCAGTAGCATTAGCAGCAGCAGTGGCAGCAAGGCCTCTCCGGGTTCAGTCAGCTGCTTGATTATCTCACTCTGACAGACTCTTGCATTTTTTTCCCACTTAGGCCTCTTTCCTCTTTAACCCTTTATGGTCCCACCGTTACCCATGTATATGGATGGATGGATGGATGGATGGATGGATGGATGGATGGATGGATGAATGGATGAGTGGTTTGGTGGGTGGATGGATGGATGAGTGAGTGAGTAGATGGATGGATGAGTGATTGGGTGGGTGGGTGGGCAGATGGATGGATGAGTGATTGGGTGGGTGGATGGATGGGTGGGTGGGTGGATGGGTGGGTGGGTGGATGGATGAATGGATGGATTTACTAAGTATCATGTGATACGGGATATCAGAATGAATATTAGTAATCAAGACTGAAATAAAAGAACCTGTGCCTGCCTCAGCCAGGGTCATCAAGGAAAGCAGGAACACTGGAAAAGCTTCTGCCAATGAAAACACCACACCTCAGAAATTCATCATTATTCAAGAAAATCTGACATCGTGAAGAGACACAAATGTGTTCATCTATGTTTCAGATGCAAAGTGCTCATGACACTGAGCAAGGCCTCTTGGGGGTCCCTGTCTTTGGGGGTAAATTTGGAATCCCTGTCTTTGTGAATGAGGATGTCCCTTCACTTTGGGTACAGACAGGGAAGCTGTCGCCTGAAGGTTGAGGACCCACCTCAGGAAAAGGCCAGAACCATCCCTGTCTCTGCTGGCCCTCAAATTCCTCCAGCTTGGGGTAGTATATTCTAAACCTATCAAACTGCTGTATAATTTATTTCATTCAGTATTAGACTTAGTATTCAGGGTCAGAGCTTAGACTCCTAAGATTCTGTCCACGTGTCCCCCAGGGGGCCTCACACTTGTTAGGAGGCTGCTACAACCCCAGTCTCTCTTTAGGACAGGTTCTCACTAAGTCACACAGGCTGGCCCTGAACTCCCTCTGCAGCCTAGGTACATCTCAGACAGAACATCCTAAGGGCCTCCTAAGTATTCCTCCTGGAATTCTATGGCCAAGCCAACTTTTCGTTCCTTTTTTGTTTTGTTTTGTTTTGTTTTTTGTTTTTTTTTGTTTTTGTTTTTGTTTTTTCCCTTTAGGGGGAGGTTTTTGTTTTGTTTTGTTTTCAGACAGTGTCTCATGTAGCCCAGGCTAGCCTTGAACTTTCCTTGTAGCCAAAGATGATCTTGAACTTCTGAGCCGTCTTCACCTCCCTGGGATTACAGGAATGGACCACCACGCCCATTGTCTGACTGTTTTAAATCAGCAGGATGAACTCCTTTGAAGCTGGTTCCCCTAAACTCCACACTATAAACTCCACTTCATACGGACCACAGACTGCTGGGCTTCTTCAGACCATACCTGGGGCTGCCAGATTTATACCCCGAGGCAATTTACCCCTGGGATTCTCAAAATGTCAGAACTCTTTCAAGATTCCCAGAGCAGAGTTTCTGTTTCAAATGGATTCTGTGGTGGTCAGAGGAACACAGGACAGAGAGTTCTATAGACCCCTGGCTCAAGCCGATTACTGTGTGAGGAAGCCTTGTCCCAGAACTCGGTAAACACAAGTCTGCCTTCCAATGCCTTTGTGGAGGAACGGAGAGCCCTACTTCCTGTCCTTTTCCTGAGTTTTCTAATCCGCAGGGCTCTGCCGTGAGCGGGGTAGCAGTGGGGAATGGTAGAGGGTGGGGGTAGGGGAACGGGAGAGAGTTGGGACAAAGGCATTCAAAAATCTCACTGGTCTGAGGCAAAGGCTTCTGGACAACAAGGCCAGTGGCCACCCGCATTAGCACTCACTGTGTGATGGGAGACAAGTGCCCCGGTTCCTAGAACTCTCACACCAGCCAGTAAAACTGGGCATTGCCGCTGAGCCTGCCTTAGAGATGAGGAGTCAGAGGCCTGATGCCTTCGATCTCGGATACCCAACCCACAGGCAGTGGGAACCCGGCCTGAGCTCCCCGTCTTCCTCGGAGTCACTCCCTGGTCTCATATTCTAGCTCCCCTAAGGTCTGAGTTTTCTTCCTTCTTCTCCTTCCTTCTTCTCCTACCTTCTTCTCCATCTGCTAGCTGTGGGGGGAGGGCAGCCTGAGTATAAGTGAATATTTAGGCCTTGTAGAAACCCAGATAGTGGGAAGTACTTGAGACAAAAATGTCCTGGATTCATGAGGCTGGGGAGGTAGCTCTGTGAGTAAAATGTCAGCCACTCAAGCTCAGATCCCTGGCCCCCCGGTAAAAGCCAGCATGGTGTCCCACACCGTGATCTATAGTATCAGTGCTAAGGAGGCAACAGGCCGGTTCCCTAGAATGTGTTGACCAGTCCAGAATTGGTAAGCTCCAGGTTGAGCAAGAGACCCTCTCTCAAAAAATAAAGAGAAAACAATAGAAGAAAACATTTGATATCAACATCTGGCCTTCACATGTATGCGTGTGTGTGTGTGTGTGTGTGTGTGTGTGTGTGTGTGTGTGTGTGTGTGTGTGTGTGTAGTGGCATGCATCCATGCATACACACAGACAAATACACTACACAAAGAAAGGTAATGTTGTCCTGGATTCAAATTCTGACTGTGACCCATGGCTGAGCCTCTAGCTCCCCGCTGGTAAACGATAAGTAGAAAATGTGTAATTATAAATTCCATCTTGCTTGAGCTATTAGAAGGACTTTGGGGCATTTGTAGTGGGTAGCCATCCAATAGGCATTCGTGTTTCCAAGTCCTTCTTGGCTGTGGAAGCTGGGACTGGAGAAGGTCTGGCAGCTGACATTAATGCAGCAGGGGGAGGGTGAAGTGGGTTGGGGAGGGTTGGATGGACAGGCGTCTGATACACAAAATAGTCAACCGATGACAATCTGTCCAGTGGGAAGGAAGGGCACAGAACTTGCCTCCCAGGACCCTGTTGGGCTGGAAGGAGATGCCACACAGGAGGCCCTGAGCCTAGGGAGATGTCACATGAGGAAGGAGTCATCCCCCTGCAGTATCCACCATCCGAGAGCCAGTGGCTAACAAAACCTGAGCCTTGCCTTGGAGGGTGCCCAGCTGCAGGAGGGGACGGGATATAGAAAAGGGGTCCTTGAACTTCATGGAGCCTCATGGAAGAACAGTGGGCTTCAGGCTGGGTCTTAGGTCATCACATGGGTCCTGCCTCCATTGCTCTGTGCTTGACTCTGCTGGACGGGCGCCACCCACGGACTCTTTGTCACTTCTGAACCGGGGACCTCGGGTTCGCAACTGCACTGACATAATGTCGGTCATGTCCAGGGACCCTGTGACAACCCAGACGACTGGTACCACCTCCAGGGGTCCTGACTCTGCAGGCGTGGGCCAAAGCACAGAACAAATAAATGAGCAAACAGGCCCTGTGTTTAGGAGTGTGCACATGGCTGACTGAAGGGTTAGCTCTTGTGTGGTTGTGGAGCTGAAGAGACGGCTCCGAAATTAGGAGTGCGTTCTGCTTCTGTGGAGGACCCAGGTTTGACTCTCAGCACCCATGTGAGACAGCTTCCACAGTACCTGAATTGTCGTAGACATACCCACACAGACACAGACACAGACACAGACACAGACACACACACACACACACACACACACACACACAGAGCACACATATAAACACTTAAAAATTAAATAAGTCTTTAAAAATATCTTGGGCCAGGCATACATGGTGGTACATGATTTTAATCACAGCACTTAGGAGACAGAAGCAAGTGGATTACTGTGAGTTCAAGGCCAGCCTGGTCTACATGGTGAGTTCCAGGCCATTCAGGGTTACATAGTGAGACCCTGTCTCAAAAAATAAATAAATAAATAAATAAATAAATAAATAATAAACAAACCCCAAAAGCCCAATTTTGTGGTTGTGGAGAGCTGAAATGTTGCAATTCTGGAGCTGAATTATTTTGGGCGCTGTTTAGGTTTTCAGTGGAAGGTACTAACAGATTCTTGTCTCCCACTAATCCAAAGGCCGAGCATGTCATCAGAGAGCACCTGAGGCCTAGAGCAAAGATTCCCTGCTTTGCCATAGCCCACCCACCTGATGTTCCCACCTATGCATCTCTAAAAGACTTGATTTTTGACTTTTTTTGTTCTGTTACTGTAAAAATTTCATGAAACTGTTACCATGGCAGAACACAGTATTGGGGATATCCTGGACATGTGTTCCTGGGTCATGGTCATTCACGTCTGACTTCAGGATAAACTGTCTCTTCTTGTTTCCTTTAAGGTCAGAGCTGTGTCTCTGCCAACTGCTAAGGGTGCACAAGCATTCATTTCACCTTGATGAAGCCAGAGGTCGGAGGTCATTATTAAGTTGAGCCAGAAAAGCTCCAAGCATTCCACAGGACAGGGAGGGTCTAGGGTGAGTGTGCGAGTACACACAAGTGTGTGTGTGTGTGTGTGTGTGTGTGTGTGTGAGAGAGAGAGAGGGGGGGCGGGGGTGTAGGGGGCGGGGGAGGGAATGCATTTGGGCGTATGCTTGTGTGTGGAGGCCTCAGATGTCACTCCTCAAACGCTGTCCACTTTGTTTTCTGAGAAAACATCTTTCATTGGCCTGGCGCTCATATAGGCTGGACTGGGTGGCCAGTGGACCCCAGGGCTCTGCCTGCCACCCGCTTTCCAGTATTTGGACTATAATTGTGCACCTCCATACCCAGCTTTCTCATGTGGGACCTGGGCATCCACACTCCACTGATTTAACTATCTCCTCAGCCCAGGGCCTAGGAGGCTAGTTCTCTCCACTTAGAGGCATTCTTTGCTCAGCCTGCCAGAACATGAGCAACGGATGGGGTTTCTGTTTCTGGCTGTGTCTCAGGCTGTTTGTGGGGTACCGGGTGAGAGGCACTTTCTCTCTCTGCCTCTGTGGACTGGGTGTGGCACTGTGTCCTGTTATCTTCCTCATGTCTGCGAAGGAGCTGAGACAAAACACTTCACACTGGCGTTGGATTTCTTCACACTGACATCACCTGAGGCACGTAGCTACAGAAAGGGCCCAGCGGCCTGTCTACCCAACGTGCAGCAAGCCATCGAGATTCCTCCCCATGGGAGGTCCCAGGAAACTGCCCGGATCACTAGCGTTGCAGGGCTGCGATGAGCATGAGCAAACCATCCCTGACGCAGCTCTTCCCTCCCACAGCTCTCAGTCTCCTCACCCCACACAGCTCTCACAGCAGCCCTCCAGTCTACCATCCTGCTCTAGATAACAACTCGCCTGGCATTCCTTCATAAGCTTTCCACTCTGGCTAACAAGCAGGAGCTCACTGTGCCTTTATCTTCTCTTTGGACTTCACTGCCCTGTGAGAATGAGCATTTGATACAACTCATCTCCTTCCCTGGAGTCCCTCGGCTCGTCTGTGAAGCAGGCAGAGAGGTGTGCTCACTCTCTCTCTCTTCTTCTCTCTCTCTTGTATAGTTTTTGGATATCTCAATGTGAAGGCCTTTTCGATAACACATTTTACTCTAAACAATGTTCATACAGGCAGATTCTCTTACCATTTCCAAAATTCTCTGTCTCCTAGGTGACCTGTGACGTGGCATGCTTTGAACCCCTCTCTAAACAACTTCTGAAATAAACAAACATGAACGAGCCCCCTCAACAACTTAACAGCCCATGAACTGGAAGCGTCATCAACAGGAAAGAGACAGACGGGATATATTCCAAGTGAGTGGTATGGGGACTGGGCTCCTTCAGAGAACCGTCTAGAATGTGGGAAACAAGAACTGGTAGACATGGACTCTACAGTAGAACCCAGAAGAATCTGAGAAGGTAGGATGTGACATGGGGGTATCTCATTATGGAGTCTTTAGAACCACTAAGTTTCTAAACCAATCTATTCCCATGGGGAAACTGAGGCTCCAGATGAGGGAACGGGTCAATCAAGCATATTTTGGTCATAAACGACAGAAATCATGGTCCCGAGGAAGCCTGAGGCACAGCCCCAGTAGGGGTGGGGTGGGGGGAGAGTCTGGCAGCTGTGGTGACAGTACCTAGCCCACCTGTAGGCAGCCTCATCCCTGCAAGCCTTCTTCCCCAGAGTGCTGTCGTAATTCATCTTTAATTTCTGCCATTGGGTCTGCAGAGCAGCTAATCATGAGCGCTAATTACTGCGACAAGGCTTCTCCCTTCTCTTTTTATGTTTCCATATTAGCCTGTTTAGTATGCTTTGTGTCTGTTTATTTTATGGCCGGAAATACTTTTAATAGCCTAGTAAATTGAAAATGGACTTCACGACCATCTGACTTCACCGGAGTTTTACAACCATTCAATTAATGGTATCAGTAATCTTCCTTCATAATTAGGCGGTTAGTAGCTTTGTCGAGCACTGCTGTTAACTAAATTAGAACTCAGTAACCACCTAATCGTATTTTGGGGGGCTCCAAATGGGAATCCAGCCAGCTTGGGGGCTGCCAGGATGGAAAGACACGATTAGCTGGCTGTAAATACCGCCTGCAAATATATGGTTTATTACGGTGATAACGGGCTTTGTAGCTCACATAAATCTGTGGGTTCCCGCTGACAGAGGAGAAATGGGCTCGCCTTGGTTGCTAGGAAATAGAGTTAGTTCCTGGGTCTCACATGCTCCATTGCCTTCTCCTGGCAGCTGATGGATTCTCTACACGAGGGGGAGCTGCCAGGAGCCACCCCACGGTGGAGGGAGAGGGCGTCGAATCCGGTCCCCTCTGGAGTCCACACCCAAGTGAGTCCACTCCACATCAGCTGTGCCGGTGAACAGAGCACACAGCCACGGATAAAAGACACTGGGGACCGGAAGCTAGATGAGAGCGCGGAGAAGGCCACAGTGGGTTGTGAGCGTCAGATAACAATCCCAGTGCCTCATCTGCCCAGGACTGGCTGCCAACTGTCACACTTTGCAAGGAGACAGATTGCTGAAGTGCGTGAGAACTGGAAACTGCTGCCTCTCACTCAAGTGATCCTATTTCCATCTATTTACACCAATTAGCTCCCCCAGATGTATGGGATAAGGAAAAAAATCACTTTTTAAAAAAAATACATAAATTTTCCTTGTTAGATATAGCTTAAAAGTCCAAATATTTTTCATAATAGAAAAGCAAAAAAGACTAACTGTACAGGTAATTCATCCAATTAGATGTGTGACACTCCCCAAATGTCCAGAGAGCTGATTCAAAACCCTGACTAATGCTCTATGCCCCCCCCCCCAAAAAAAACCCCACCAACTGTGTCTGCCAGCTTTCAAATCTCGTAAACTCGTAAAGTCAGTCAAAATGTGAACTTTGACTGACTTGGTTTTGGATAACAAGAAACACTGGGTAGACATTTGGGGAAGAAGTATTTTGTAGGGCAGGGGCAACCATATATGCCGTGTGGGCTGCACTGTTCCATTGCCTTGCGTCAGGAGGTCAGTGCGACAGAAGAAAAGCTGTCTGCTATGATAGTGCCCCTGCACACTAGCTGTGTGAGTCTAGGCAGCTTGCGCATCCTCCGTGGATCTGGGTTTTCGGTTGTAACAAGGGGATCGTCTTCCCTCAAAGAATCATCAGGATGATGAAAGGAAACTAACCCTGAGGAAACATTGGCCCCAGGAGCATCGCTGCAGATCTGAGTTGAGCATCAAGTCCATTCCTTTCTCCTTCTCTCACTCCCTAAAATACCCAAGCATACCCTACTCCCTCCCATCCAGCTCCGCAAATCCTGTGTCCTCCAGAAGACTCAATGACTCCCATGCTGGAGACACCGTTGGCCCAGTGAATTTCCTCCATAAGGCATGTCAGGCAGGAGCTGGGGTGTCTTCTGCAATCTGCACAGAGAGTCCCCAGTGGTTCTGTGGTGGGCCTTCCCTGAAGAAAACCTCCAGAAAGATGGCGACACTTCATGACTCCAGGAGACAGAAGAGCAGGAATCAACTCCACGGCTGAGAAACTGGAGAGAAAGTGCTGTACCGTGGCCAAGTGATGGTGAGCTAGCCCGTCCTCTCAGAATCAAATCGGGTGACACACATTGCTTCATCCCCAGAGGACTGACCTCTAAGGGCTGCAGGAAACCCCCTCTACCCCTCAAGCCCTACTTGTCTACTTTCAGTTTCCCTCCCCTTATCGCTCTGTGTGTGTGTGTACTTGTGTGTGTATGTTTGTGTGTACTTATCTGTGTGTCTGTGTATATATGTGCATATGTGTGTATGTACGCACGCACAAGCACATATATATGGAAGCCAGAGGATAAGCGTGGCTTGATTTTTCATTAGGCATCTTCCATCTTGTTTTTGTTTGTTTGTTTGTTGTTTGTTTGTTGTTTGTTTTTTGAGGCAGGGTCTTTCATTGGCCTGGAACTCACAAAGTGTGCCAGGCTGGCTGCCCAGTGAGTACCATGGACCTGTCTTCCCCTCCTCAGTGGTGGGATTACAAGGACACGCCACCATTTTAATGATTTTTACGTGGGCTTGAACTCAAGTCATTGCCCTTGCCTTTCTAGCACTTTACTGACTGAGTAACCTTCCCAGCTCTTTCCTTATTTTTAGGCAGGATCTCTGTAGTCTGCCCAGTCTGGCCTTGAAGTCTTGGGCTCTGACAACCCTTCTGACTCAGCTTCTCCAGTAGCTGAGACTGCCAGTGTGTGTCACCATGCCTGGCTCGGCTCGCCTGTATCATCTGGAAGAAGCTAAGGAAGATAGAAAATCAGGGAAGGCAAAGGCATCGAGGCGGGGGGTGGGGGGTGGGGGTGGGTGGGTGCAGGTGGTGGCGGGGGGTGGGGGGGGCAGACACTGAATGAAAAGGACTTTGCAAATCACTTGAAGAAAGTCAATCTTTCTTCTAAGGCAAGGGAAAGTAACAGAGTCTAAGGTATGTAAGTGGTAAGGCTGGAGCATGTATAACAACAGGGTACGGGTGTGGAGGGGGGCAGAGTCCAGAACTCTGCTGTAGATGGAGGGGAAGACCTCCAGTTGTCCTGGGTACCATGCCTGCTGCCGAGGATGGAGTGCCAGCCGACAGTGCCCCACAGGACCAGCCAGCTCAGGATTCTCCGAGTGCACAGCCGGTAATACCACACTGGGTATTCAGCTGTGTCAGGCCAACTGAGGAATGAGGCTGTGCACCAGTAATTTATGTACCTGTTTGAACTCGGGGCTTGCAAATAAATTTAGTTCCTGGCCAACAGCCGAAGCACGTGTGTCCGCTGGAGGGCTGCCACGGAGGCAGGCAGAGCGGTAATTGAGAGCAGATGATATCCTGCTGGGCTGCTCTTGGAGGGAAGGAGCCACCCACTGCCCTCCCTGCTTCTCCTGCCCCACTCCAAGCCCTGGGGAGCAGGGACCAGGCCACCTAAGGGGCAGAGCTTAGCTTCCCCACTGGAGGTCTGCCTTTTTTCCAAGGTCACATTTACACTCCACGTAAACCTTAGCAAATGAATCTCTTGGAACCTCAGATTGCTCACTGTCAGATCGAACAATGCCGCTACCTACACTCCAGGTCACTGCAAGGATGAACTAACCCAACATACAGTAGTAGTGTGCTGCTTAACACCAGGACGGTGGCGGCGGCGGCAGCGGCAACACTCTTGAGAAGAGTGTTGGGGGCGTAAAGTCACTGAGAAGCATCTCAGGGCATGCTCACACAGACCCAGCTGCTGCAGCCTGCCCTGCCCTGGCTCTAGCATCCACATGGCGTGGCCTGTTGCTGCCTGCATCAAGATGACCCAAACCACAGGAACTTAAGGAGGCCCAGGGAAACTGAGGCAATGGAGATTCTTCCAACACAAGATGCCTGAGGCTGTATCTGGTGTAAGATGGTATGGAACTGTAAAGAAAACCTTCTTTTAGATAGATAAAAAGGAGTATATCCTAAAATGAAGAAAGTACAGTAGAGACAAAGTATGATAATGTAGCCACTCAATGCCATGGTTAATCATGATGCCATGCTCCAAACTGCACTGCTGTTTGTCTGCATGCCTGCGGGAGTGTATTTGTGTTGGGTGCATGTGCACATGCGTGTGTGTGTGTGTGTGTGTGTGTGTGTGTGTGTGTGTGTGTGTTACTTGGAGCACTTGCTCGGGTCTCACTCATTGCTGAGATTCTCACTGTCACGTAGACTCCTGTCACCACTGGACATTGTCCTTTCAATCATTAAGTGCCACCATGTGACCATGGGTTAGATGCTGAAGACAGAGACAAAAACAACACAATCTGGCTTCCTCAGAATCTCTCTCATAGCTAAGGTTTTAAAAGATTCATTTTATTTTATACATGGGGGCACTTTGTCTGCATGTATGTCCTTATACCACATGTGTGCAGTGCCCACGGAGGCCAGAAGAGGGTGTTAGATCCCTTGGCCATATGGGTGCTGGGAATCAAACTAGGGTCCTCTGGAAAAGCAGCCAGTGCCCTTAACTGAGGAGTCATCTCTCCAGCCTCTCATAATTGCATTTAAACAAGAAGGTTAAAGAATTTAACCCCCCCAAATTGAGGAGAAACTTGACAATTTCTTGCATTTCGGTAAAGCCAAGGAGTGCATCGTCTAAGCACCGCCCCAGAGAAAGTGTTGCTGGAATTCCTTCCCTGGGGGACATGTGAACATCTGCCCCCTCCTCTATGTGCCAGTGACAAACCCAAGTTCAATTCCACCACAGTGCACTCCAGGGAACCAATGTGTTTTATTGGCTTTCCTTACAGAGCAAAGGTCAAAGGTTACTGATGTGGGTGCTCCTACAGCCCAGGAGGGTCTGTCTGTATCTGCCTGGATGATAACCTGACCCTGGCGGTGCATACAGACCCTTCCCAGGGTCTCCCATGTGCTCTAGCCATGAGCCAAAACCCCAAACCACAATAGGATCAAACTACATACAAACGGTTGGGAGGAGTGACCAGATCCTCAGGCAAGGATCCAGTGACTCTCCTAGGAGGGAATGTCAGCAGTCCCAGGTCCAGTTGTAATAGTTGATGTCAAGAAGGCACAGCTGACCTCAGGAGCATGAGAGGCTGGTGCTGCATAGTGAGGGAATCACTCCTGTGACCCTGAGCCTCGGGAGTTTCCACTTAGCCTTCCGAAGGCCCGATGAAGAACTATTTTTACCACCCGCATCTTATCAAATGATGCGCGTGTGTGTGTGTGTGTGTGTGTGTGTGTGTGTGTGTGTGTGTGTCTTCTTAATGATTCCACCAACTGGGTAATACTGGAATTTCCATATGATCACCCCACTCCTGGGACACAGTGCCCAAGCCGTGGTGGGGTCTGTTGTCTCCAGGTATCACGTGATGGTGGGAAGCAAGTAGCAGCTGGCATAAGTTGCAGCAAGCGTAATTGAAGCAGGGACTTCTGAGAACAGGGACTAAGATGGATGGGTGGGGGTCAGCAGGGGACATGCTGACACTCTCCATAAGTTTAATGTGTTCTGTCTGGAAGCAAGAATTCAATTAAACCATTCCTCAAGGTGCCACGCTGACTTCAAGCCCGCTGGACACCGGCCATTCTGCCTTTCCGAGGCCTGGAGTTCCAATGTGTTACTTGCTACCTTTGTCTCGCCCTGGACACCACACAACGCAAGGACATCCGTAGGCCAGGCCCTCTGGAATGAAAGGTCCCACGGACAGCTCTGAGCCCCGAGAAAGCTTCAACACACTGCCCGTTAACTAGCCTTACAGCTAAGCAAAGTGAGGAAGCATTAGATGCTGATACCAGCAGGTGGCTGCAACCAGGGTCAATGGCAGCTGGGGGGCAGCTGGGATTGCTGTGAAAGGGATGCAGGTGGGTGTGGTTGTCCCAAGGACCAGGAGGCTCCCCTGCAGGGAGAGCCAGGACTGCTAAGCATCCTGCTATGTGCCTATGTGTGGGACAAATTTTCTTGGTATCCTAATTTGGTTTCTCCTGCTGTGATAAACACCATGGTCCAAAGCAATTTAGGGGAGGAGAGGTTTATCTGGCTTACAAGCTATAGTCCATCACTGAGGGACACTGTCCTGGCTAGTGATTGGTTTTTTTTCCAACATGACATAAGCTAGATTCATCTGGGAAGAGAGAACCTCAGTTGAGAGAACGCCTCCATCAGATAGTTCCGAAGGCAAGCCTCTGGGGCATTTTCTTAATTGATGATCGCTGTGGAAGGGCATAGTCCACTGTGGGTAGTGTCATCCCTAGGCAAGGGGGTCTTGGGTTAAATAAGAACGCACGTGGAACGAGCCGGTCAAGCAGGTTTCTTCATGGTCTCTGCTTCACATCCTGACTCTAGGTTCCTGCCTTGGCTTCCTCTGATGACAGACTGCAACCTGTAAGCCACATAAACCCTTGCCTCCCCAAGTTGCTTTTGGTCATGGTCTTTACCAAAGCAACAGAAACCAAACTAAGACAGAAGCCCAGGGTAGCACTGCCTGCTGTGGCCTGGGCTCTCCCACATCATCATTAATCAAGAAAATGTCCCACAGACATGCCTACAGGCCAATCTGATGGAGGCAATTCCTGAATCAAGATTCCCTTTTCCTGGGTGACAAAAACTACCCAGCATACTTTGTAAAGCCAGAGAATACATGGTGGGCATCTTTAGGACACCAAACTCCTCAAAATCATCATTTGGCCAAGGGAGGTGCCAGGGCAGGAGCCCAGTTCAGACCATGGAGCTGGGGGACAGTGACATCAATCCACCTTCTCAACACTCCAGGACTCACTTTTCAGGTACAATGAGATCAACCTTCCCTTTAGCTTGTATATTCCTGAGCTGGACAACCTTAGATGAACACATGCTCACACACTGGCTGGTTTAAGCAACGGGTGTTATTTTCTCATAGATCCTGAATTCAAGTCATCAACCCTTCTGACTCACCATAACTTGCTTAGAACTAAGATATTTGCCCCCACTTTTCAAAGCCCAGAATGTAGGTTGAAAGGCTAAAACCTAAGAGTGTCTCCACTTTGAAGTGGAGGCTACTACCTTAAAACTTAAAAGATTTGAAACAGAATGTGCACCTAGAATCAGGAGGGGTGAGGCAGACAAGAGCTGGAAGGTCTGTGGCACCCATGTTCCTGGTCTGGGTCCAGGGCTCTCCTGCCTTCTGCAGACCAGCCACAGAATGAAACTGATCCTAAGGGAGAGAGAGTCTGAGGGGATACTGTAAATTTATTTTTGCCCGCACCAATGTACATATGAAAGCCAAGCTCAATGCTCACTTCAAGGAACGAAAGTCTATCCGACAAGATTAATCTCCAGATCCACTACAAGTGATTAAAATTTCATCTAAATCCTCAGTGTCTCTTTTCACCGCCTTAGAAATCCAGCTGCCACTGTTTGCTGAAGGTGAGGGGCGTGGTAGGCAGGTGCTGCACAGCAGTGGCCTCCTTAGGACACATCTGAGCTTCGTCAAACACAGAGAGCACTTTCGTGTCCAAATCTAAGCAGCCTTCTAGACCAAGACTCAGTACATGGAAGCCTTTGGGTCAGATCCTGGGCAAATCTGCCAGGTGTTGTCAATAAAGTTTTATTGGATGAGGCCCAAACCCATTCATGTACACAACATCTACATCTTATGCATCTCTCTGTCTTATGCATCAGTGAGGCAAAGAGCTGCCATAGAGACTGTGTGGCTAACAAAGTCCGAAGTGTTCCCATCTGACTCTTCAAGGAAAAACTGGCCAAATCTCACTCTAAACCACTTTCAAGGGACAAGAGAAGTAAGGAAGAGGTGTCAGAGAATAGAGCATGTGTTTCTATCCCTTAACTGGTGTAGCAATCCATCCAGGCGCACATGCAATCTCAGGAATTTAAGACACTGAGCTCACTGGCTCAAGGTCACATGACCAGTAAAAAAACGGGGCTGGGGTTTGAACTCATATCTTTCTCATTTCAAAGACCCAGGCCTCTTCCAATACGGAATTGTCCTATCAGATTCTTCAGCACTGATTGCTACTTTCATGAAATTTGACTCAGTCACATTGCCCAGATATCTAACTAAATATTTCTGGGTGTGCCTGTGTGGAACTTTTTGAAGAGATTTGCACTCAACAAGCAGAGTAAAGCAGGTGACATTCTGACCAAGGTGGTCACCCCTTCTGTGACTACTGAGCCGGAACTGCCGTCCCTTCCCACCAGACACACTCCTGACTCTCAGACTCAGACTATGATCCGCATCATCGGCATTCTACTTCTCAGGCCTTAGAGACTCCACACCAGCCTTTCTACAGGACAGATGGTGGGATTCTCAGTCTCCTTATGTGTGAGCCAACATCTTACAATAAACCTCTCGATTACATATGATGTATAATGTATTGGGGGATGTGTGCATGTGAGTGTGTATGCCTGAATACATACTTTATGTGTATGTAGGCCTGAGGTCAGCATAAGGTATCTTTCTCTATTGTGACCACCTTGTTTTTTTGAGGCAGGGTCTCTCACTGAACCTGGAGCCCATTGATTTAGCAAACCCCAGAGATGCTCTTGTCTCCACCTGCCTAATCCTGGAATTACAGGTGCATGTCACCATGTCCAGCTTTTCCTTCTTTAACATGGGTCCTGGGTGATCACTCAGGTCATGACTCATTCTTATGAGCCAAGTATTTTACCGCTAAGCCATCTCCCCACACTATCTTTATTAGATACAAACAATGTTTATCTCTATGTATACTTTACATAAAGATATATAAAAATCCTATTCTCTCTGTGTCTCTGAAAAACCCTAATACACTAGTCAAATAACATTTTTCTTTAATATGGAAGTTTCTGAAATATTGTATAAAATTTGAATGGCAGTCCCTTTAACTCCATGAAAAGCCGTTTGCTTGCTACATAAACAAGGCTCTAATGAATCCACAGAGCTGAGCTGATCGAGTCAAACCCACAGAGTGCCTATTCAGGAACTATGGGACCTCGGCAATGAAGTGACATGGCATCACTGGAGTCACCTGGAAAACACATCAAGACTTGAATGCTGTCGACTTATAGATCCTTGACTCCCGCTGTGACCATCCCATAAGTCAGCCACCATTTTCAAGCTTTGTTTCCTCCAACTAGAACATGGGGGCACTGAGAGCACCCAGAACCCGGAGTTCTTCCAAGGTTAAGTGAGAAAATTCACACAGGGCCTTGCTGTGGGCCCCAGACACCATAGGTGCTCAGTAAATGCTGACTCCCTCAGCCCTGAGCTGCCTCTGGCCATTTCTTCCCCAGGCCTTGTAACATGATGTCTCTATACTTCACATTTTCTGTTCTGATGAAAACAAGCCCATCTTGACCTGGTTCCCCACCTCAAAGCTTTGATCTGTTTGCTATAGTAACTTCTGAGCGGCAGGGAGGGAGATGATATACAAACTAATACAAAATATATTTTGTTTTCTATATGTATAGAAAATTTATTTCTCTATACATAGTATTATAAAAACAATTTCTGAATTATAAAAACAATTTCGAGAATGTGGCTCAGTTGGCTTGTCTGGCATGCGTGAAGCCCTGAGTTCAATCCCTGGCACCATGTAAAAGGGCCAAGTGGTACCGACTGTCATCTTACCACTCTGGAGACAGAGGCAGGGGATTCAAAGCTCAAAGTCTTCCTCAGCTAGACTTGTCCGGTTAAAGTCAAGCCGGGACTGTATGAGGCTCTGTTGAGGAAAGAGGGAAAGAAGGGAAGGAAGGAGGGGGAGAAAAGAACAGAGAGAAGAGAGGGAAGGGGAGGGGAGGGTGAGGGGAGGGGAAGGGGAGGGGAGGGGGGAGGGAGGGTGAGGGAGGGGAGGGGTGGGGGAGGGAGGGGGAGGGGAGGGGAGGGAGGGGAGGGGTAGAGGATGGAGGGAGGGGAGGGAGCTAACACAGATAATGTATATCCTCTCCTCTCCCTTGCTCCTCAATCCACGGGGGTCTAGAGATGTCGCCACTGCCCTGACTTGAACCACTCCACCCATGTTTGAAGCCCAGCCCCTCACTCCCAGCATGCCACTTCTTGGCTGCCTCCCCTTTTCTATTTCCATGGCTCTGCCAGCTTCCTGTTGGAGAAGTCTTAACCCATTTCTAATTGATCTCTTATCTCCATTTCTTCTCCTCTCCAACTCAGCTGACCCAGATCCCAGCCAGGAGCTCTGGGGTCAAAGTGCAGACAGCTCGCTTGGCCCCCAACAGGTCTCTTCCCTAGACAGGCTTAACTGTACAGCCTCCCCTAAGGTCAAGGTCACGGATCAGTGTTCAAAGGTCAACCATGGGCACTGACCGATCAGCCTGGCAGACAGTAGTGCCAGGAGTTAACCCCTTACCCTTTGGCTTGGAAATGGACTGCTGGGGACACAGCTGGAACAGCCCTCTCCCATGAGTGCGGGGATTTCCACATCTGACGAGTGTCAGCCTCCCTGGCTCACACGGAAGCCCTGATGATGCCCTACCATGTCTTCCATGCTCTCTCCTCCAAGTCCAGTCCTTTCGTTAACCGCCTAAACTGTCTCCTTCCCCTCGCAGGGCCACATCATCCTAGATTGCCCCAGTGTTTCTCCAACATGGCTCTGTCAGCACATAGAACTTGCATGTCACATCACAGGTGTCAGTCAGCATGTCCATGTCACACCCTCTTAACGTGAAGGCTTAGATGCACCTACATACTCAGCTCAGCCTGCAGATACTTGCTCGACTTTGGTGATTTTTTTTTTTCTGATGAGAACCTTCAGATTGCAAAGCCATGTGTTTCTGGCTTCTTTTGGAGTGCTAGGCCTGTCTAGCAGCTACCCTGGAACACTGTGAACCAGATGCCCTGCCCTAGAAAAGAAGTAGGCCCTCAGATTCCCAGGAGGTGCCAACTCAGCCCATGTCAATCCTTTACACTCTTTGCCTGTCCTGCCATTGATTTTGCATCTCTGCTTAACAATTTGAGGGTAGGAAGTTTCCTTGTTAATCTTGGGGGAGTAGTGTGGTGGTATTGTGTTCCCCGAAATATTGTGAACCCTAATAAACTTATCTGGGGTCAGAGACAGAACAGCCACAATATTAAACATAGAGGATAGGTAGTGGTAGCACACACCTTTAATCCTAGCATTCCAGAGGCAAAAATCCATCTGTTCAAGGCTACAGCCAAGCATGGTGACTCACGCCTTTAATCCCAGGGAGTGAAGGCAGAAAGAGAAAGATATATAAGGCGTGAAGATCAGAAACTAGAAGCATTTGGCTGGTTAAGTATTTGGTTGGTTAAGCTTTCAGGCTTCTAGCAGCAGTTCAGCTGAGATTTATTCTGGATGAGGACTCAGAGGTTTCCAGTCTGAGGAAACAAGACCAGCTGAGGAACTGGCGAGGTGAGGTAGCTGTGGCTTGTTCTGCTTCTCCGATCTTCAGCATTCACCCTAATACCTGGCTCCAGGTTTGATTTTATTAATAAGACCTTCTAAGATTCCTGCTACAGAGTAGGACTGTTAAAACAATAGGCCAAGCCAAGGCCTGTAGAGTTCCTCTTCACAGGATTGTGCACTTCCTCTGTGTGTGTGTGTGTGTGTGTGTGTGTGTGTGTGTGTGTGTGTGTGTGTGTGTGTGAAGTTACCCATTCTGTCCTAGATGATATCCTCTTCAGTAAAGTGCAATGATACCGAGATACCTATTTTATAAGAGATACCAGGTTGTGTCAACAGGATGGTAGATTAAAAAGCACCTAAAACCTACAGCTGTGCCTGGTCCAGAGGAAGGCACCCAGTGCCAGCTTTAGATCCCAGGAGGAGCTGTAAGAGATACAGAGATAAGTTCCTCACAGAACTTAGAACATCTGATGGGTAAGTACACATGGTTATCAGATAAAAAAAATTAAATAATATTCCCAAGAGCTTCACAGAAACTTCAGGCCAACCCAAGTGAAATCCTAATGTAATGAAATTCCCACCATTGGGCTCCTGAATTAAATATTTGCAGGACTAGAGACATTGTTGTACTATGTCTACTTTAGCCTGTGACACATATTTATACAGTAGCTAAGAAAGAAAAAAAAATACACCTCACTGGGTTAAACAATGAAGACTGTATGGTAATTTATCCAACCAAGCACACAAACCTTGGTTTCAATTAAACCATACAAATTCCAGGCGGTGGGTCCTTCAGAACTCCCGACCAGAGACGTGTGTATCCCTTTGAGTTCTGTCTCTTGCCCTGTTGCTCTAGCTAAGATGACAAACACTATCAAATGGGAACAGAGTGGGCACCTTTGTCTTGTCCCCGACTCTAGAGAAACTGCTTGGAATGTGTTTCCCTACTTGTTAGGCTGGCTCTGCTCATCACATCCAGGCTTCATTACGTTGAAGTATGCTCCCTCTACTCCAAGTTTCCTCTAGGGTTTCTGTCATGAAGGATGTGTCAAAGGCTGGTGTCAAAGGCTTTTTCTGCATCTCCCAGGATGGCCATGTGATCTATCTCAGAGTCTAATGGTGTGATGTGTTACATTTACTGTTTTGTGTATTCATAACAGTCTTCGCACTCCTGGAACAAAACCAACTCCATCATGCCCCATGGTGCTTTTACTGTGTTGGTGACATCAGTCATTACTGGGAAGTTTTGTGTAATGTTCATCAGGGAAATTGCTCTATAGGTAGGTGTGTGTGTGTGTGTGTGTGTGTGTGTGTGTGTGTGTGTGTGTGTGCAACCTTAGCTGGGTTTGACATCATATTAATACTGACTTTGTAAGAGTCTGGAGAGATGGTTCAGCAGTAAAGAGCACATACAGCTTTTGCAGAAGACCTGGATTCTGTTCCCAGCACATTGGGAAGCAAGCAGGTGCTTCTTCTGGATTCCTTGTTAACTGCGCTCACATATACAAATTCTCTCTCTCTCTCTCTCTCTCTCTCTCTCTCTCTCTCTCTCTCTCTCTCTCACACACACACACACACACACACACACAATGAAAATAAAACAAACCTTTTAAAAACGCTGGTTTTATAGAAGGAGTTTGATAATGTCTCCCTGCTATTTTATGGAATAGTTTGAGAGACATTAGTGTTTGTTTATTTATGTTTATGTATGTATATGGGTGCAAAGAGGCTAGAAAGGGTGTCATATCACTTGGAGCTGGAGTTACAGGCAATTGAATAACCCAATCTGGTACTGGGAACCAAAATCTGGGTTCTGTGAAGAGTTGCAAGTGCTCTTCACCACTGAGCCATCTCTCCAGCCCCCAGAGCACTGGTGCTGAAGAAAGTAGATGATGATGAAAATGATGGCCACATCCAAACGCCAAGAAAACTGACAATCGGCTTCTAGAAACAGCCAGCTCTTTACAACATCATTCAGAGGAAAGATGCGATGTAGACCACTCAAGCCTTCCTGCCTGCTATCCATGAGCCTATACGCTAAGAGGTTTTAATTAAAAAGAGATTGGGAGCTGGGAGGCGGCTCAGTCGGTATAGTGTCAGTCAGCAAACAAGAGAACCTGTGACCAGACTCCTATTACACATGTAAAAAAGCCAGGCGCAGCACTATCTGTGACTCCAGCCGTGAGGAAGAAGAGGCAGGAGGATCCCTAAAACTCAGGGGCTGTCCAGCCTGCCATAATCAATGAGGTCCAGAATCAGGGAACATCTCTGCCCCCCCCCCAAAATTAATTAATTAAAATAGAGTATCAACCTCTAGCCCCTATGTGCATGCACACGTGTGCATACCCACATGAACATGTAACACATACACACACACACACACACACACACACACACACACAAGGGGGGATTTGTTTTTCCAGGGTGGATACCTTATGGATGAAATTTAACTAAGTTCAGATGAGAGCAAAGATATTCCGTGTGGGAACTTTACTGGCCACAATACCCGGCATCTGGAAGGGATTTCCCACACTTTGCAGTCAAGGTAGATGCTTTCCTTCTGGAATTGCTTTGGGGGTGATCTTGGGGAGAATGATGTCAACGAGCCATTATCCCCAGGCCAAACATTCTCTCCCTTATAACAGGATCCCAGGAACTCTCTAGAACTTCTCAGCTATCTTTTGGGCACCTCTACCCAAGGGTCACAATTCAACTGTGAGTTAAAGGAAAGGTAAGCTAGGATGGTTTCTGAAATCCCAAGTCTGACGTAACCTTAAATTCTTGTGGCAACCAGTTTCTCTGGCCCGGATTTGGAAGGATCTCCAAGGAAACGTTGCTCCGGGGCATCGGGGATGCCAAGAGAGATTACAGCAGCTGAAGTGGGAGTGCTGGTGAGCACTGGGAGGTGATGATTGCCCAAGCACGTGATTTATGGTGGCCTGTGGAGAAGCACAGTGAGGCAGAGGGGGCCTGCCATGCTGGGAGAAGCCAGTGAAGGCGGGGCCAGGGATGGCTGGCACCAGGCCAGGCCAAGGGCTCCAGAGTAAAGTTAAATTGTTGCAGAGGGCCGGAGACCTGGGGTCTGGTCCCAGCCTGGCTGGTTCTTTTCTATCTACCCCTTGACTACAGGGGAGGCTTAGCTGGGTCTGACTATCCTCCACAGTGTGGGAGTGCGGATCAAGTCGGCAATCAAACACTGAACACTTTCTCTGTCCAGGCTCCAAGTATCAACATGGGCAGAGAGCTTGAGCGAGGCTATAAGACAGCAGTGGGTAGAGCACTTGCCTAGCAAGTGCAAGGCCCTGGGTTCGATCCTCAGCTCAGAAAAAAAAAAAAAAAAAAGACAACAGGGTAGAATGGTGGGCTGTAGCTAACCAGAACGCCCACTTCCGGTGCCCCACAGGTCTGACACAGCTATGAGTCCACGTACCTCTGGTCTGACTTGGCCATGGCTACATCTGTTCTAAGCATCTCAAGGCTACTATTCTTTTAAAAAAAAAAAAAAAAAAAAAACCTAATAAAGCTATAGTTGTGCCTAAGTACAAAGGAAATGGGGTTTGGGGAGACACCTCAGTCGGAACTGAGTTCAATTCACAAAACCCTGTGAGATAAGCTAGCCATGGCACCATGCACTTGAAACCCCAGGGCCGAGAAGACTGAGACAGGCTGATCCCTGGAACTCACTGGGCAACCAGGCAGCCTCACCTACTTGGCAAGTGCCAGGCCAGTCAGAGATCTTGTCTCCAAAAATCAAGGTAGACAGCACCTGAGAAATGTCAATCAAGCCTGTCCTCTGACCCCTTTAGGCTTGTGAACACAAACGTGAATACACATTTGCTTACACACACACACACACACACACACACACACACACACACACACGTGTGCATACACATAAAAGGAAATAGCACCATAGATTGTTTGCATTGAGAACATGAACTTTGCCCTCATCTGGGGGGAAGGGTCCCCTGCTCTGTCTTGAGGAGTCTGTATTCTATGGTTTGTGCTTCCAGAATATTCCACAGCCTTGAAAACCAAAAGATTTTGTTGGTCTATGCAAACTTTATTTGACCAAAGTATATATACTTTTCAAACAGATCTCTGATATGAGAGGATGGCTGAGTTCTTTTTTCCTTCAAAAGGCCAGACGGTGTTTTCTGCTCTACAGGATAGAGGTCCCCAATTCTACCATGTCAGAAGAGCGGCACTGTAGCATGGCTGGGTCTGTGTGAGCCCTGCTTTGCATAAACAGGTGGAAGGGCCTGGGCTGCAGTGTGCCGACCCCTGGCCTGTGATGTCTGTGTGGATTATTCCTTCTCTCTGCTGTAGAAACATCTGTGGTGGATGGCCTGACACCTCTGGGGTATGGCAGCAAGAATCAGAGTCCACAAAGATGAGGTCCACGGCCTGATCCTACCTGTGAACACGTGACCTTGCACAGAAAAGGGGACTTGAAAGTATGATTAACTGTAGGGCACTGAGTCATAAAAGCATTATCCTGGAGGGTCTTTCAAAGAGCAGAGACAGAGAAGGGCAGCACACAGGTGTGAGGACCTGGGTGGTGGTCAGAGAAAGAGATGAGATGCCGCACTGCAGACTTTGAGGGTGAGGTGGGCTGAGCTGAGACACGTGACAGCTTCTAGAAGCTGGGAAGGTGTGATGGTTCATACCGACTGTCAACTTGACAGGACCTAGAATCGCCTAGGAGACAAGTCTCCAGGCATATATGGGAGGTATCTAGATTAGGCTGAGGTAGAAATACCACACTAAATAAGGATGGCACTATTGCATGGACTGGCATCCCAAACTAAATAAAAAGAAGAAAAGCAAACTAAAACTGTAGATGAATTTCTAAACAGTCTTATTAAATATGAAATACAGAGTTAAAAGCCCAAAAGATCAGAGCACTAGTGAAGAGCCAAGACTACCTTTAGCTTACCACTCACTGCTGTCCTTCCCCTGAGAGAGAGAGACCCTCTTCCTGTGTGTCTTGTGTTTCATTGCTTTCCTGTTCTGCCTTCTCATTGGCTCTAAGCCCAGCCACATGACTTCCTCATCACTGCCTGTCTATATAGACCTCCTGGTCTCTATGGTTGGTACTGGGATTAAAAACTCAAGGGTCGCTGGGCGGTGGTGGCGCACGCCTCTAATCCCAGTACTTGGGAGGCAGAGGCAGGCAGATCTCTGTGAGTTCGAGGCCAGCCTGGTCTACAAAGTGAGTTCCAGGAAAGGCACAAAGCTACACAGAGAAACCCTGTCTCCAAAAACAAAAACAAGAACAAACAAACAAACAAAAACTCAAGGGTCACCACGCTTTGCTGTATCCTTGACCACACAGAGATGTTGCCTGCCATGTGATCGGATTAAGGGCATGGGCTACCACCACCTGACTGCTGTCCCTGGCTCGCTATGACCTCTGATCTCCAGGCAAACTTTATTAACATACAAATAAAATCACATTTCAGCACAATTAGAATATCACCACACTAAACAGCAGCCTCTGCCCACCCCTACCCGCTTCCTAGCTATGGCGGCAATGTAAGCAGCCACCTGATGTTCCCGCTGCCGTGGCTTGCACTCTGTGATAGACTGTACTCTCAAACTGTGAGCCAGAACAAAGCTTTTCTTCCTTAAATTGCTTGTGTCATGGCAATAAGACAAACAATACGAAAGGAAGCGGATCCTTCCCTGGAGCCTCCGAAAGAACCCAGCCTTAGGGCTGGCTGTGGACTTTAGGTTTCTGACCTCCAGGGACTGTGTTGAGCTAAGCTGTTCCCTTTGAGGAACTTTATTATGGTGCAAAAGAAATGAACCCAGCAATATAGCAGACGGAATATGCACTAAATTTCCTCCCTAAAACCTAAAACTTACGAAGCTCAGTGCTCTTACCCCTTGGATAGACACTGATGGCTGCATGACTCTAAGCAGCCCCTTGAGTCTTCGTTCCCATCTGTAACATGGGGACGCACTGGAATTGTAGTCCCAACTGTTGCCTCAGGCTGGCATCCCAGCCTCCACCTTTACAAGACTCTAACCAGCAAAGACATTATCATCGAACGTCTATCACGGGGCCACTGGGGAGATGGCCAAGGAAGCCCACCAGGGTTTAGAAACTTATGGAAAGACGTAGCAAAGAGGAGAGATTGCCACTCTGTCTTAGTCACTTTTCTATTGCTGTGATAAGAAACCTTGACCAAGGAAACCTATAAAAGAGAATACTCAATCTGGGGCCTATAGTTCCAAAGGGTTAGAGTCCATGACCACCATGGCGGACAGCTGGGCAAAAGGCGGACAGGCATGGTGCCACCACAGTAACTGAGAGTTCACATCTTGAGACACAACCAAAGGTAGAGAGAGGAAATGGCTTGGGCTTTTGACACCTCAAAGCACAACCCAAACAGCTCCACCAACTGGGGACCAGGCATTCAAATATATGAGCCTATGGGCGCCATTCTCATTTAGACTACCACACTCTCTAAACCCAGTCACCTGAAACAAACAGAGAGGCTGGGGAAAAAAAATGAACAACTCAACTTCAAAAGTTTCAAATCAATATCAGTGCAGGAAAAATTAATTTTATTTTTATGTATGTGCATGCATATATGCCTGCTTATCTATATGCGCATCGCATGCCTCCAGGCACCGGTGGAGGACAGAAGAGGGCATTAGATCCTCTTGAGCTGCAGTTGAAGGTGGTTGTAGGCTGCCTGATGTGGGTACTTGGAACCAAACCTGTGTCCCCTGCAAGAGACGCAAGTATTCTTTTCCACTGACCCAGCTCCCAGCTTCTACTTCAGAATCTCTTTAGGTTATAGACTTCCCAGAAGAAAACAAATCTCCAGCTCCTTGATAGGCCTGTTCACTGGAAGCCTCTGGCTTCTCTACATTTCTTTTAGGAATTCTAGAACCAGCAGTAATAGTAGCCTAGGGTTTTCTACTGCCCTCTGAAGAGTCACACTGTGCCTTTCCAACTGCTTTTATCCAGGAGGGCCATAGTTTGGAACCTAATGTTCCCCTGAAGGCCTGTGTTTTGAAAGTTTGACGGCCAGCCTGTGGTGCCAGTATAAGGTGGTGATGGTTTCAGGCAGCCATATCACAGGTGTGCCCACAGGGGCTACTGGGACCCTCCTCTTTCTCTCCTTCTTTCCAGGCCACCATGGGGTGAGCACCTTTGTTCCTCCACGTGATCCCCAGCATGATGCATCACCCTGATACAGGAGGCCAAAGCCAGGGGTCAGCTATCACGGACTCTGGAACCATGACCCAACATTAACCTTTGCTCCTCAGAAGCTGCTCATCCCTGGTATTTTGTCCCAATGGTGGAAAGCTAACTGGTATCTCCAGGATACTGACTACCCACATCATCTCCCAGCTCCCATTGTGCTCTGGGTTCTTACTGGGGTCATAAACAGGCAACAAGAGAACACCTAAGTGGGTGGCATCTCTCCTTACCACACCTGCTAGGTACCGCCCCCCCCCGCCCCCCCCCCCGCCGCCGCCACCCATGGAGCTCTCAGCACCATATCCCAGGGATCTCTGCTTCACTCCTCCTGACCCAAGATGTTAAACCTTCTGTGACTTCTGTTCCTTCTGTATCCCCACACCCTCTCACACTTTATAGAAGCCCCTTTGTGTGTGAGCATGTGTACATGCATGTGTGGAAGCCAGAGCACAAGTCACAAGCTCAGCTGTCCCTTCTCACCTTGTTTTTTGAAACAGGGTCTCTTGCCAGTCAAATTGGGCTGCCTATCCAGTAAGCTCCGGAGATCCACCCGGCTCTGCCTCTCCAGCACCAAAATTACAGGCACATGCCACACCCGGCTTTTCACATGTGGGCTCTGGGTACAGAACTCAGGTCCTTGCTTGCATATCAAGCACTCTGCTGCCCAAGCAAGCTCCCGGCTCCTAACAGTCCCTTTATTAAGCTTGCCCAACAACACACCATCGGAGTCTGTCTTGTGCTTCCCGCTGGGACCTCACTAACATAAGTGACATGCGCTTCCCCCACCGCCTGCTGTAAGCTCTGCAGCCACTGCCATTTAATATCGAATCCCGCCACGAATTCCAAGTGGTGGGCATGACAGGTGCAGGGTACAGATGAGACTTCTGGAGCTCGGAGAAGTTACAGCCACACAGCTGAGGGCAATCCAGCAAGAATGGATCCCAGACCTCTTAAGCCCCACCATGCATGTTCAGCTGCAGCGATGACAGACATGACATCGGACCTCGCGGTTTCCACACACATTAGCACACCACTGGAATCCTTGCAGAGACTTCCCCAGTGTCAGACTCAGCAACGTGCTTAGACTCTGCCCTACGCCCTGTGAGAATTAACCCTGCTGTGGGTGACAATCCTCCAGGAGGCCCAAGCAGCCTAGCTTCACCATTTTCCGAGAGGCTGAAAACATTTGGCACCTGTGAGGTCTATAATTGGTGGTGGGGAAGGAGGAAGGAGGGAGCCAGAGAAAGAGGCAGAGGGATGGAAAGGTCTCGGCAGGTCAGGCTTAAACATCAAATCCTTTGCCGTCCAGCTTTGGTGGCTTTGATGTTCGGCAGGAGGGTGGCAGGCACATGTGCAGAGGTCTGACTTTTGAAATAGAGAGTGGCTTTTGCAGACAGGACCTCTGCTCCGCCCCACACAACAGTGGGGCTGAAGTGAGCTCTAGAGAGAGATTTGTGTCGACCAATCAGAGTAGCCAGAGAGGCTTCATCTTCAAAGCAAGGTTTTGTAGACTCTATCAGTGGCATGGGGGGCAGGGGGGAGGAATAGAGGCCAAGGGTTCCTCAATCACTCTCAACCTTATCTTTGAGACAGGATCTCTCTCTCTCTCACTGAACCTGGAGTTCACCAGTTTGGCTAGACTGCAAGGCCAGTATGTTCCAGGGACCCTGGAGCTTGCCTCCCCAGTTCAGGGACTGCAGGTGCATGCCTCTGCACCCAGCTTTGACGTGATTGCTGGGGACTGAACGGTTCTCATGCGTGCACAGTAAGAACTTTATAAGCCAAGCCTTCTCCCCTAACATGCCATCAGAGATCCCCGTGGCTTCAATTTCCTCTTTTAAAACATGGCTGACAGTATGCTCACAAAGATGCCCTTGGGACTCTGCTGAGAATGCCCAATCAACCCCATCCTAGGGGACCCTGGGTGAAACCAAGTAAACTTCGCTATACATTTCTGTGAGCCCCACTGACTCTGTCTAACTCTTGCTAACCAAAGCAAAGAGGAACTCACCAAAAGGGCTTCAAGGAGTTAGAGAATGCATCGGGAGATTTGCAAAAGTGTGGGGGCTGGGCTTTAGATGGACTGAACCCACAGGAAGGAGGGCTAGGGATGATCTGATACATGATCCCCACCCTCCTGTAAAAGTCTCCCATATGGTCCCCACCCTGGAATGTCCAAATGAGCCAAGGAAGGACTGGAGACTGAGCCAAGGTCTGATACTCTTCTTCCCTCTCTTACAGATGGCTAAGAGTTGTCTTTGGCAGAGGATACTGAAGCCTGTCTCCAACCTCACCTATGGACCAATAAATAGCTCATCTCTGTGGCCAGAGCCCTACCTCAACCAGGGGAACCTGGGCTTGGAAGATCAATAGCTAGGCATCCTCATTCTGAACTCTGATGTAGCTCACCTAGTTTCTCAGGTTCTCAGAGGTCCTAGGAGCCGTGGGGCTGATGCTCACAGCAGTCACCATGTATTCATGCCCATGAGGGAGCCTGACTGTTTTCCATTCACGGTGCCTATGAAGGACTTCATTGCAACTCCCTCCCAACAATACACTTCCCCCCAGAATATCCTTCTCAGGCTCTGCCATCAGAGGGATAAAGGCTTTCAGCCAGATTCTGTTCTAAAGGAAGGGTGGAGACTGATGGGAATTAGAGCCATATACATTGAAGGGAAGGGCTGATCAGTAGTCCCCACATCCATCAATAATCTGAGCGAAAGGGGGTTTTGTTTTGTTTTGTTTTTAAGACTTCTTAAAGAGGAAAAAGACATGAATGTTCCCCACTGAAACTTTTATTTTGTTGCTTTGTTTCAAGATGATCAGAAACATTCTCCAGCTGTAGCCTCCATATGTGCACACGCAAACACATAGGCAGGCTATGTACTCGTGTGTGTAGAGACACACAAACACATAGGCAGGCTATGTATTCATATGTGTAGAGACACGCAAACACATAGGCAGGCTATGTACTCGTGTGTGTAGAGACACACAAACACATAGGCAGGCTATGTACTCGTGTGTGTGGAGACCGCTGGTCAACACTGGGTGTCATTCCTTAGGGACTATTTACCTTGGGTTTGTTGTTGTTTTTAAGGACAGAGTCCCTTAATGGCCTGAAGCTTGCCGGGTGGACAAGGCTGGCTGGCCAGGGAGCCCCAGGGATCGGCCTGTCTCCACTTCCCCCAGCACAGGGATTGCAAACAAACACCATGGTGCGTGCCTCTTTGACATGGGTTCTGGGGGTCCACCTCAAGTCCTCATGGTTGCCTGCATCTCCCCGGTCCTCTAGCTTCCCCAGCCATGCCTGTACTCTCCACCGATGGCCCAAACAGTGCTTCCAAATCCCCAAGTGCAGGGACTTGCAGCAATAAGCACTTTATTTGCTCCTAGGCTCTGTGGGTCAGAGACATGGAGGCCGCTTCCCAAGTCGTTTGACCTGGGCCCTCTTGTGAGGTCCCAGTCATCCAGCTGCTATACTCTGTCCAAATGAGGCCAGGATCTGGCTCCCGGCAGCACCCTTTGGGAGGCTGTGTGCAGGAGGCCTCGGCGCCTTCTAGCATAAGCCCTCCTTCTGTGGCAGCTTGAGTGTGGTATTGTCACCTTTAGGTCACGGTGACAGAATGCCTGGCACCAAAAAAAAAAATTAAGGGAGAAAGTGTATCCTGAGCTCACGGCTTCAGAGGGTCCAGTCTGTCGTGGTGGGGGTGCTTAGCAGAAGAGAGCACATCCCACCCTGGCTGCTGGGAGGCAAAGGCTATGCTGGCTCTTGGTTACTTTTCTTCTTTTTCCCTTTTCATTCCGCTGAGGTCCCATCCCATGGGGGAGGGTACCCCCACATTCTCAGGTAAGTTTCCCCCTCGGTTAAAATCCTTAGTGAGCACACCTCCACGGACCCACTGAGGGAGCCTCAGTCTCCTCGGTGATTCCAAATCCAATCAATGTCACTGTGAAGATAAACCATGACAAATCACACAACCCAGAGGAAGGAGGGCCAAGAAAGGCACGGGATGTGGGTAGGGGAGATGTGGCGGTGTCTTGTGTGGCCTTATCTCAGGTGGCAGCAGTTGGCTGGTCCTATATGGGAGCGTAGAGCAGAACATGAGTATCAGAGGTTGGGGACACTGTGGTCCTCTCAGAGGCTGCTGTGGTAGCAGAGTTCTTCATTACTAGCCTGTTTTGGGTGATTTCAGGAATCGGAGTGACAAGTGAACAGTCCTGCTATGAAACAGTAATAGAAGCAGGAGCTCCCGGCCCCAGCAGCCTCACATCCAGCAGGTTCATGACTCACAACAAGATGCGGAGGCTCCTGGCTCAACATCTAGCTCACGCATGCTGTGAAAATGAGGACATGGCTACAGCTCTTCGCTCTTGCGCTGTGATTCTGGCCTGGAGTCAGCCAATAACCCAGTTTCCAGAGATGGCAGCGAACCGTGACACATGCTGGGCAGACTTGTTCTGGACCAGTCATGCCTCCCCTGCCAGACCTCCCCATCGACCCCTGCGGGGATCAGAGGCTCAGCTCCAGCATGGAGTAGACAGAAGAAGAAGCATGCCTCCGTGCACCCACGAGGATCTAATGAAAACAGCCATATGCTGCAGAACCTGCCACACAAATTCCAGCACAACAGAAAAAGCCCCATGCCAGCCTCAGCGTGCCAACATTGCCATGGGGAAGATGGGTGACCCTCCCAACCCAAGTAAGAGGAAGGACCCAAAGCTTGAAGAGGCCATGTGCATTTCAGAACTTCCCCCTTGTCCTCCAGACTGTAAGTCCAGACTTAGAAAAGTATGGAGAAGGACTAAAGGCTCCATTTCCAGTGTTCTCTGTATTCACAAAGCACACATAGAAGGAAGTCCATGCATCACCAACTCTACTGACCCCCAGCTCAAGTGGAGATGGCAAGGCAGAGCCCCTTACAGCAGGCAGGTCTCTCTGGCCTCTGTTTCCCTCCTCATATCTACTCCTCTGATACCTACCCTCCTTTCTGCATCTCACAGGTCTCCGAGATGATCTAGGACCCACAGGATTCAGGACCAAGCCCCATCTCCAAGGCCCTCATTCAAGCACCCCTGGAAAGGCTTTTTGCCCATGTCAAGAGATGCAGTTAAGGGCCCTGGGTAAGATGTAGGCATGTTTGGGGCCATTACTGTTGTCTAGCACGTCTACCTGGTGTCCCAGTGTGCTCCTGTAGAGGAAAAAAAGCAGTGAAGTGTCGTGAGGTCCCTGTTCAAAGCAGGTCCTCCTCCTGGGCCTTTGCCCAGCTGTCCACCTTAAGTCATATTTGGACTCCTGAACATAGTGGGTCTCCCCAACTTCTCTAGTGAACTGCCCCCTTCCACTTACTTCCTTCAGGATGGCTGCAAATGTGGGAAGGATGTAGGAAAAGATTACCATAATCCCACCCTGCTGTTACACAGATTAGAGATGGGGTTTGTGGCCCTCTCCCCCTAAACAGCTACCCCAGCCCCAAGTCTTCTTCCCCAGACCACAGCCCTGAGGGAAAGAGGATAAGAACAAGCCCCAGGCCTTTGCTTTAAACCCCCAGGCTTTTGTCTCAGGTCAGGAGGAGGAGGAAGAAGTCAGGCATCTTGGAAGTTCACCATCTGTATTATCTCATCATGGTCCCTCTCCCTATCCGACTGTCTATCAGGAGCTCTGCCTAACTCCTAATCCCTCGCACCCAGATTTCATTCCTCCTTATCACCAGTGTAATTCAAAGAGCCCCAGTTAAAGGAAGTCAAACACCAAAGCTTTCCTGTCACCTGTGTTGGACATGAAAGGTGACGCCCAGGAGCCACCATGCTCCATCATTTGGTTTTCCTTGGAAACAGCCTGGCAGGAATTCAGACTCCCAGCAAGACAACAGGCATGAGAGGCCAACTTGAGCCCACCTCGAAAGTCAGGAGGCAGGGAGAGAGACCTTGGGAAAGCAGACAAAGACCTTGGGGAGCAGGACAGAGTTCCTGACACCTGGAACTCTCTGTGCTGGGGCCAGGAGAGGCCGGGCCAAACCCAAAGGTCCCTGTGGGCATTGGTCAGGTCCCCAGGATGGCATGTGCAAAGGAAATGCATGTGTGTGCTATGCCCACGTTCTACAGCGGGCCACGCACCTCCAGGCCCAGTGCCTCGGAGACTGTTTCCTCAGTTTACCAGTTGACTACCAGTCTTGGGAGTGGTTTCCCATTTTTAATAAACTCTATTTCTGTTCACATGTCCTTGGTCCAACTCATTGGATCTTTTGACTGTGTCCTGCGGACACTCAGCTAGGTAGCCCAGTACTCAGGCCCATGCTTTTTACACCTCCATGGCCAGCCAGTTTAGGATGGTATTAAAGTTATGGCCAAATGCAGCAGATTCCCAGCAGGCATTCCCAAAGTGCCTATTGTCTGTCACTGTTATGTATCTGGAACCCAAGCACTCACAGATGCTGGGAAATCGGGCTTTTAAGGCAGGCCATCTCAGGAGGAACCTGACCGCCCTCACGGGCATCAATACACACTCAATAACAGCGCTGGTAATGAATTGAGTCCACTGTTAGATTCCTGTCACTTGTCACTAAGCTGAAATTTGTTCAGAATGAAACATGTCACGAAGGACCTGAGGAGTGTAATCAGATTGGGTGAGAGTGTTTCACTTGGCCGGATGTGTAGAACTGGAGGTATCTGAGGTTGTACCCAGCCCCTCCACACAGAGCCCTGGCTTCTACACCCACAGTGCAGCGAGAAAGCAGGAGAGGGTGAAATGGTACAGTGTGCCCTACCCAGCACCGGGCAGAGCTGAAGCCTGTCCAACGCTCCTTCAACTTCAGTACAAACACTGTGGGCAGGTGACCTCTTGACGCATGTGGTCCTGAGACTGCCAGCAGAGAAGCCCTTTGGCCTTAACCAAAGACTGGTGGACACAGACAGCTCAGACTGAGGCCCTTGTGGAATCAGAGTGGATCCTAGAGGCACAGGGTGCCAGCTCTGTAGTCCTGGACCCAGGCCCAGAGCAGAAGCAACCATGGCATGCCTTCATGTCTTCAGAGACACAGGGGGATAAAGGGCAGAGCAGTCAGAACCCCAAACCTGACCCTCTCCCACTCTGTTTTTGAAGATTTATTTTTGCATTTTAATTATGTGCATGCATATGTGTCTGTAGGGGAAGGATGTACATACGAGTGCGGGTGTCTATGGGAGCCAGGAGAGGACATCAGATCCCCTGGAGCTGGAGTTGCAGGCAGGAGTCACCTGCATGGATGCTAGGAACTGAACATCAGTCCTCTAAAGGAGTAGAATGTGCTTTTAACTGCGGAGCCATCTCCCCGCCGCCTCTATCTTTCCTGCAGATGGAAGGCCCCAACATGCTGCAGGGCATGTTAAACAATGGTTCTGAATCTTCTTTAAAAAAAAAACGGGTCTGGAGCAGAATCTGAAACAGACCTTTCTTTTCCTTGTCTCTTGTCTTCCCCTTCCTTGTAAAGCAGGGGCTCATTATGTAGCCCTGTAGCTAAGACCAGCCTCCAACTCATGATCCTCTTGCCTCAGCAACCTGCTCAAGAGGCCTGGGATGACAGGCAGAAGGCAGCCAGCCCCCTGTGGAAGCCAGCCTTTCTGACAAGCTCGGGGCCACACTGATGATGCACACACCGTACTCTGAGTGCTGAGTCTGCACCAGTATCTGCACTGAAGTTTTCTCCACACTAAAAACTTGTCAAATCACCGCTCTTAGGGGAATGAGTGAGACAGGGAAGGAGAGAAGCTAAGCAAGGACTTGGTGAGAGAAAAGGGAGGAAATACATCCTTAGAGGCCACTTCCCAGGTCAGCACCAGGCCTGTGAGTGCTGGACTCTGACCAAGATGACTGCAGAGCATGCATCCCGTGAGGGCCCTGGAGAACAATGTATGACATCTTCCAGTGTCCTCAAATGGAGGCAGAAGGGACAAGCCTACCACTGAGAGCCTCTACTCTTTTAGAGGACTCAACTGGAGCCATTTGGAGACATCTCAGTGTGACCATACACTGCATTTGAATATAAATGCTTTTTACTGTTAAAATAACTGCGACCAGCAGTGATTTGGGGTACCTGCCTGTTCCTGTCCTGGCCCTGCTCATGCCTATACCATCGGTCTCTTTGGTAGACTTTTGTCTCATTGGGGGCTTTCTGATACTTCTGGTTGCTAAAACAGCCTCACTTTGCCTCTGAAGGCTCAGCCCCGTTTATTTTAAAGCCTGAATTCCCTGTTGGCCTCAAGTCTTGCCTGCCCCTTCCCTGGGAGGGACTCTGGAGGCCACAGGTGATTTCCCTAGAGCTGGACAACCAGGAAGGGGAATGAACATGGGTTCTAATTCTCTTCTGCTGTTCAAGGCTGAGGCCACTGGATCCTTTCTCTGGATCCTTGATTCTGGGCTCTCTGAAGGCTATCCCCCAAGGCTCATCCCTGGCCAGGGATGTTTGTGAAAGTTAAAAACCTGCCCGCTGACTCTGAGTCTCCTGATTCTTTAGGATCAGCCAGCCTTAGAGATTTGTTTCTAGCAACAAAATGTGCTAGATGTTGGGTTGGGTCAGTTCCCAGCTAGGTTAGAAAGTGGGATCCAAATTTGACCCAGTTGTTTCTTGGGACCCTGGCTGTGGAGACCAAGTGGATGCCAGGAAGAAGCCAAGCAGTAGTGCCAGGAGAGGACCCAGCAGACAGGAGTGAGGAGACTCTGAACTGCACCAGGCCGCTGGCCTCAGATTCACTCTAGCATTCACATGTTACCGGGAAGCTGCTCTCCTTCCTGAGAACTGCCCAGTCTACAATCATGAGTCAGTCATATGGTGAGTGTTTTGTGAAGGTATCAAGTCTGGGGGGATGCTTGCTGCTCAGCGTTAGAGAACTGGAGAGTGACTTCTGGCTCCTTGGAAACCTAGTGCTGTTCTTCCTGCTACCCAGGTCCCAGTCAACGAGCTCAGGCGAAGTCTCCTCCTCTTTCCCTGCCTTCTAGGACTTCCGTGAGCACCTGGCCCACGACTTTCACTGTTAAGTCCCTGTCACGGGCCCAGCCCTCGGACACTCCTGGCTAGGCCTGCACAGCTCAAACCATGTGGTTGTTAGGAACTTACTGACGAAGGGCTGGGGAGACGGCTCCGTTGGTAAGGTGCTTACTGTGCAAACACCAGGACCTGAGTTCGGATCCCCAGCATTCCTAAAACGCCAATAGCGCTGGGGTGTGTCTGTAACCCCAGTGCTGGGGAAGAGGAGACAGGATCCATGGAACTCACTGGTTAGCCGGTCTGGCCAATGGGTAAGCTCTAGTTTCAATGAGAGACTTTGTCTCAAGATACAAGGTGGAGAACAATAGAGGAATGCACCTAACATCAGCCTCTATGCCCACATGCCCGCACATATCCACGTACTCACATGAACATGTATATATTCATATATCATACACTATACATATACATATACACAAATTATTAACTATTTGCCAAAAATTAGGAAACTAAGATATTTCAGATAAAATGTATGTCTCTGGCTTCTCAGGTATGAATCCTGGTCCTTAGGTCTGATTCCTCGGCGCTGCTGGCAGCTGCCCCCTTAAAGGGGCATGGAATTCTCATCTCTGTTTGGACCCCAGCCTCTCCCATTCTTCATCTGACTAGTGTAGATAAGTCAGGTTGGGGCTCTAAGTCTCACACAAATTTCACCCCACACAGGAAGAAGTCGATTGAAGACAATACAGGAAGAACAGCATTGGGTGACCCCGTTCCCAAAACTAACGCGCATCCAGGTGACAGTTGCGGATGCTCCCGTAGCTTCCAAAGGTGGCTCTCTCCAACTCTCCCCTCCCAGACATGTCCTCACCCTCCCCCGACTGGCAGAGTCGGCCTTCTTGGCTGCCTTTCCCAATCAAGTCAGGGAGCCTTCCGTCAGGAGCTTTCGCAGAAGTGACTCCATTTGGATTTACAGCCCGCTCTGGGAAGCCAGTGCTTGGACTTAGCCTAAGAGAAGGGCTTCCTGTGGAATTTATTTAACATTACTTTACCATGCGCTGAATTTACTCAATGATAAGCTTCCACAGTTCAAATATTTAATGTTTGTGCTTAACCGTGAGACCACAAAACTTCTGAAAATTAGCATTGGCTCTTAGGAGCTGGTACGGACTGCCCCAGCACATTAAGCAGAGGTATAAAGAGCCCGGCCTGGGGACTGGAGCAATGGCTCAGCTATTACCACCACTTGTTGCTCTTGCAGAGGACCTGGGTTCTGTTCCCAGCACCCACATCAGTCTGCTCACAGCCACGTGTAACTCCAGGTTTAGGGGATTCAGGGAACCCAATGCCTACTTCTGGCCTCTAGAGGTGCTGCACATACATGGTGCACACCCAGACAAGTAGGCACATACACATAAATGTTTTTTTTTAACAAAGAACCTGGTCTGTAAGAATTAGAGGGGCATACTGCCTGCCCCATCCCTCTCATAAAGTGTACAAAACTGCATTTTTCCCCAAGTTGTTGGAGACTTTAAAACACTCAGAGGATGATTCTGGGAGGGTAGACAATGTCCTGAGGGATGATGGGAAGGAGGGAGCAAAGGGACAATATTGTCCCCGGAAAGGACAACGTTGTTTGCAAGTTTCCCCCTTTTCCTCATCCTCAACCTCTGCCACTCTGCCCAGGCCTCAGCTGGCACTGGGCACCAGCCCTGAAGGAGAAGCTCAGGATTTCCTGATAGCTGTCAGCACCAAGCTTTTAATCTCTCTCTGCAAAGATCAGGCCCACCAGGCTTGTACAATCTTATCAGAAGCTGGCGACAGCCCGAGTCAAGAGAGGAAACGGAGGTGGCTTATCTCTCTTCCTTGCATCCAGCTGGAAGGTGAGCTGTTTGTTCTCAGGCGAAGGGCAGAGTCCTGTGTCACTGTGCTTGGTCAAGAGCAAGAAAAGAAGGCCAATGTCCTGGGAAGGGAGGGAGCCTCTGAGAATCAGGGGGATTCCGGAAAGAGGGCAGAAGAGAATCTGTGCTCTCTAGAGACAGGGCGCAGCACGTGCCTGTGAGGTGGACAGAAAGAATAGCCGTGCTTCACAGAGGAGACCCAGGAAATACCTTGCTCAGGGTCCCATAGCGACAGAGCTAAACACAGTGTGGGGCTGTCAGCTGCCATCATCCTCATACTTGGCCCTCTCCCCAGCCAGTGCCCTTACTTTGGAAGAGAATAGAGATGTGCTCGATTAGACTGAGTGCCTGGGGGTGGGGGACAGCCAGACCCCCATGTGCAAAGTGAGGCCCCAGAGAAGGGGCTGTGTCCATTCTAAGACAGGGCATTGATTTTAGTGTTGGCAAAGAGGGAGCAGGTTGGGGGTGTGTGCGAATAACCATAAAAGGGCAGCAAGAGTGAGGGTGACAGGCACACCTGGCCAGCTGTTCTTATGATGAGTGGGCAAGTGGAAGCGGAGGGCAGAGAGCCAAGCACTGGCAATCCCTGGGCTCTGCAGCCAAGCCCAAGCACTTCTAGGGAGAGCATCCCCCATTTGTTCCCATGACAACTAGGCCCAGCCCTTCCTCTAGGCATTGGGGCTAGAAGGAAGTGAGAACAGCCGAAGGCAGTGACCATGGCAGCAGTCACTATCGTGGTCTTCTATCATCCACTCCATACCCTAGGGTAACCATGGCAACAGTTGGTGAGAGCCATCACTGAAGAGGTCACTATCCTACCTAGTGGGTAGGACTCAGAGACAACCACACCCCACCAAGGGCCACCCCACAGAAGACAACTCCATAGGCATACAAGCCTCACTGGTCTAGCTCTCCAGCTCTAACTCCAGGCTTCCATGGGCTGAAGTCTAGTTCTAACTTGGGCAAGTGACCTAACTCTTCTCAGCCAGTGTCAGTCACATGTTCTACTAAGCATTCGGTGATGATGATGATGATGGTGATGACAATACCATTATTCAAAGAACAGGCTGAGTCACCTACAAGAAGTCAGTTGTATCTGGTGTGAGCCCCATAACTGAGATGAGTGACTATCTTCCCTGGGACCCAGAGTCCTCACTTATAGAAGGTAAATCTATGGGCAGTTTTACATGGTTGTTGTGTGTGTCCCAACTGTGTCTCCCTGAAAGCAGAGCTGGCTGTGGGATTGTAGCACAGGCGGTATATTCGGAAGGAGATTCCCCAAAGCACCAGAGGAAATGGGGAAGGTAATGTGGGGGTGGGGAGCAGAGGAAGGAAGTGGGAACAGGCCACCTCATAGGCTCCTGCGGCTTGAGGCCACTGAGAACCATGTAGAACATGTCCCTGACATTTCTCACCGAGGAACAAGGAAAGTTGGTGAATTAACTAATAACCGATACCCATAGCTTGAATGGGAACTGGCTGCACAGGCTCATGAGTTCAAACATCTGGTCCCCAGTGGGCGGTGCTGTTCTCAGAGTTTTCAGAACCTCTGAGACACGGGGCTAGCTGAAGAAAGTGTATCAGTAGGGTAGATCTTGAAAGTGACACCTACCTCTGGTTCTCATCTCGCTCTCTCGGGCCTCCTGGACCACACTGTGTGAACAAGCAGCCACCACATGCTCCCACCACCGCGCCCTCTCCACCATGACAGACTGAGACCTCTCTGAAACCAGGAACTTGTCAGAGCAACACAAATGCCAACACACACCACAGGGCAAGAGGCCTCTGGGAAAGCCAACGGTGTTGAGGGGCGAAGCAGCCACCATGCCGGAAGAATTTAGAGACAGGCAAAGTAAGATGGCCAGGGCTCAGGAGCAACTGCCACAGGAGAAAAGACCCGGCCTGAGCTGGCAGAGTAACTGCCCAAGGGCCCATTGTAGTGGTTAGCCATTCCAGCTTGGATCTGGAAGTTCCAACCCCCATTGAGACTCTGGCAACTGTCACACCTACGAGGCGGCGGGGCGAGGGGAGGCGCCTGGAGACCCGAGAGCTAGATGGGCCAGCGCTCTCTCTGTGCCGGGACGCTGAACTGTGCAGAGCTCCGGAGAACACCGCTGGATTGCGATACACCTTCCCCAGACCCTGCGACCTACCTTTCACTTAATTTGTGAGTTACGCCATTAAATAAATATCCTTTTAACTACGTGGAGTGGCCAAAATAATTTCTCCAATAGCCCGTGGTCTCTGTTCTTTCCCATAAGCAATGTTTTGACCTCATTCTGACCATGCACCTCTCTGAGGGCCATTGTTTGGAGCCTAGTATATGGAGAAAGGCAGGTAGACTATGCCTTTAAGGAGCTACATGGTTAGTATTTGGGGCTTTTTGAACAGTCTCTTTTGTGACTATTCAACTCTGGCCTTGTACTATAAGGCAGCCATGATTAGATAAGTAAACCAGTATGGCTGGGTTCTAATAAAACTTTATTTACAAATATAAGAAGCTGGGCTGATCTGGCCCAGTAGCCATATTTTTCTAGCATCTGGGGGAGGGCAGGTAAAACATGGAACACATTATAGATATTCACTAATAACGAACTGCAATCACCACTGTCATAGTTGAGGAGAAACTCAGGCCCCAGGTTCTCCAGAGCTCAGCTCAGCTCAGCTTCAACATCTTCCCACCCCATGTGACCTGTCAACCAGGCAAGGCATGAACCTACGTCCTCCCCCTCACTACTTCCTCCAAGAGTGATGGTGATCTGTTACAGTGTCAGCGCACCTGGAAGTTTAGAGAAATGTAGACTCTTGGGCATCGCCTCAGATTGACAGGGTCAGAATCTGCATTTGAACGAGGTCCCGGGTGCCATCTCTGCCCATCCCATCTGAGGAGCCATGCTGTCAGTTGGCCCCGGGCTGGGCTTTCCCATCAGACAAGGCTTCCCAAGCCTGCCATGGAGCTGGTTTGCTCACCAGGAACAGCTCACCATCCAGTCCTCTATCTGAGCACACACCCCAGCTGGAAGCCCCACAGTCGGGGTGCTGCTCCTGTGCAGTCCCCTTGGTGGTACCCACAGAGATGTCCTCAGGGCCCCTGCTCAGTCACGATGCCCTACACCTTGCTTATGAAAACTCCCACTCTCCTCTGTTGCCTCAGGCAGCTCATCCTCTCAAGGCCTCCCAGCCAGGCAGTCCCTTCATCCTCCTCTCTCTGCCCCACATCTTCCTTCTGAACAGGCTTCCTCGCTAGAGCATCCCACTAGGGAACAGCATGGTGCTGCACTGCTTAGGATAATAGCCTTATCGCCTGTGGCTGCCGAGACCTCAGGCTCAGAAAGCATCCATCAGGGGATTGTGATTTAAAAACACCCAGCTGAGGCGGCCATTCAAACAAGTTTTCCTTCTGGGCCCTGTAAAGCTAGAAGACTCTCCGCACTGGGCTTCAGGTGGTCTGCTGGGTACCACTGGCTCTGTGCATGCTGGGGATGGAATCTGAGGCCACGGGGGATATTTCTCTCCTCCCATGCCCCAGAAGAGACCTGCCTAGGCCAGGAAGGGCAGGAATCCAGTGTGCACTTGTTGCGGGGGAGGGGGGGAGGGGCTCAGGGTAGTTCTGGGGGGTGGGAGTGGGGGTGGTGTTGAGAACTTGGTTTCAATTGAACTTCATGAAAGGCTTCACACTGCTGTCGCCTGCTGTGGTAAAGGGAACAAATCTGCAGCAACTCCTGCATCTGCTCCTTAATCCTCCCCAAGGCTCCTTACAGCTTTGCACTCCACACCCAGCCTGCCAGCCAGCAGCCCAGACATCTTCTGATGTCAGCGCTCAGACTTCACATCGTGGAGAGGTCAGAGCCTCCCAGGGAACACGGAACTTAGAAATGGGCTTTGTGACCAATCCTTGGATAGCCACGACTGTAGTCATGGTCAGAAACTTGGGCTGGGCTTCCACCTAGCTGATCATCAGGTACCTCTGTGTGTGTGTGGGGGGGGGGGGGACTTTAAAGTCCTGATGATGCCCAGAGAAGCTGAATGAATGTTTCTGCGGGGCTGCCAAGTCTTCAGAATCTTGCTCAGTCAAGAGCCACCGAATAAGCACTCACACGAACTCCTGGCATCATGATCCACACGGACATTTTAAGGCTCTCTTGGAGATCTAGGACTCAAAGTTCAGCTCCTAAACTCCGTGATGGCCCAGGACAGGGACAGTGGACACTCAGTTCAGCTCTGCGCATGTGTGTTGACAGATAGGTCAGCCAGGAGCAAACCCTAGGGGTCTGAGGTGTGCAAACTCAAGGTGCTGCTCAATCTGTGGCCCCTTGGGCCAGCCGCAGCAGGGCACTTTGTCAGAAATGCAAGTCCTCGGATGGCAGCTAGGGCCGAGGGGACCAGAGGGCACCGCTGAGGTGACCCAGATGACGGAGTTTAAGGAGCATACACACAAGTTCATATCTGAGGATTCCACTGGTGAACACAGGAGTCTCCCACCAGCTCTGCTAAATGCAAAGCACCATGCTCTTCCCTGCTGGTAACCTCTTGGGGAGAAGGCCCCCAGAAACCCAGGGGTCTCAGGGACCCCAGATTAAAACATTTCTAGCACGCCTCTTTGAAAAACCTTGGAGAAGACCATTGCCTCTCCTACATGGTCTCCAGGATCCCCCTCTTTACATTTTCCCCAAAGCTTGGAATCCCACTCAGAAGATTCTAAAACATAAATATGGGTTGCACCAATCCACAGGTCCTGTAGGGCAAAATCTGTGCACCGCACTAGGGTTTTGTCGCAACCTTGGGGACTTGTCTGTGTATAGCGCCCCCCTCCCCAGAAGCTTCTAGAAGGATGAAACTGGCCAATAACTCCCAGACCTCTCTGGGTGGGACTCATTTGTTTATAATAGAGCCCCTGGCCCTGTCCTTCCTGAAGGACCAGCCCATGGTTGGTCTGTTCACTTTCTTCTTCCTCCATTCCTGCCTTTAAGGTGGCAGAGGGTGCTGCGTGCCGTGCGCTCCACTCTGACTTCGAAGTGCTTTTTTTATGGCCAGTGCCTGGCAGCTCCCACGGTTCCCAAGAAGCACATGCTGGCAGGGGCTGGCTCCCATCCAGCCTTACAGAGAGCAGCAGGCACAGGCTGGCAGCTGATGGAGCAGCAAGGCCCCCGTGTCTCCGGCTCAGACTTCCTGGGCGTTCAGCCCTCCAGCTCGGTGGCTGCTATCTCCGAGGGGGCTTGCCTTTTCATTTGTTTCTGCGGCAGCCATGCTAACAAATGGGACCCAGCTGAAGGGCTGTCTCAGGAACAATGGCTGCTCAGTTCGGCAGCCAATTTGTCCCGGGAACCTTTTGTTATGAATCCTCAGAGCCCATTAACCCCTGAACCTGGGAGATGCTATCTCCCCATGGATGAATTACCTTTATTTCCAGACACGTGCTTGCTCATTTAGTGCCCGCTTCATAAAAGCAACCTAGTTTGGGGCTGTTTTCCAGCAATCGAGGGTAAGAGATGCCCCTGTGCCCATAGGGCTCCTAACTCGGACAGAGCAGCCAGCCACACCCTCCAGTGACGGCTGGCATTTGCTGTGTTGTTACTCTGAGCCAAGGACTATGAAAAAAATCATTATTTAATCCTCACCAGTATCCTGGGTCCTGCATGGAGTCTCATGTTTGCCCAAGGGACAGGAGTGTGTGTCTAAAGCACAGAGAAGTTAGGCTACTTGCCCAAGAGTCCTCAGCATTTAAGTGATAGAGCAGTGGTTTGAAGCCCAATTTCTCATCAGCAAGCTGTTGTCTGCCCTCAGAGCTCTTCTTGCTTGGAATGTGCCCTGGGTTGGACCTTTGAGTCACAGGAAGGAAGAGGTGGCCTGCCTCCAGGGGCCTCAGGAAGGCAATGCACTTGGAGAAAGGATGTCTCTTGACAACAGTGCCTTGTGTCTATTTGGGCTTTCTATTTAGCTGTGCATATGGTTTTAATCATGTGAGTAGAGTAATGGAGAATGTTCCTGACACTACACAGCTTTGTTACCACATAGCACATTGGACCTAGGAGGAAGTGGCCAGTGCTCCAGTTCGCTCTGAGTGGACCTTGTTCTGGAAATCTCTAGAATCTCTGAGGTGGCCCATTTCTGATTGGTGAGTGTTGGGTTAGCCTGAATGTAACAAAGCTAAAATAACATTAATTAAAATGTTGTTGATTCTCTTATTTGAGAGTTTATTTTAAAGCATATGTGCATGTGTGGTATGTGTACACAGTTTCCTTGTATAGCAATACGTGTGTGTGCGCGCGCGCGCGCGCAAAGATACACATCCTTGTGAAGGCCAGAAGTTGATGCCAACTGTTGGCCTTGATGACTCTCCACCTTATATTGAGACAGGGTCTCTCACTGAATCTGGAGCCTGCAGATTTGGCCAGTCTTGCTGGGCAGCTTATTCTCATCCTCTCCATCTCCACTTCCTGAGGGCTGGTATTACAGCTGGCCTCTACACCTGCCGGGCCTCTGCATGGGTGCTGGAGATCTGAGCCTTGATGTTTATTCTTCCCTAGCAAGCACTTGACCCAATGAGGCTGCCCTCCAGCCTGTAAGGGTTTATCCTTTAACTCAGTATATTCAACCTTCACATGCTAGAGTCAGCAAGAGGAACTTGAAAAAAAAAATCATGTTGCTTAAGCTATTTCCCATGGGTCAACTGTATCAGTGTCTGGCCATGAGTATTTCAGTGTCCAGCATGGTTGAGAAATAAAGCTTTATCATAAAGCAAATCCTAGCAATTCCCTGATAACACAAAGTTATTGTAAAGTCAGCCAGGTTCCCTCCATCTTTCCATGCTTCCATTTCAAACAGCTGGAACTTGTTCTCAAGGTGACTATTTAGTCCAACGTAGCTTCTGAAGCTCAAGCCACCACATCTGGATTCCAGGGAAGAAGAAGGCCAAAGGAAGGACAAAATGAGGTAATTCTACCTGCTGTGGACTGAATTGCATCTCCCACTGCACTCATAGGTTCAAGCACTAACCCCCAAGATAACAATGGTTGGAGGAAGTAGTTAAGACTAAATAAGGTCTTTGCAGTGGAGACCTGACTTCATGGGATTGGTGCCTTTTCAGACATGGAAAAAGTCTCCCTCTTTCTCTTATATGAGGATATAGCTGAACACAACCCAGGGTAAGAGCTGTCTGTGTGACAGCCCAGGCACCCTCCAAGCACCAAGACTTTTAATGTCTGGCTCAAACCAGAGATAGAGCCACCAAAACTTCATTTACTCACAACCCTTCTGAGAGGCTCAATCTGGGTATCTTATTGGCCAATCTCACAACTGCAGAAGAGGCTGGCAAGAGGCATTGTCTTGGGGTTTCTATTGCTGTGAAGAGACTCCATAACCATGGCAACTCTAATAAAGGAAAACATTTAATTGGGGCTGGCTTACAGGTTCAGAGGTTCAGTCCATTATCATCATGGCAGGAAGCATGGCAGCATGCAGGCAGACGTGGTGCTGGAGAGGTAGCTGAGAGCTCTGCATCTTGATCCGCAGGCTGCAGAGGAGACTATGATACACTGGCAATACTTGAGCTTCTGAGACCTCAAAGCCCTCCCCCAGTGACCCCACTTCCTCCAACAAGGCCACACCTCCAATAGTGCCACTCTCTATGACCAAGCATTCAAACACATGAGTCTATGGGGGCCATTCCTATTCAAACCACGACAGGCAACATTTTCCAGGTTCATGGTTACCTCCAATATAGTCAGGGCTCTGTGACAGAGAACAAAGGGGAAGCCTACTTATTACCAATTATCAGCATCTTGCCCAAAGACCTGTGACTAAAGGAGGGGGGAGTAGGAGGGGGAGAAGGAGGAAGACAGAGTGAGAGAGGTGAGGTTTAGGGGATCACCATAGAGTGGGGCGTGAACTTGGGAACCTTGCCTGAGGTTCAAGGAACACAAGCTTCCCTCCCGCCCCCCTGCCTTTCCCTCCCCCTCCCTCCCTGCCTTCTCCTCCCCTCCCTCCTGCCTTCTCCTCCCCTCCCCCCTGCCTTCTCCTCCCCCTCCCTGCCTTTCCCTCCCCCTCCCTCCCTGCCTTTCCCTCCCCCTCCCTCCCTGCCTTTCCCTCCCCCTCCCTCCTTGCCTTCTCCTCCTCCTCCCTCCCTGCCTTCTCCTCCCCCTCCCTGCCTCCCTCCCCTCCCTCCCTGCCCTCCACAGCATCACAGCTGTTACAGGGTGCCTTTGTCCAGCACTGAGAAATGTTGCCTGTCCCGAGCCCAGCCTTGAGGTTACTGACACTCAACATTAGTGGTAGAGGGAGCTGCTCGGAAGGCCTGTCCAGGCGGAGGAAGGAGGGCTTGGTCCAAGCTGGACAATCAGAGGTGGCCAACAGGCACTGCCTGGGACCCAGAGTGGGAGTCCCTTCCTCACTGAACAAACACATCCCTCAAGTATGTTTTCAAAACCGCAGCGGCCACCATGAGATTGGTGCTCAGCAGAGTGGCAAGATTAGAAGCAAGGGACCCATGGGACATTGTTTCTTGACCCACATGAGACACATTATGGGGTCAAAGTTGGACAGCAGGGTTTGGCATGTTATGGCTCTGGGGCTACTGTCTTTGTAGATGCAATACTATTGGAACCCAGGTAGGCCCACGTTCATGTATCATCCCTTACTTCATTAACACCAAAGCCAGCCGAGCTGAAGAATTATGTCAGAGATGTGTAGCCTGTAAGTATTTCCTATCTGGCCTTTTAAACAAGACACTGGCATGCTAGGCATGTGCTACCAAGCCTGCAATGCCAGCACTCAGAGGTAGAGGCAGGAAGGGCAGAAGTCAAGGTCATCCTTGTCAAATAGTGAAGTCAGCCTGGGCTACATGACATCTGCACTGAACAAAAAAGAGTTTGCTAGCCAGGACCGGAAGAGGGTAGTGATGACAGGAAGTGAGTGGGGTAGGAGACACTGGGTTCACTCCAGAGCACGGGCCACAGGATCCATTGGTGGACTAACGGAGGGGGGGAGGGTAGCAGTAACCACTGAGCTCTCTGCTTGAAGACCTGAGGGCATGGTGGGGCCTTTTGTTGAGATGAAAAGGTCATGCTTGGATGGGAAAGCCCTGGCCACGGTTGGGCAGGTGGACCCCACCTCCTGACCACAGACAGCTAGTCAGCCCCTGTAATGGAGGGGAGGCAGCCAGGCTTTTCCATAAGCACTCAACACCTAGAAAGGCCAGAGACATGAGGGGACTGATACAGGGGGGTGAGTCTCCCCAACAGCAGCAGCAGCAGCAGCAGTTATGTGTTACACCACATGCAGCTACTGATCTGCCCACCTTACACATTGTCACCTACCTAAATTAGTCATGCAATGACATCACCATGGTTAGCATGTCCCCATTTGATCTATGAGGATATACGATTTAAAAAAAAAAAAAGAGTTTAAGTACAGCGTGCCTGTGAATGATCACATGTATATATGTGTGTGCAAAGCTCTCAGGGGCTTTGCCCAGTCACTCTTCACCTTGATTTTTGAGACAGGGTCTCTCCCTGAACCCGGAGCTTGCCTACCAGGCTTGGGTGTCCAGCCAGCGAGTCTTTGCTTCCCTAGCACTGGGAATTATAGGTATGTCCCCACAACTGGCTTTTTCACACAGGTTCTGGGGAATCAAGCTCAAGTCTTCATGTTGACTTGGTAAGGATTTTGTCCCTGAGCCATCACCCCAGGCCCTACAGCAGGGTGGGAAGCAGGATGGAGAGAGAGAAACAGTTTCTGGGGAGCAGGGACCAGTACCCCGGTCACCAGCCTCAAGCACTTTTCTCGCAACACTAGGCAGTGCGGCTGCTTTGGGGATCAAGGCCGGTTTAGCTGAAAGAGCTGGTGCTGAGCCCTCCTCAGCACTGAGTCTGGTGCACACTGGCATTAGCCAGCACTCTCCCCAAGGTGGCTCTGCTAAGGTAACCCTGGGCCTCTCTCCCCCGAGCAGCAGGCTCAGGAGCTGCTTCCTGCCCCTCCTGCCGCCTTTCCATGTGGCTGGATTTATTTTCACAACAATTTATAGTTACATTAAATATTAAAGGCACTTTGCAGGTGGTGTTTACTGTTTGAAGACTTAACAAATGTATGTTATGCTGGGAAAAAAACAGCAGAACTAATTTGGAAAGCTGATCACTGGGGCTGGGCACAAGCAGGGTGACAGCTATTTCCATATTTTAATAAGACAGTGGCTTCAGAACAGCCCTTTGCTGTGACTGGACAGGAGGATCACACAGGAGACAGAGAGCTGCAGCCAGGGGATGAAGGGGTACTGTGCATAGGGCTGCCTGCTAAAGCCAAGGTTCACAGCCCAGGCCAGGCAAGACTGCCTCTTGGCCTAACTCAAGATAATTACATGATGTTGTTTGTGTTGTGGGGTTTTCACTGCGAGTCCAGTGCTGCAGTGAGTCTCTCCACTACTTACATCATCTACTCCTTCACTCCTATTATGAGTGCTCACTGAGTTTCCTAGCAGAGAACAAAGGGAGATAGAGTTCCACGCTCTTAGAGCTTCTGCAGCATAGGCCTAAAGCAGATCAGAAGTCAACTCACAATAAAAATGACTGTCTAGTGAGGGAAGGCCTCCCTGAGGATTTGCCTAAAAGACAACAGGGTCGGGACTGGGGACAGCCAAGGGACAGACTCTGCAGGCAGCCAGAAGAGCACATGCAAAGGCCCTGGGGCAGAAGTGTTTGGCGCAGGCTAGACACTGGCAGGAAGCCAATGGCTTCCTACAGGCTTAAGAATGGAGAAGGGCATAGGTGATATCCTAATCCTATTGAACAAATAATACAGCCAAGGGGTGGAGATGTTCATGGGTACAGATGAGGTCCTGCAGACAGGAAATGCTTTCTGACCGAGTCCTTAGATCCTGGTCTGTGGACCACCCGCAGGACACTGGGGCTGATGGAGACTGTTCAGTGATCACGAGGACAGCAAGGATCCTTACATGATATCCCTGCCACATTCTGGACACTGTTTCTGCCCCAACCGTCTGTCACCTGTCATCAGCCAAGGGTTCTCTTGTCCACCCACATAGGAATCATGGTGAGCAAGAAGAAACTCTTCCAGGGCTGCTCTGTGACAGTGCTCTCTTTGCTCAGTGCCTGGCAGCAATGGACAGTGGGCAGCAGGCAGGCACAAACAAGGCTCTCTAGTGTTAGCGTCCTTGGGCATGCCCCTGGGACCCAGGCCCTTGGCCCTGGGTCATGGCCAGTGATATAGCTCTTACCCTAGGGTCTGAGACCCTCAGCCCTGAAGGCCTGGCAGCCCTCTCTACTCTTCAGGCAACCAAGGCTGCTAAGTGATGCTAGGTACCTGCCTCTATGGTATCTGTGTTTAGAAGTAAGGGCACCCAGAAGGCCACTCAGAACTGGGCATCAGACATGATGGGTAGCCCGCTGCCTATAGGATTGACAATCTCAGGAAGGATCTTGATAGATGGATGGAATCCCCAGCAGGCTGTCCATCCCCTGCCCATCTTCAGCTGTCAATCATCAGCCTCCCCTACACTGTTAAGCCAGGGCCTGGATGCAAACTGGATTGTTGAGGGACTCGGCTCAGAGCTGAGGAGTGAACATCAGACACAAGTTGCTGGTGCCTCTTTAGCTGATAAGCTGTACCAGTTCTGACCCACTCTTGTCAATCAACAAAATGTAACGTCACTCTGCTACCTCTCACGTCCTCTGTCTGATACTGGTATAGCCTGCTAGCACAGGAATTGCTAAACAATCTAACGAATAAAAAAAAACAAAAAACAAAAAAAACAACCCAGAGCCAGATATTGGGGTGAAAGCTGAAAGATCAGAGAAGCAAAACAAGCCAGCCAGAAGTTCTTACCTCTACAAAATCCTCAGTCTCAAGACAGTGAGTTCCTGTTTCCTCATGCCTTATTTACCTTTTTCTGCCCTGCCATCTTACTTCCTGGGGTTAAAGGCGTGTGTGCTTCCCAAGCAAAGGCATGAGATCTCAAGTGTTGGGATTAAAGTGTGTGTTACCACACCTGGCTCTGTTCCCAGTGTGGCCTTGAACTCACAGAGATCCAGAGGGATCTCTGCCGCCCAAGTGATAGGATTAAAGGTGTGTGTCACCACTGCCTGACCTCTATGTCTAATCTAGTGGCTGCCTCTGTCCTCTATTCCTCAGGCAGGTTTATTAGGGTACACAAAATATCACCACAGCTTGCACCACTGAAAGCAGGCAAGAAAAGGCCATGGGAAACAAACCATTTATTGGGCCTCATGGTGCAACACTTGGGGAGCAGCAGGGAGAAGTCTCTCAGGGGTTCACTCACTTACCCTGAGCAGCCTGCTTAACATAGGCCAAGAAGATGTATTCTTTCAATCCCAGACATTTGCTGGAGCCAATCACAGCCTTTTCTGTTAGCGCCAACCACAGTCACCGAGGCTTATGTTTTGTACCAATCACAGCTTTGCACCTTAGCACCAGTCAGAACAATCTCCCTAACAGGGACCTGCTCCCACTATGGCCACAGGGTCATCCAGAGTCCAGAGTACACTAAGGCTTGTGCTCGCAAAAAGTCTGATGCAAACTGCTATGCCTTCTGAAGCCTGGGCTATCGGCTACTCTCTTTACATAGATGTCTCCAGGCATCCATAGAACAGTCAAGATGGCTCCTGAAGGCATGAGGGTAGACTGGTAGTCCTTTTTACTCAAGGCAACTCACCGGAGAGTCCAGTAGCTGCGAATGAGGGAGTCGATTACCCCATCCCCGGTGTCTTTGCTTGCTTACAGGAAAAAGACCACCAGGCGTGCTTACAATAAAAATTTACCATTAACGCCAAGAGTGATTTTTAACAGTTGTTGACACTGTCTAACCCTGCGCCGTACCCAGAGAAAAGTGGTTTCCCTCTGCATCTGCCTCAGTACTGGTACACGTGTGAATACGTGCACTGACTTTCAGAGTAACTCTTCCAGATAGGTATCACTGTCTGTATATCTCTACTTCTATAGATGGGGAAACTGAGGCACCGAAACACTAAAGAATTCCACCTACATGCCCACAGCTAGCATGTGGCTCAGCATAGATTTGAACCCAGCGACTCCGAGGCCTGCCATTCCGATTCCCCAAGGAAGCGTGATGTTGTGTCTCTGGTGGGATTCGAGCCAGAAATAGTCACGGTTAGCCCTGTAGTCAGCTCTTTCCCTCACACACCAAAGCGTTGAGTTCATGCCCCCATTGTTCCTTCTCTCTTTCTGCTGGTCCTTTGTTGATTAGTTCAAGCAAATATCCCACAGAGCACACACATTCCCTGACCTGCTCATCTGACTGATGGGGTTGTCACAGGCTCCCGGGAGGAGCTTGCCCTGACTGCTTCTCTGTAGATAATGAACTTGACCTGGGAGCATTTCTCAGGTTTCCCTGCTGTGATTCTCCACTTTACATCCTGGGACTGGTATAGATGGAGGAGTTGGGTGGGCCAGCAGTTCAGAAAGGGCTATCCAGCCCCTCACAGCCATGCTCCTCGGGAGACAGCAGGTCAGCTCCATGCCACCGATCCGGAAACCCGAAGCTCAGGACAGCAGCGCTGGCCAGAGGTAGTACTAAGGCTTAATCCTCAGGAGCTCTGGGCCCTGTGCCCTGGCTACTTCATAAATTCTCTAATCCCATCAGGATTGTCTCAGTGGAGGATTCACAGGGCCCAGAGTCAGGGTAACCTAGCCAGCGTCAAAGGGTTCAGGACATAGGTCAACCGCAGCGAAAGAAAAAGCAGACTATAAGAAGTGAAGAGGAAGAGTCCATCTCTGACAGGTGGGAAGGCGGGCCCCAAGAAAGACAGGACTTATTTCTACACGGAGTGCTGGGACTAGATAGCTCCTCTCGTGGGCTGTTATTGTATACTGTAGGATAAACTTAGTTTATCCTTAGGTGCTCAGCTTCAATCACCAGACTTGAGTAATAGACACCAGCAACCCCCTTGCCTCAAATCTGACCAAATGGGGGCCTGGAGAGATGGCTCAGAGGTTAAGAGCGCTGACTGCTCTTCCAGAGGTCCTGAGTTCAATTCCCAGCAACCACATGGTGGCTCACAACCATCTGTAATGACATCTGGCACCCTCTTCTGTATACATAATAAATAAATAAAATCTTCAAATCTGACCAAATGTCCCCTGCGGTTGTGGGGGGGTTGGAGCCCCTAGGTGTGTTTGGTCAGATCACTCACTCACCGACAGTTCCTCTTGCTTCCAGTGGTTTCTCTGGATGACAACCCACCTGCTCTATAGAGAAGGTTCTATAGAACAGTCGGGCCGGGACCACTGACCTTGGATTTATCCAGCATCTCTAGCCTCACCTCCCAAGATAAAAATAAAAAACAATAGCATTGTAAAGTCAGGTGGACAGGGAGGTGGGGGTGGATCCAGAAGGAGCGTGGGAGTATGGTAGGGGTGGTAAATATAATCAACATCTACTGTATGAATTCTTAAAGAACTAATGGAATGTTATTTCAAGACGACAGCCACAGGTAACAAATATCCAATATTTGCTGGGTGTGACCTTACATTGAAGGTGATCATCCCCATCTCACAGCATAGGAAATAAAGGTTGGGGGAACTTAAGAAAAAACAACAGTGTCACAAGATTGAGCTGTGGCGGATCCAGGGTTAGAACGCTGGCATTCTGCCCCTGCCTCCGGTCCTCTGCTTGCTGTTTGCCCCAGAGCCTATCAGAGGCATCCCCAGGACCCTGCCTCCCAAACCCTTCTCTCTACGGAGCCCCTCCCAGCCTCCCCCTACTGGGTGCTCCTTCTGCCCCCACCCTGCTTCCAGAAAGCAAGGACTGTGTCTCCTTCCCATCTCACAGCATCCTGCACACCAACACCGGGCAGGGACCCAGGCTCAGCCAGGCTTTGCAACTCACCCTGAATTCACACCCAGGTCCCTCTCTCCCATTCCACCTAGCTCAGTCAGGAATCACTTGTGTGGTGAGAACCAAGCTCCTGGCACTGAGTGGGAAGAGAGAAGTCAGCGGTGGGCGAGAATCCACACAGGCTAGCTCACTCAACACTGAGGTTCCTTCCTTCCTAGGGGTGGGTGTTGGGAGCCAGGAGCTGGCAGGAAACAGTGGGCTCCTCCTCCTCTGTCTCTTTGGGTCTCAGGACCACTTTCAGTTCTCTTTGACCCCTCAGAGCTGATCTCTGGGTCTATGCACAGGCAATGGGACCCACAGTGTCTCCCCACCATCCCAGCATAAGTACCCCTGTCTGTTTCACTAGATCTACTTTGCAGTTGACTTATGATGTACTATTTCACTTGAATACAGAAAGAAAAATCCAGCTTCTACAGCTGGTAGTGGGAAGAGGATTTTAATAGCCTCGTTAGAAAACTGTAGATAGTCTTGCTATACCACCAAGACTCAACATGGGTTAGAGATTTTTGTTTGGTTGGGATTTTTGTTTGTCTGGTGTTTTGCACTATTATTAAACAGGATCTCATGTAGCCCAGGTTGGCCTGTAGCACTCCGTGTAGATGAGGATAATCTTAAACTTTTGATCCTCCTGCCTCGACCACCACCCTGAAAGTGCTGGGATTATAGGTGTGTGTATCATGCCTAGATTATAGGGTGCTGGGGAGGGGACCGGTTAGGCAAATTCTGTCGACTGAGTCATATCCCCAGCCCCCACGTGTGAGGTTTTTAAATGGCAGGTTGTGATATGAAGTCTGAAATCCTATCTGTGAACTGTCTGCTCCGCCATGTTGCAGTCCCAATGAAGTAAATGCTGAACAGATAGGAGACTGGCTGTCTTTTAGTTAAAACAGCTGCTGGGAGAAAGAGGCAAAAAATGTGAAACAAGACATTTCATCTATGAAGTTTTTTCAAAATATAGTGTAAATATAGTATAAATATACATTCCATAAAGTATACATTGGTGTATGATGGGCTTATACTATAATCAGAATGAATTACTAAATATCTTAAGCCCACTTTTCTAAAACAAAGCCTTTAGGCACATGTCATGTTCAAGTGTAAAGAATTCTGAGATGAAAGGTTGGGAACATCTATTTAAGCTATTTTGTATATAAGCTTACCTTTTCACTTACAAATGTATCAAGGGCACTCATTCATGTCAAACATAACATAGAACGTAAATAGCTACTATATTACCAGCTAAGTGCAGGCAGAGACCAAGCTGCGTGATGAGGACACATTAACTCATTTCCACTCACTCCGCACATCAAACCTGTGTCAAGTCCACCATGTCATCTCCATTCTGCAGATGGAGACACTTGCACACAGAGAGGCTTAGCTACTTGCCCAAGAACCCACAGCTAATTAGGTGACAGGAACAATTTTAAACTCAGACCTCTGGTTCTAGTAGACTTTATAGTAACTGAAAGAATGGAAGTCCCCAGATCTCTGCACAAATGGACACTGAATACTTATGACCAGAGCTTGGTAAGGCTAGGGCTTTGGTTAGGAGTCACTGTAGCACGAGCTTGGTGAGCTGATTTGCATATCCGTGAGTCATCACTCACCTTGAGTTACCTGTGATCTTGGTGTACCTGGTATGGTTTAATTCCAAGATCTGAGACCACTGGATCTTTACCAACACATGGCTAAGACTTGGTGGATACCAAATGCTGAGGGCTGCCCTTATAAGGGCCCCACTTCTTATTCTAACCTCTTTCTTTCTCTGTGACCCGTTTTTCTTTAGACTACATGTCCCATTTGTATAGATCAGCTGGTAGCCTAGGGAGCTGGGATCCCTCCCACAGACAACCCCTGGCTCCTGGAAGGCAGGAACTGTTTTAAAATGCTGGGGAAGAAGGAACTGCATCCTGCTCCACCTAGCCCCTAGGGTTCCTGCTCCAGGTGCCTGCATCCCGATGTGCTCTGGCACCCAACACCCTGCACCTGGGTTTCATCAGCCACAGCCCTCCTACAGCTGGAATCCGCTCTGCCTGCATCTGTCTGGAAACCTCTGCCCCTCTGCAGATGGTCCTGAACCCAGAAATGTTGTCAAAAGTAAATGGAAGCACTCTATCATGTCACCCCCCTCATTAGGCCACTCCAGGGACACTTGTTCTTTCTAGTCTGTAGGGATGGTGACACGGGTACCCTCCATATATGCTTGCTCCATTTTTCATGCTTATTACCCCTCCCCACAATCCTGTCCCTGGCTCTCTAAAACACTCCTTCCAGCCTGGTCTACAAAGTGAGTTCCAGAACAGCCAGGGATGTTACACAGAGAAACTCTGTCTCAAAAAACCAACACACACACACACACACACACACACACACACACACACACCTTTCAAACCTTTGCCCCCAGGCTTGCTTCTAGGAAAAAGCTTAAGAAAGCCTGGCTCTGGGCTTTAAGTACCACCACTCTCCCGTGCCTCCTGGTCACATCCTATATATTGATTGATTAAATACCAGTGTCTTAGAACCCTAGAGCTGTGAAGCTAGAGCAAAGGAAAAAGCCTTATCAGAGAGCTGGAGAGATGGCTCAGTGGTTAAGAAAAAAGCCAGATTATCTAAAGTTTCCAGAGAGCTTGGGATAAACCCTCTGGGAGCATGATATCGCCAGGATGCTGGGAGAGGGGTGAATTGACCTGTGAATGGCAACTGGCCAATACCCAGGAATTTTGCAAGTTGGTTGTTAAACCTTGGGAGCTTGGATTTGGCCATAGTGGGAAGGTTTATACCATTGCAGTGGCTATGAGCTACCACAAGACAATTCTCATCCCACCCCCCCACCCCCCCACACACACAGGGAGCCAGTTTACCTCCATATTACTGCATAATAACTCTGGATTACAAAGAACCTGGACAATATGTGGGGTGCTTTAAACTGTGGGTTCTGAAGTCAGGGAGCCTTGGCTTCAACTGTATTGTTGCTAGTTGTATTTGTGACCTTCTCTGGGGTAAGACCTCCCAAGCCCTTAGTGTGATCAACAGGAGGGCTGCTGAGCTAGTGCCCTGTGTGCAGAAGCAATTCAAGGCATGCCAGCTAGGGAGTTTAAAAGGACAGGGGGACGTCTGAAGAGAGAGCTCAATCACTGAAGTGCTTGCCTTACAAGCGCTAGGACCTGAGTTCGGACCCCAGAACCTACGTTTTTAAAAGCCCATCATGGTGGTACACTCTTGCATCCCAGAGCTGGAGAAGCGAAGACAGGCAGATCCTATGGTTTGCTGGCCAGCCAGCCTGGCTGAATCTGTGGGTTCCAGGGTGGCTGAGAGACCCTGTATCAATAAATGAGGTGCTAAGTGATTGATACACAGAGGTGGGGGAGCACAGAAAAGCCCAGATCATGGTGTCGGGGACCCCAGCCCTGGTGTTTACAGGACAGCAGAGTCTTCACGATGACTTCCCTCTCCAGATGTCAGCCCAACGCTTCCCCCAAAGCAGTGGCTCTGTACTACCCAGGAAAGATGACCCGATGCTCTTGGCTCATTCTGTTGACTCCTCAAAGGGAGAAAACACCAGAATATGTTCCCAATGTCCTTTGGGAGCCAATTTGTCAGTAGGTAGCTGCATCTGCACGAAGCCCTGAGCTCAGGACTCATACTCCTGGGGCAGTACAGTAATATAAAATCCTCCCAGGAAACCTGCCACGTGCATTGTTAGGAGGGTGTGGCCAGCTCTGTCAGTCATAAGCCTGGTCTTTGGGCCAGCTTTCAACAAGCTGATGGCTTCCTAGCTCTGATCACCTCTGGCTCAGGCACAGGATACATATGTCTGGAGTAGCCTTCCTCAGCTCTGATTGCCAGAATTGGGTGGCTCAGTTCCCAGCTTCCTTCTTCTTGGGTAAGGCTGCCCTGGGGTGTGCCCCACAGTATCTTCGGGAAGGCACCACTAAGATAGGGCTATAAAACAGGGTCACTCACTTCCACCATTTCCAATCCACTTCAATTTCCCCCCAACTCCCCAACCAAAGCTTACCTGGAAGCATTTGTATTAGTCCCTTTCCAGCTGCTGTAACAGGCTGGGAACTTACAAGATAAAAGAGACCTGCATGGCTTATTATCCTGGTGACTGGATAGCATCTAAGTACAGTACTGGCCTCTTAGCTGAGTCCCCCTGACTGCTCCAAACGTGGCAGAGAGGAGAAAAGGAACCACTGTGTGTGGAACTAGGTACGCAGGTAGAGTGCTTTGCTACGTGATGACCTTTTCCGTGAGCGCTCACTCCATGAGACCAACATCAACCCCTTCCAAAGATGGTGCCTGAGACCTCATCCCAAGACTCCACCTGAGGGTCTTGGCACACCAGCACATGAACCTCTGGGGGAGACACTCAACCCAAACTAGACTGTAAGCAGCCTCCCACATTAAGCCTTCCCATCTATGAACAAGGGATGGCAATTGTTCAACACTTGCTGTATCCCTTCCTCTGGGGAGTAGGCTTGTGCAGGGGCCGGGGCACAGCCAGTATAGAGAAGGAAGGTGAGCTGAGCCAAGAGGAGCAAATGGGACTGGGATTTGGGGTGAGGGGCCATTCATCTTCAGCTCCCCCGCCATCCTCTATGGGTTCGGAATGCAGTCCATACATCACACTTGTAAACGTTTACTTCAGGTGTTTCACCAGGGCCCAGAGTTATGGGCTTGCTGGAGAAGCCCTCAGGAGAACAGAAAAGACATTTACTGTGGAGTTTCCAAGCCGGATTTTCCATTAGTAATCGTGAAAGACAGCTTTTATTAAGCGCTTACTCTTGGTCAGATACAGTGACACCAGGAGATGGTCTCATTCGGCTACCACAGCGAGAGTGTGTGGTAGGCACCATGTCACCCCCTGGCTGAAGAAACTGGGCCTCAAAGAGGCTAGATCACTTGTCTTCAAGCTACAAGCTCAGTCAATAGCTACAGCAAACCATCTACCCATCACCATTGTACCAAACCTCCACATTGTAAAGCTCAATGGCCTAAAGCCTCTGGCCTCACATGCCCATGGACCACAGCATCCTAAGCCATGGGGGCATTCCTCCGGCTTGTACTGTTTCTGGAGAGATAGTGATGCTCCCTCAGGAATGTTTAAGAATTCCCCTCCCATTTTCTACCCTTCCACATCCGTGAGCTCTTGCTGTTCCTCAGGGAGAAAGGACAAGAAGCCACTGTGACCAAGAAGACAAAGAAAACCCCACCATTCCAATTCCCTGTGCCGGTCCCCTGGGGCTGGAGAACACATCTCTGTGCCTTAGTGTTCTGTGGAAGAAACGCAAAGGTGCAGACATCCATCTAAGTGCTGGCTGCGGAATCCATGCAGTGGCCAATGATTCAGTCACACTGGAAACATTTTATACAGGCTGGTATGGGACAGCGCTTCCCCAAGAAAGTGCCACTTGGTGTCCATGGTGTCTGTGAATGAAAAGGAATCTCATTCTTCCCTTTGGTGGAAGCTCTGTCTCCCCAAGCCACTTGGGGTCTGATCACTGCCAAGCAAAGATGTGACGTAGGTCAGCTTTCTCCAGCTTCCTTGGGTCCATTTGCCAATCATTCACCCCAATATTGAGCTACAACATGCATCTGCCTGGCGCCTGATCCCTGATGAGCTTCCTATCAGGCTTCTGGGGAAGGGACCAGTTGCCAGGTCTGCAACATACACACTCCATTGAGGACAGTACTTGGCAGGGACCCCAGTGTCTGAGAGACAGGGGTCACCATGGCTGGGCTTCAACGAGTTGGCTTGGATTACTTGGCGACCGGCTCTGTGCTCTTGGAGCCTGGTCAGGTCAACCTGACCCCAGAGGCCTGTGAAATAACATGAGCTTGGCTGGCCACTGCTGATCCGGGCCGGAAAGCCAGAGTCTCAGTTGCTAAGAGCTTTAGCTGGCTTGTTCTGGAACCCATTCATGGAGCCTGCAAATGGCTATGGGTTCCTGAGGGAGCTCTTTGCCTTGCCAGGAGGGGAAGATGGGGGAGGGTGGGCAGAGGAAAAGAGGAGGGGCAGGGGATGAGAGGTTGCCCCATGTAGGTTGGATGTCTCAGGCTCCAAGGTCAGGTGGCTGGGAATGGCCAAGGGAAAGACCAGATGGAGACTGGAGCCCCCAAAAAAGAAAGAACACAGTCAGTCAGTCAGTCAGTTTGTCTGTCTGACTTTCTCCCTTGACTGATCAAATTTTGAGGAGAGGCTGAGATCATCAGTTGGTAAAGTGTGTGCCTTGTGAGTATGAGAACCTAAATTTGATTCCCAGAGCCCACATATAAAAAGGCCGGCAGGGAAGCACAGGGATGGGAGGTGGAAACATGCAGATCCCTGGGGCTGGCTGGCCACACCAATAAATAGGCTACTAACCTGTTCAGTGAGTTCCAGACCAATGAAAGGCCTTGTCTCAGAAGAACAAGGGGTCAGCACCTGATGAGCAGCAGCTGGGCCTCCATGTGTACACCTGCACAAATATGATCACACACACACACACACACACACACACACACACACACACACACACGCACACACTTGATCAGAATCTAACAGCACTGGGATGGCTGAGTAAGCATCAACTGTGTATATATAAGGTCAGACTCTGACTTTATTTCAATTTTTCTTTCCTTGTGGAGAAGTTTTGCATGTATGCTGATTTATTTAGTGTGTGGGTGTGGGTGGATACACACATGCCATGGCTTATACGGAGATCAGAGGACAGTTTGTGGAAGCTGGGTCTCCCTTCAACCATATGGGTCTCAGGACAGAACTGAGGCCATCAGGATAGGAGGCAGGTGCCTTTACTTGCTGAACTACCTTGTAGATTCGCCCCCTCCCCCACCCCGGGTGTGTGTGTGTGTGTGTGTGTGTGTGTGTGTGTGTGTGTGTGTGTGTGTATGTGTTTAAGGACTGCGTTGAAATAACATTAAACTTGATGACTGGGTTTTTTGTCATTTTTTTTTATAGTGCTGAGGATGGAGTCCAGGACCTGTTCATGCTAGACAAATGCTCTACCACTGAGCAACATCCTAGCCATGTGTGTTAGTTAGGGTTTTGATTGGTATGATAAAACCCCCTGACCAAGGCAACTTCTAGAAAGAAGGGTTTGTTTGGTGTTTGGTGCCATGATTCCAGAGGGATGAGCCCATCAGCATAGCAGGAAAGCGTGGCAGCTGGGTCAGCCGACCTAAGATACATTCTCACTGCAAGCAGGAAGCAGAGAGTACGTGACAGAGTCTTTGAAACCTCAGTGCTTGCTCCCAGTGACACACTTCCTCCAGCAAGGCCACGCCTTCCAAACTGACCCCAACAGCACCGCTGGTGACCAAGAACTCAAACACCCGAGCCTCTGGGGGCCACTCTCATTAAAACCACCACATAGGGACTAGGGTTTTTTGGTTTTTTTTTTTTTCACACCCTTTGAGATCTGCCTCTGAAGCAACTGCCTTGCTTGCCGACCCACATCCCAGGCTTGCCGTCCTGTGTGCGGCACTCACACACATGAGGAAGTAAACCAGCCATGTAACCTAACTCTGCTCTGTCTTCTCTGTCCCCCTCATTCCGTGACAGTATATGGTGGAAATGTCCATGTCGACGACTCTGCCTCCTTCACCAGAAAGGGTATGGTGGGAGATGAGTCATCAGCCCACCGTGGCGGTGGGTCCAGCAGACTCTGCCAGCCTTACCACATCCCCCCTTTCACATTAAAGACATCTCAGAGGCACCAATATGGACTAGTGTCACATTAAGGGATGAAAATGGGCTTCCTCTTCGATTAATTCAACTTGAAGTGAGCCCGGATTTGAATTCTGCACCTCTCTGTATTTGGTCTATCTGCTGCCTGTGGCCACTGGTCTATCTGTAGTCTGTTTATTACATGTGCCTGTGCCTGCACCTGCCTGAATACTGTCTGACGTCTGACTGTCCCCATGTCTGTCTGTCCCTAGCAAAGGGCTTTGCTCTGTATTTAGTAAGGAGCACAGAAAATGAGGCATGGGAAAGGGGCGTGGCATTCTCTATGAAAATCTTTAGCAGAGTTTCACAAGGGAAAAGATAACCCCACAGATTCCAACTAACCCGGAAGCACTCAGTCCTACAGACATACGTTAGCAAGCCCTAGCAGGTTGCTTCTTCCAACATTTGCGGTAGATGTTTGTTGTATCATGTCGCTTCCAACCTGTTGGCTGTTTTCATCACTGCATACACTTACAAACACGCATTGCTGTGTCAGGGGCATGGAAGGGTGCATAACCTGAGATTAAAGCTATGCATTAACTTAGGCTGTAAAGGATGCTTGCATAGGAGACCCGAGGCAGGTGGCATTGGTTATGCTGTTCTCTTAAAGGCGGGTGAAACTTAAACCTGGTGAGCACACAGTAGGGCAGCAGGCTGAGTACATGTTCTCAAATGTCTTCAAGGTGTGTTGACTTGGCTGTGAGGCCTGCCAAAAGTTCAGTCTTCGTGGGGGGAGGGGGGCGGAGGTCAAAAGATAGTTTTATGCAATGTGTCGCTATATCCATGTTCTCCAGCGACGTGGCACGGTTCGCTCTGCACATCCAGGTGGAAAGCTGTGCTCCTGGGTTCCAGAATGCCTCACTGCCTATGAATTCACAAGAGGAGGGGTGTGCCTCACAGACACTGCCGACTGACGACCAAGGCGAGGGATGCCAGAGTGTGTGTCCACCGGCCCCTTACAACTGGGAGAACACCTTAGAGAGCTTCCTCCGTGGGGATGAGCTCCCCGCGAGCTGGGACCTGAGGTCACTGTGTCCTCCTTTTCTCCTCAGGAGAAGTAGGGCTCAGGGCCCAGTGACTACTGCTTTTAACCCAGCCTCACGAGACGTCAGATTAATACAGACCTTTCCCTCTGAACATCACATTTGTGAGACTCTGGCCCCTGAGCCTGACAGCTGTAATGACCCCAGTCAGACCCGCTGTGACCACCCACAGGAGTGTGAACACATGTTTATCACATGCTTATCAACCTCAGAGGCTTTAGCCAGCAAATAGCCACACAGTCTGTGGCTATAACCACAGCTATCAGCCATCACAGAGGCAGAGGCTGCGCTGGCATCACCGCCCTCTGGAGTCATACCACACAAAGTGATGGTTTTTAGTTGGTGCCATGGTACCGGAAGTGCTGAGAAGTGTCGCCCCACTCACCGCTGTGTCCCAGCGTCTGCGGTCCCCGTGAAAGAAGACCAGCAGGTGACCAATAGGAGGAGAAACGGACAGATGCCTTGAAGCTCTCTACTGACGACCTGAGACATGGTCCAGAAGGGTCCAGGGCCACTGAGCACCTCACCTTCCTGGCTCTCAGTCCTGAGAAGAGCACCCGTGACTCAGGTAGGGAGGGGGCAGAGCTGCCTGGAAACGTAGGCAGCGGGGTCCAGGCTGGGGACAGGACGGTGCCAAGCACAGTAACAAATGATGTCTGCAACAAAACAGGCCACGAGCAATCAACCAATCACTTCTCTCCCCATCTCTCTCTCTCTCTCTCTCTCTCTCTCTCTCTCTCTCTCTCTCTCTCTCTCTCTCTCTCTCTCCTCTCTCTCTCTCTCTCTCTCTCTCTCTCAGGCTCTCTCAGGCTCTTCTTTTCTCTGACCCTTTCTACCTCTCCCTCCCTCCCCCTCCCCCCTTCTCCCTCATCTTCTTCCTCTTCCCTCCCCTCTTCCCTTTTTCTCCTCCTCTCCTCCCTGTTATCTCCCTTCCTCTTCCCCTTCCCCGCATTCCTCTCACTCCCCTTCCCTATCTCTCTCTCCCTCTTTTCCACATTTCTCTCCTCCTTTTCCCTCCCTGCCTAGCGCTTCCTCTTTCCTTCCTCCTTCATCCCTTCTCCTCTTCTCTTCTCACTCCACCTCCTTCCTCCTCATTTCCTCCTCCTCTCCTTCCCCTGACCCTCACTCCTAACTGTGAAAAGTCATGTATGGCTTCCCAGCACCCCTCGGCTTCGTGAGTCAGCCGGCTCGGGGCTGCAGAGGAAGAGGCTTCTGGTATGCCAGTGACCGCCAGTCGACCATTTCTCTAAATGACAACAGAAATGACATTTTCAACTAGCTTCCCCCAACTATTCTCACAAGAGTCCTGGTTGTGACCACATGAGCTACCCCTGCTACATGAGTCAGCGCTGAGCAGAAAAGCGCTGTGGAACAAGCTTGAGAGGGGGAGGGAAATGCTGACTCCTGGCACTGACTGTAGAACCGAACTTCGGCCTGAGGACTGTGCGCATGCCTGCTCCTGACACCTGCTAACCAGGACTTGTTCAATTGATGGTGGATGACAGAAACTCCAGAAGCCAGGTTCAGCTGCTCCAACACGTGCAAGGGCTCTGCTCAGGGCATAGTTGCTCAGATCCTGGCATCACTCACAAGACCAGAGGCATTACAACCCTCCAGTGAGTAGAGTCAGATAAAGCCTGTTCCGTAAAGGGGACGAGAGAGTAGGTATTTGCTGAACAGTGATGTAATGAGCCGGGGAGGTCTAGCTCAGTGGTAGAGCACTTGTCCAGCAATCATGAAGTCCTGAGTTCTATTCCCAGCACTGCAAAAAACACCACTATCACGAAAGGGGAGGAAAGACACTAAATAATGTTGGGGGTTGGGAGACGGCTCAGTCCTAACGTGCTTGCCTCGTAAGCCTGAAGGAGCTGAGTTCAATCTCCAGAACCTATGTGAAAGAATCTGAGTGTTACAGTGCATGCTTGCAATCTCAGCATCAAGGATGTGGCGTTAAGAGGATTCCCGGGTCTCATTTGCCAGCTACCTCAGTCATCTTGGAGAGTTCCAAGTCAGTGGGAAACTGTGTCAGAAAATAAGATCCCTAGCTTCTGAGAAAAAAACACCAAGGTTGACCTCTGGCCTAATCTCTCTCTCCCTCTCCCCAAACCCTCCCCCCCCACACACACACATTAAATAAACAAATGAATCATACACTCTCAGCAGCTTCATCTCCAGGCTACCACTACTAATGTCCAATTCAACCACCCTGAGGACATCAGGGGACGCCCTGCCTTGGGACCTTGGCTCATGCTGTCCCCCTGCTGCCTGGCAGGCTTGCTCCCTCCCTGGTCCTCTATTATTCTCACCCTCTAGCTTTGTTTCCCTCTTACTTCCTCAGAGAAGCCTGGACTACTGCCCAGGCCAGGCTGGATGGCCTCCTGATGCCTGCACACCATGCCCACTCTGCCCTTTGTGACTGCCCTGGTTGCAGAAGTCTGGCTGGAAGCCCTCTGAGAGAGGGGCCCACTAGCTTGCTTCTCGGCTTGTCTCCCTTTACTGCGCTCTCCTTCTGGCTCCTCAACCCCCTTGGTCACTTCCTGGAATTCCACCAAGCCCATCAGCCTTGGTAAATGGCTGGCCACCGAGGACTTGAGAGGAGACCAGCACCCTGGAATGTCTCCAGCTTGTATCAGGTCTGAGCAAGGTGGGAAGCCAGAGAAGCTCTCAACGAAGACAGGTGAATGCCTCAAATCAGCCTACACTGGAGTGAGGGGACCCTACCCCGCACAGCCCTGCTAACCGAATGAACTGAAGCCCCCAGGTCTCTGCTCTAGCAGACAGGGGGCCTGGAGGGCCATGGACAAAGAAGCCAGCGATCTTGGGAGAGGGGATCTTTCTTGTGAGTGATGACTCATCCAAGCCTGGAAAAGTCTAGAGCAGTGGTCCTCAACCTTCCTAATGCTGAAACCCTCCAATACAGTTCCTCATGTTGTGGTGACCCCGGACCAGAAAATTATTTTCGCTGCTACTTTATAACTGTAATTTTGCTACTGTTAAGAATCATAATGTAAATATCTGATATGCAGGATATCTGATATGAGACCCCTATGAAAGGGTCATTGGATACCCCCAGGGGCCTTGACGCGGGGGGCGGGGGGCATTGAGAACCATTGGTCTAGAAGGATCCCTAACTGTGCTCAGAGCCATGGAGAGTTATTTGGTTTCACTCCAGGTTTCTCAGACCTAACAGTCAGAGTAGAAACTGTGAGTGTTGCAGTCTTTAAAAAATCATAGAACATTCCAGAAAAGGGCTTAAATATCTTATGGGGTGAAAGGGAAGAGAAATGGTTAGCATCTAGGGGGAAGCCTAGAGTCCTGCATGGTATTTTGAGGCATTGGGAGATGTGTGGACAATCGGGGCAGGTTCCCAGGACACAATAGGTCCCCAGTGATCTTCAGGCCAGGGATAACTCTGCCCTTTTACCAACCCAGAGTCTTAATTCATACTATAACTAAGACAGCTAAGCAAAGACACAGACCAGACGAAAACATCAAAGCCGCCAGCCTCTTTAATGTGGGAGGAGCTGGACTCCAGGATGAGCATGGAGCCAATTTGTAGCCAAGGCTGGCTGGCCCCAGTCCTAGGACGGGTGACATCTGATGTCACTAGACCTCACACCACACTTGGCCTTCAGCTCTGTCATCTCCACCCTGACCACCATTGCTCTCCATTCTGATACAGCAAGCTGGTTCTGGGAAGAGTGACCTTCTGGGCCAGGTGGCCTCTGTCCAAATCCCAGCCACATCACAGACACCCAGGACAGTATCTACAGCCAATCCCAGTTTGCCCCAACCTCCTTTCAAAACCACATTCCTTATACAGGGTCAGATCTTCATGCCCTGCTTCATCTAGGGTCAGTCGACGAGGCACAGTAGGCGCTGGGTAAATATTGCCTGTCTGCATGTGTAGAGGCGTGGCTGTCTCCTGTGACAGTCATCCCGAGAACTTCCAAAGGTGGGTTTTTTGTTGCTGCTGTTGTGTTTGCATGCATGTCGGGACAGGGTCTCCTGCAACTCAGTCTGCCCTCCAGCTCACCAAATCCTTAAGGATGACCCTGAACATCTTCTTCTTTGGCCTCTATTTCCCCAGTGCTGAGATTACAAGTATTTGCCACTGTATGCAGTTTATGAGGTCCTGGAGGTTGAACCCAGTGTTTTCACATGTCAGTCAAACACGCTCCCAACTGAGCGATATGCCCCACCCTCTAAGGCAATTTTTGAATACAAGCTGAGCACCCCTTATCCCAAGACCAAAAGTGATACTCCAAGACTAAAACGTTCTGAACGCTGGCATGAACACACGTGAAGAGTTCCACATCAGACCTCCCGGCAGGCCCTAGCGAAGGTGAAAGCACACAAAATGTTGTAGAATTACCAGAATTACCTCCTGGCTCTGTGCATAGAGTGAATGTGAGGAACCAATGACTTTCACCAATAGACTTGGATTTCTCTCTCACGAACATCCAAATATTCCAAAGGAAATCCCAAATAGCTCTGCTCTTACCAGGTGTGTCAGGCCTGTAGGAGAAGGTCACGAGTGCCCCAGGACAGTTATAGATGTAGTGAGCTACATCATTTTAGTTTACTTTTCTGTTGCTGTGACCAAAACTAACGCTGAAAGAAGAGTGCTCATCTGGGTTATAGGCTACAGTCCATCACGAGAGAAGCCATGGTAGAAACTCAAAGGCAGGAGTTTGAAGGAGAAACCAACATAAAAACATTGCTTTCTGCCCTGCTCATTTACCTTTGATAGACACCTCAGCCCCACCTGCCTAGGGATGGTGACACCCACAGTGGCCTGGGCCCTCCTACACTGTTTAGCAATCAAGAAAATGCCTCACAGACATGCCCACAGGCCAATCTGATGGCGGCAACTTCTCAGTTGAGGTTCGCCCCTCCAAGGAGACTCTAGGTTTGTGTCAGGTTGACAGCTGACACCACCATGAAGTCATACGTGTAGCTAACACATTAAGAGATTAGTTTTGTTACTCAGTTAACACAGCTCTTGAGCATGACACCAGCAATGTCATTTGGCAATTTCTAAAGGTTGGACATGCTGGTATACATTTCGGCAAAGGGGTGCTTGGGTGTTTCGCAGAACTCTTGAACCTTCTCTCTGCGTGCCAAGGATACCAGCTGAGTGGAGATTCTCAGAGACTAGTCTCAGAAGGCCCTTTTCAGAATGAGCAGGCGTGGGGATGGGGTGGGCAGGAGTTGATGAAAGGCAGCTCTTTGGGCCTAGTGCCCTGGCTAGCTTTTTCCAAAATCCACGTGGGTAGGTATATGTATGATTGGTGACCTTTTACAGGACATTCACAAAGGTTAGGAATGTGCCCATGATGAGTTTGTTAACTCACGCCAGAGTGTGCCCTCCAATGCTGCAGGCCATGCCCCCAGGGCCCTGGCACCAACTCCCTGTGGCTTCCAGTGGCTGAGTGCCAAACAAGCCCACTGCCTGCCTGCCAGTGGTGCAGGATCCGGCAAGCATCCTCCCCAGAGGGTGGCTTTCATCTCCCTCTGGTCAAGCACAGGCAAGATTTCATAAACGGCTCGAACAAATCTGCCTTGTGTGTAGCCTTTTGTACTGCGAGGCCATCCGATTTCAGAAAGCACGTCCCCAGAGCATTTCCTGCCGTGTCTCAGGTCCTTGACACCATGCTTACAGGGAGACCTCACTCAGACGCTTCATGAATTTGTTCAGCCGATATTACCAAGTGCCTTCCCCAGGCCAGGGGGAGAGTAAGGGGCAGCAGTGACCCGCTGGGAATAAGACAAATGCCTCCAACTCACAAAGCTCCTATTGAAGAAGTCAGAGGTGGGTCAGTGAGTCAAGTCTTTGCCTTGCGAGCATAGAACCTGAATTCAATTCCCAAAACCTGTGTAAAATAAATAAATAAATAAATAAATAATTAAGTAAATAAATAAATAAATAAATAAATAAATAAATAAATAAATAAATAAAAACAAGGTGATCCTAGTTCTGGGAAGGCTGAGATGGGTGGATCTCTGAGACTCACCGAACAGCCGGTCTGACCTAATTAGTGAACCCCAGGCCAATGAGCTCAAAGAGGGTAGACAGCATTCCTGAAGGTGACACCCAAGGCTATCCCCTGGTCTCCATACGCAGGCACACACGTGTACACACATACACATGCACACAAGATTCAAGTATTGGGGGGAGATAAGTGTGGGTGGTATTAGGCAGGAGTAGGGGTCAGGACACAGCAGGGCCCCTGAGCATGTGAGGAAACCATAGAAACAGAGAGGCCCCTCTGTGGTGGTGTTGTGCCCCCCAAAATATTGTGCACCCTAATAAACTTATCTGGGGTCAGAGACAGAACAGCCACTAGATACAAAGGCTAGAAAATGGTGGCACTCACACCTTTAATCCTAGCACTCCAGAGGTAGAAATCCCTCTGGATCTCTATGAGTTCAAAGCCACATTGGAAATGGCCAGGCATGGTGACACAGGCCTTTAATCCCAGGAAGCAAGCCTTTAATTCCAGGGAGTGATGGCAGAAAGGAAAGATACATAAGGTATGAGAACCAGAAACTAGAAGCATTTGGCTGGTTAAGCTTTCAGGCTTTCGAGAAGCAGTTCAGCTGAGAGCCATTCTGGATATGAGGACACAGAGGCTTCCAGTCTGAGGAAACAAGATCAGCTGAGAAGTTGGCCAGGTGAGGTTAGCTGCGGCTTGTTCTGTCTCTCTGAATTTCCAGCTTCACCCCAATAACTGGCCTCAGGTTTGGTTTTATTAATAAGAACTTTTAAGTTTCAGGCTACACCCCTCTGCCCTTCTCCAGCTTCTCTGAAGCAGGTCATAGAAGCTTGTGATGGCTCTCCCTGAAACAGGTCACACGCCCCTTCTGTGAGAGGTCTCTTCCCTGTACCCAGAGGGAAGGAACACTGTTGTCTTAGAGAAGTGCCTGAACAGACAGGCCCCTCTAGTCCCCCA